>NC_057723.1:17947302-18010836 GCF_004010195.1 Chiloscyllium plagiosum | reverse complement strand
TCCGTTTTCCCACTTATCTTTGCTATGTTATACTTTTTCTCTTTTAACTTTATATGTTTCTTAACTTCCCTTGTCAGCCACGGCCACCCATGCCTCCTCCTAGGATCTTTCTTCCTTTTTGGAATGAACTGATCCTGTATCTTCTGCATTACACACAGAAATATCCGCCATTGTTCCACCACTGTCATCCTGCTAAGGTATTGCACCATTGAACTTTGGCCAGCTCCTCGTTCATAGCTCCATAGTTCCCTTTATTCAACAGAAATATTGTCACTTCTGATTGTACCCTCTCCCTCTCAAATTGCAGATTGAAGCTTATTGTATTATGCTAATTGGTGGGAATTCATGGACTTTGAGCCAGTAATAGTGAAGGAATGCCAATTCAGGATAGTGTGTGGCTTGGAGGTGAACTTGCAGATGAATGACATTCCCTTGCATTTGCTTCCCTCATCCTTTTAGATGGTAATGGTTTCAAGTTTGGAAGGTGATGTCAGTGGAGCCTTGGTGAGTTTTGCAGTGCGTTTTGTGTCATTACTGCCATTCTGTGTTGCTAGATCAGCCATGATCGAATTGAATGGCATAATGGAAGTGGGCTTGAGGGGCTGAATGGCCTACTCCTGTTCCTTTTTCTTATGCTCTTTTGTTCAGACCATGAGGCTATTACCATTAGTTCTAAATACTTCAGCCAGCTTCAATGCGTTAACTTCTTTGACATGCATTTACTTAAAGCGTGAGATTTAAATTTAATACATGATCCTTTGTTTTGTGCCATAGTGTTAGAATAATCTTAGTAATAGGGATGCAGTCAAAGTTTACCAATCTCTGAAGCTGTTAGTGAATGCTATCAGCTACAATTGTATGATCAGTATCATGTCATGGATTGCAAAAAAAAATCCAGTTGGAGAGTTACTTGATAGCCTGCTCATGGTGTCACTAACAGCAACAAAGGTAATGTTTTATAGCATTAGTAATGTAGTCAAATATCCTCATATGCTTCATAGGAGCAATACCATACAAAATGTGACATTAAACCGTACGGGGTGATGTTGGGGCAAGTGAGAAAACACTTCAAAAAGAGGCAGACTCAATCAGCAATGCAGAGGAGGCAAGGGTGTCAGAAGGCTTAGTGAGAGAATTCCAGAAGTTGGGATCTCGGCAAATGGAAGCACTATAGGGATAGTGGAGCAGTTAAACCTTGGGATGTATAACAGTTTAGAACAAAGGTACAGAGCGATCTGGTTTATACGAGGCTAGACAGATAGGGAGGGATGAAAGCAGGGGAGGACTTGAAAACAAAGATGAATATTATAAAACAGAGGTGCCATTTAACCAGGGGTCAGGGCAAGTCAGTAATCAGGGCTGGTGCTTTTCATCTATGGCTCAGTTTGAATACAACAATCTCTTTGAGGTTGAACTGGTATTCCATAGGAGTTTTCTTTAACTGGTTTGCTTTTATTTGTTATGTTGTCACTTATAAAGCTCAGGATCCTTATTATCCAGGTCTCAATAACCAGTTTCACAGTCTGCTGTGACAACTCTGATGATTGTTCAAGTACATTCACTGTACTCTAGCAGGAATTCGATCATTGTTTTAGATTACATATCCTCAATCATTCTATCAAAATGTATCAGTTTTCTGTACTAAATTTCGTCTGCCATGTGTGTGTCCATCCCACTACCCTATGGCCTCAAGAAGTTTAATGTTATCCTCTTCACAGTTCACAGTACTTGCACATTTTGAAACATCTGCAAATTTTGAAATTGTGCCCTGTGCACCCAAGTTGAGGTCATCCTTACATATTTGAGCAGTGTGTGGTTTAAGTACCATCTCTGTTGCCTACCATATAACTTCCTGCAATCCAAAAAACAAACATTCACCACTATTTTCTGCTTTCTGCCACTCAGTCAACTTTGTATCCATGGAACCACTGCCCCTTTTAGTTCAATAGCTTCAATTTTGCTGAAAAAATGATCATGCGGCATTGTATCAAAAGCCTCTTGGATGTCCATGTCAACTATGTCAAACACTTGACCCTCAAAATATTACCACATCAAAAAAAAACTCAAACTTGAACAAATTCATGCTGGCGTTCCTTAATCAATCCATATTTTTCCAAGCACTGTTACTTTTGTCATAAATTATCAATTTTAAAATTCCCCTGCCATTCGGGCTAGAAACCGCTGGGTTTACCTTATGCTTTTCTTTCAACAACAGTCTAACATTTTCCATTCTCTCGAGCACAAGCTCGCCTCAAATGTTGGTATACAAATGTTTTGCAGAATCTGATAAGGATTAATGACACTGGATTCTTGGAATCAAAAAAATTGCAGCACAGAAGGAGGCCATCAGCTTAGTCTCAGTCTATTCGACCGGAAGCACATAAGAAATAAGAGTAGGAGACGGCCATTTGGCCCCTCAAGCCTGCTCCACCAGTCAATAGGATCATGGCTGAACTGACATTCCTCATGCCCATTCTTCTGCGTTTTCCCCTTGATTCCACTCCTGATCAAGTATCTATCCATTGCAGTCTTAAATATACATAAGGACTCTGTCCCCACAGCTGTCCGTGGGAAGGGGTTTAAAAGACTCACAAGCCCCAAGAGACAAAATTCTTCCTCATCTTAGTCTTAAATCGGTGCGCAGAGTATTCACATACTATGCCCTCTGGTCCGAGGCGCTCCTATCAGGGGAAATATCCTCTCAGCATTTAACCCTTCAAGCCTCTCAAGAATTCTATATATTTCAATGAGATGACATTCGTATTAATGTACAAATTTACAAACTCGGAGCAAGAGTAGATGACTCAGCCCATTCATCCTGCTTTGTCTTTCAATGAGATCACAGTCGATCTGACAACTCCTCATCCTCCTATCCATGATGACCTTTCATCCCCTTGCTAAGTAAAAATCTACATATCTCTTTATTTAAAAAAAAACTCTACTTCCAACAGTGCAATCTAGAATGAGAGATTATAGTTTTAGGATAAGGAGTAGCTGATTTAAAACAAAGATGATGAGAAATTATTTCTCTTAAATTACAAATCTGTGGAATTCATTACCCCAGTCTGTGGTGAATGGTGGGACATTGGCTAAATTTAAGGAGGAGATAGATAGATTTTTAATTCGTTATGTGTTGAAGGGTTATGGACAGCAAGCAGACAAGTGAATTTCAGGCCAAGTGAGATCAGTCATGATCAGGCTAGAGGGCAAGAATTGCCTACTCTCCTTCCAGATCTCTGTTCTTTAGAGGGAATAAAAGTTCCCAACAAATTGAGAAATGGAGGAAAAAAACTCTCCTTACCTCTGTTTTAAATGGGTATCTTCTTATTTTGAAAGTGACTCCTAGTTCTAGATTCTCCAACAAAAGGAAAAATCCTCTCCACATGGACCTCATGAAAACCCCTCAAGAAATTGTACGTTTCAATCCAATGACCATTACTCACCTAAGCTTCAGCAAATTTAAGCCCAGCCAAATCAATCTTTCCTCAAAATATACCTGCTCATTCTAGGTATAAATCTTTAAACTGCTTCTGATGCTCTTACATCATTTTTTAAAATAAGACGACCAATACTGCACACAGTTATCCAGATGTGGTCTCACCAATGGGCTGTATGACTGAAGCATAACCTCCATAACAATCTTCAATTGTCACTGTTTACCTATTTCTCTTGTCTTTCCCTGCATTTTTATAAATTCTCGCTTTACAAAACTTATCTAACTCACATTCAAAGTGGATGTAGGTTTCCTCGCTGAGCTGTAAGGTTCGTTTTCATGAAAATAAACCTTCTAGCTCAATGAACAAACCTACAACCAGAACCTCAACTTCAGCTACACATTTTCTCAAAACTTGCTCCCATTCAAAATGCCTGCTTCAAAAGCCACTTGTGATGAAGTATTCTCCTTATCTGTGCAGAGTATACCTTCACATTTCTCCTTTAATTTTTTCTGTAACAATTCTGCATTTATGACATTATTATTGATTCAAGGTTGCACTAAATAGCTTTTGTGTCAGCAAAGCATCACAATAACAGCGTGCACACAGCATTAGTGGCCTGGACAGGTTACTGCTTTGCATGTGCCAAACAGTAACACAATAATGTCGGAGAGGGAGAGAGACAGAAACGAATGGAAGGATTGATATAGGCAAAGGTCAGAAAGTCACCAAACAGGTTAAATGAAGAGAAAAAGAGATAGATCAATACAAGGTGCTAATTTTAATGTGAGGCTTAGGCAGCTCTTACATCACTCATGGGTCTGACTTGACGTATAAATGTCAATTTCAATCATTGTATAGCACTCAGTTAACTCATGAATTGCTCTTGTTTCCTGTACCTGCAAATAATGTAGAAAGGTGGAAATATACATACAAGAGAGCATCAACATTACCAGATCTTCCTCTGAAGTCCGATTCACCTTTTGATTATTACTGTTTAAGTGTTCAATCATTAGCCCAGCAAAAAAAAAGAGATGTACAATGGTTGATTTCCACATTTACCCTGATAACTAGCTGGATATGTGAAAGTGTGGTCCAGAATATTGTACATATAACATGAATTAAACATCAAGCACACAACACAAGCCTTTGATATTTAGAAACATGGTGTATACTGTATAATTTATTGTGAAAAGAATCAAGAAATGGAACTCATTAACACACCAAAGAGTTCAGCACAGATGGCTCGAGATGTCACTTCAAAACAAAAATCTCTTACAATTGGGTAATTTTTAAGTGCCTCAAGTCACAAAATGTTTCTAAAAATGGACCTGGTTTCAACACTATTAGCAGAATTAAGAATATTTCATTCGAGCAGGTCAATACAGTCACCATCATTGAATCCCCCACTATCAACCTCCTGGGAGTTATCTTTGACCAGAGACTCAACTGGACTCATCTCATAAACTCAGTGGTTACAAGAGCAGGTCAGAGGCTAGGAATACTGCACTGTGTAACTCATCTTCTGACTCCCCAGTGCCTGTCCACCATCTAGTTGACACAAGTTAGAAATATGGTGGAATATTCCTTACTTGCCTGGATGGGGGCAGCTCCAACAACCTCAAGGAGGTTTACACATTCTAAGATAAAGCAGCCTGCTCCATTGGCACCATATCCACAAGCATCCACTCCCTCCATCACTGATGTTCAGCTTCAGCGGTGTGTACTACCTAAAAGTGTACTCCAGAAATTCACTGAAGATCCTCCGAAAACATATTTCAAACACACGATCATTTCCATCCAGAAGGACAAGGGCAGCAATACATAGTAATGTATCACCTGCGTGTTCCCTTCCATGTCATTCACCATCTCGACTTGAAAATATGTTTCTGTTCCTTCAATCTCTGGGTAAAAATCCTGGAATTTCCTCCCTAAGAGCATTGTGGATCAACCTATAGAATTTGGACTGTCACGATTCAAGAAGGCAGTTCACCAATACTACCTTCTTAAGGCTAAGGACAGGCAATAAATGCTGACTATCCAGCAACATCCATGTCTCACAAATGACTTTTAAAAACCCACACTTCCAAAAGGCCGGTGTTTGGAAAAATTGGTTGGTTACAGAACAAAGATTGTTCCATTATCATTTAATTGCCTCCATTCTTATTATCTGCATTGACATAAATGCAGATAATGAACAATGAGATGCCAAAATGGATTCCCTTCATTGAATTTAAAATCTGGTGGAATGATTGCTCCATCCATTCTTGAATCAGTTTGGGCCATGACTCTTTCTATTGAGCTAAGGGTGATTCACATTACAAAGTAGTTTATGGCTGGATTCCTATTACTGACGAGGCATGCAAGTGTAAGGAAGAGATTTCTTGGGATGCTGCAGGAACCCTTAAAGAGGTGGAATTGTCATTTCAAAAGAAAAGATGAGGCTCAATGACTTCATCAAGGTTTCCACTCCTGGCCTGAAACCAAAGACCCCCAGAAGCTTTGTCTCCGAATTAGACAGAAGGATCTCCATGAGCCACTATCTCTTTTTTCTCTGACCTTAGGGTTATCAGAGTCATCTTTCAGGATACACCATTATCTACGGCATTGTTGTATTAAGAAGCAGCCATATATGGAGTGAAAACAAGGATTAGGCTCCTACCAGCTGCATAAAATCTTTTCAGGAGAAGTAGTCAGATATAGTTCCATTGAACACAAGGCAGGATAATGTCTGCCAGGTGATAAGATAATGTTAGGCATCACTATCTGGCTACTACACTTAGTATCTGTCATTAACCTATCTACAGTTGAGTTGGTATAGAGAAGAGAATTCAGCTGAGAATGTCAAATGTTGCACCGATTTGCAGTTTGGAAAAGACATTACTAAAAAACTCTGCTGAATTTTAGTCTTACTTGAGTCATCTGATTGAGGAAAAAAATGGAAAAAAATGAGTTTTTTTTCCAGTATCCACCTCCTTGCCTTCGAAGAAAGAAAATATCACCAGGTCCATATTTGGAAACATCAAACCCATTCTGGTAACTGGGATAAAATATAAAGAAAGGATTGAAGAATGTTAAGCTGCAAGTTTTCATTCAGAAGTGCATTCTGGCCCCATTGTCAGGATGCAACTGCTATGGACTTTGCCAAAATTCCTGAAGAGATCCTTGCATTATTTCTTAACCTGTAGTAGATACCCATGCCATGTGGGTGACTACAGATTGTCAGCCACTGTTCACTTACCAGACAGAATATGACCTCATTTCCCCATTAAAAAAAAAGTGATAAAAATAAAACTTGTTTCAGAGTCCAGGCCACAGACTAACCCATGCACACTCTCACATTGACCCTTCTCATTAACATCTACCCTCAATCCCCCTGCTCAGGTCAGAGCCACATATGCTCTTTTGCAAGCCTGTTGTCCCAGATGGAACAGTAACACCAATGAAACAGAGGGTCAGGGACATGGAAACTCCAGTCAACAAATGCCAAGAGCTACTGTCTTTCACATCAATGGACTTTTCAGTTGTGGGTGGAATTGCATGGGTGATGGGGTGAAATTACTGCAGAGAAATAAACAAGGGCAGGACTTGAACAATTTAAAGTAGGGCCTTGGGTAGTGTTGTAAAACAGAGAGACCTAGGGGTTCAGGTATATTATTATTTCAAGTTTGCATCACATAGAGTCATAGAGTCATAGAAATGTACAGCATAGAAACAGACCCCTCGGTCCAACCTGTCCACGCCAACCAGATATCCCAACCCAATCTGGTCCCACCTGCCAGCACCCGGCCCATACCCCTCCAAACCCTTCCTATTCATATACCCATCCAAATGCCTCTTAAATGTTGCAATTGTACCAGCCTCCACCACATCCTCTGGCAGCTCATTCCATACACGTACCACCTCTCTGCGTGAAAAAGTTGCCCCTTAGGTTTCTTTTATATCTTTCCCCTCTCACTCTAAACTTCGAGTTCTGGACTCCCCGATCCCAGGGAAAGACTTTGTCTATTTATTCTATCCATGCCCCTTATAATTTTGTAAACATCTATAAGGTCACCCCTCAGCCTCCAATGCTCCAGAGAAAACAGCCCCAGCCTGTTCAGCCTCTCCCTATAGCTCAAATCCTCCAACCCTGGCAACATTCTTGTAAATCTTTTCTGAACCCTTTCAAGTTTCACAACATCTTTCCGATAGGAAGGAGACCAGAATCAGCAACACTTCCTAGGACCTTACCATGAAGTACATAAGTCCTGCTAAGATTTGGTTTCCCAAAATGCAGCACCTCGCATTTGTCTGAATTAAACTCCATCTGCCACTTCTCAGCCCATTGGCCCATCTGGTCCAGATCCTGTTGTAATCTGAGGTAACCCTCTTCGCTGTCCACTACACCTCCAATTTTGGTGTCATCTGCAAGCTTACTAACTGTACCTCTTATGCTCGCATCCAAATCATTTATGTAAATGACAAAAAGTAGAGGGACCAGCACCAATCCTTGTGGCACTCCACTGGTCACAGGCCTCCAGTCTGAAAAACAACCCTCCACCTCTACCCTCTGTCTTCTACCTTTGAGCCAGTTCTGTATCCAAATGGCTAGTTCTCCCTTGAGCCTCATGTAAACACGATGGTTAAGAAGGCATTTAGCACGCTTGCCTTCATTGCTCAGACCTTTGAATATAGGAGTTGGGACATCATGTTGAGGTTGTGCAGGACATTGGTGATGCTTCTTCTGGAGTACTGTGTCCAGTTCTGGTTGTCTTGTTCTAGGGAGGACACTGTTAAACTGGAGCAGGTTCAGAAAAGATTTACCAGGATGTTACTGGGAATGGAAGGTTTGAATTATAGGTAGAGGCTGGATGGGCTGAGACCTTTTTTCATGGAGCATAGGAGGTTAAAGGGTGACCTTTAGAGCTTTCTAAAATCATGAGGGGTTTAGATAAGATGAATGACAGATGTCTTTTCCCCAGTGTGGGGATTTCAAGACTGGAGGATATATTTTTTAAGTTGAGAGGAGAAAATTTAAGAAGGACATGAGGGGCAACATTTTTGCACTGAGAGTGGTTCGTGTGTGGAATGAACTTCCAGAGAAAGTGGTGGATGTGGGTACAGTTACAACATTTGAAAAAAATTTGGATATGGCCATGAATAAGAAAGATTTTCAGGGTTATGGTCCATGTGCAGACAGATGGGGCTAGTTTAGTTTGGGATTATGGTTAGTATGGACTGGTTGGACCAAAGGGTCTGTTTCCATGCTGTATGAGTCTATGACTCTATAAAAGTGCACTGGAAGAGCTCTGGAGTTCGAACCATATTATCTTTACGGCTGATTATCTAAAAAAATCTTTGAACATGAGTGTAACAGAAAGACAAAAAAAAACTTAAGCAAAAAATACCTTAAGGTGGCGCTATGATGGAGTGTTGGCAGATCAGCTTACACCCATAATGTCACTGTCACTGCTAGCACACCTTCAGTGGGTCCAGTTCCAAATAGCACTTGCAAATCATGACTTTTAATGTTGCAAGAACAGTGGAAAGGATTTTCTTAACAGTAAGAATGTATTACATTAAAAATAAAGTTAATTGCCCTCCAGATGCTTATCTGGCCCTGGCAAAGCAGCCTGAGAATTTCCAAGATGACTTGGCCTCATGTCATCTGTCTCACAGAAATCCAACACATCGTCCTCACAGCAGGATAATGATTGACATTTGTGGGGCCCAGTTAACACTGCAGGCCTGGATTGTTTCTTGGATTTCTTAAAATAATGCAATAATTTTAAAAAAGCTGTGTTCCATACAAAAGGACAAAGAAGTATCCACATTCATTCTAACATGGAATGCATTTAGCATCCTACTAAAAGTAGCATTGTCGGCAATAGTACACAGCAAGCAAGGTACCACTGATAGACCTATATCAGCATAGGTGACTAATAAGTACTTGGTGATTGAGCAGAGTCCTTCTCAGACCTGTACCCACCTCACCACAGTCTTATGTTGTCAGTGTCCGTATCAGAGAACCACACTGGCACTTGTGTCCAGATACACCCACACCCTCAGAGATTTTGACCATAACAGCTGCCTTTCCAGATTTATCTTGCTGGGTTTATTGTCTGCATCTTTTTCTTTACAAGGAAAATAAGCACTTTGAAATTCCAGCCTCACCTATAGGATTTGTTCATTTTATGTATGGCCATCCAGTCCGACAAATGAAATAACTTACTTACTTCCAGTTGCGCAATTTAAACCTGGCAGAAGATACTGCAGTACAGTGTGATTAAGGATCTGTTGCTGTTTTCGTTATTTATTCAATTAGCACCATAAAGATTTACCTCCAACAATAGCCATGTAGTGGCATATCCATTCAACAGACTTCTGACAATGGTGTTGCTTGTCAGAACATTAATTGTGAAATGTGCATCTCAGGTTAGATTTTACATGGCATCCACTGCCCATCAGGGTTTCAGTGGGTGACAGGTGGCACACTGAGTGACAAGTAGTCCTCTGGGTCCCACCTGGCCAACAACAAGTCAGGCAGAGATTGGAGTTAGAAGACTTCTTTTCGTAATAATCCTCCAGCAACACATGTCACTGCAACACAAATCACCTTAACCAGCAAGCGAGTAGTTGGCTGGACATCACGATGCTGACAGCAGGTCATATTTGCCTTCTGCGCTAAAACCTAAATCTCTTTATTGCTGGCTATATTTAAAAGGAAAAGCAACAAAACTCAAAAATGAAAGCTCATTAATTCAGAGGGGTTATAAAGCTGTGGTTTTATTGTTCAAATGTGTCCGAAAATAAAAGGGAACAAAATCAGCAATCATCTAAATTGAATGTGATGAGACAATTAGCAGATTATAAACCAGCTTGCAGACATGCTGTTATTTCTATAGCTAGTCCAGCAGCAGCATCAACCTTTTCTGTATCTGGTTGCCAAGCAGCAGTTCCAATCTTTTATTTAAATACATGCTGTGTCTATACTTCAAAGAAACAGAGCTATATGGAGTGATCAGAAGTATGCATACTTTTCCTCTGACATCTACTCCATTGTCGATCAGGATATAGAAAAGGCAAAAAAAAACACATTCTCTGTACCACACAAAGAATTGGACAAAATGAAAAAAGAAGCAAACAAAATAGTAAGTCGTTCCACCAATGTTATGTGCACTAGCTGGGAAAGTAATTGGCAATGTCCTTGAAAATAATAGTGCAGGATTTTAATAGCTTCACAGTTGCCCAGCAGTCTGCTGCCAAGACATTCTGTCTATATTGAGAGAGTGTCCAACGACAAGGGAATGGCAGAATTTGGCACAGATTATTGAGATGTCTCTCAGAAAGTAACCACATCTATTTAATCCAAAAAACCCTTCTCATATGACTCTAGATGTACCAAAGCATTCAGGCCAAGAACAGCCACTTATACAAGTGGTAACTGTAGTTGTAGATCCATCTACAACCAATGCTAAAGGTTACTGGGCCACTTGCATCTCTACAGATACACAATGATATGCACCACAGAGCCCATTTGCTCTTATAATTAGAGAAATTATTGGAAGGAGCAAAGGGTCAGCAAGGCTACGATAAATTATGCCAAAGCCTCATAATGTTGGAAAAAGCCCAGTTAAACAAAAAAGCAACTTTTTGCAAGGTTTGTGAAGCAACTAGATAAAGCAAAAGGAAGTGAAAGAGATGGTATGTACTCACAAAGATTCCAGGACAAGGGGGACAGTTTTAAATTTAGAGGTTGCCCTTTCAGGGCAAAAAATGAAGAGAATGTCTTTCTCTTTGAGAATTGTGCATCTTTGGAACTTTCTGTCTTGGAAGGCAATGGAGGCGAGGGTCACTGAATCTAATGAAGACAGATAAATGCTTTGTAGGCAGGAGGATCAAGGGTTATTGGGGGTAGATGGGAATGTGGATCAGCCATGGCCTTGGTGAATGGTGGAACAGGCTTGAGGGGCTGAATGGTCTACTTCTGCTCACATTTAATTTGTACACTCCTGAGGCAGTGAATTAGTGTGACATAGTAGCAGCTCCAAGGAAGTGATTCAGGCTAGTTTTAGAAACAAACATGAGTATAAGCCTCTCTTGCAGGACTCACTTCGATACGTCTGTACTTCATTTGATTTCAGAGCCTTTCACAGCCCAGAAAGAAACCTTCGTATGGGCTGACATTAGATATAATCCCAAAACAGAGATATGCAACATGCTCAAGCCAGACCTGAGTGCCTCAAAACGCAGACCATCAAAAACTGCAATATGAGCCCCACTAACTACCATTTGCTATCAAGAGGGGGCTGAATTAATGCTTTGAAAGTGAAATAAGTGTGTGAGAGAAATAAGGAGAAAAGTCATCATTCCAGAAAAGAGACATAGAACAAATCGACAACAAGATAGCCCAATCCTCCACATTACAAAATCTGTAAATGCTTTGCAAATGATTGAGAATTTAATGAACTAAACTTGACAGCATATGATCTATGAACTTTAATACAAAATATAAAGTGCAGCAGACCTTTCAGTTTTATTCTGTAAATTAAGGAGACCTGCATTTTCCAATGCATGGTAATTATTTGTATACTGATTTATTCATAACTGCTGTGCAATCCTTTTACTATTATATACTTATTGTATGGGTAGGCAGTGGCAGAGTGGTAATGTCACTGGACTAATAATCCAGAACCCCAGTCTAATGTTCTGAGGACCCAGGCCTGAATCCAACTATGGCAGATGGTGAAATTTTTAAAATGTAGAATTTTTGAAAAAAGAATAAGTAGTATGATAACAATGCAACCACAGTCAATTGTTGAAAAGAAAACTGGTTCACTAATGTCTTTTAGGGAAAGCAATCTGCCATCCTTGTCTAGTCTGGCCGACATGTAACTCCAGACCCACAGCAATGTGATTGACACTTGCCAGGCCGGGATTGGCAGTAAACTTTGGTCTAGCCAGTGGTGCCCATGACCCATGAACAAATGAAATTGAAAGGATATTTTAATGGTTGTCTATATAACCAGGCTATGCATTCTGAGTACTTTATTTCTGTCATTATTCCAACTGTCTATGGTGATTTTTCATGAAATTAATTCTTGATTTAAATTTGGTGTTGTCCTGTTTCCAAAGAGGATGTGGGTTAGGAGCCCAAATAGGGCAGAATGCTCATAATCCTGCCCACCCTCACTGCCTAACTGGTCACCCTTGGAGATTGTCATGAGTTGGCATGGAGACAAATTCCTCCATGAAGAAAGTTAGCATGTGGCTCTTGAAATTGTGTGATCAACTAGAGGGCCCCCTGTTTGAGAGGACAAGGAACTTGTAATAGACGGAAAGTAACTGGGCTGGCAATTTAAAGCAGAGGCACCATATCATGAATTGTTTTAACTTTTTAAAGAGAGCCAGAAGCCACATTGCCAGTATGGGTACAGGTTGGGTTTCATGGTTGCTGTGGGGGTAAGCCATTTTCGGGGTGGTCCTAACCTATATCCCCTTAAACTGGATGGTGCTGAGAAACCAACATATCAGTCAGCATCAGTGCTTTAGAAAGTGTTTCTGTCCATCTCAGCTCAGATAGACCTGAAAGTTTGCCCAAGTTGCCAGTATAAGCTATTCAAACTAATAGAGAAACAAGGTCCTTTAGTGAACAACAAAGAATCCCAGAAGCGACTTAATGTATTGTCTAATTTTCAGCATGCAGAAAATTCACAGCAGAATCTTAATGAAGCTGCTCCAACAGCATCTCCCAAAAACCACAATAAGTAGCAGTTGGAAAGACAAGGGCAGTAGATGCAGTGGAACATGACCTTGAAATTCACCTCCAAGCTTCACAAAGGTGTCAATGAACTGCTAAGGCTATTGCCTTAGATCAGGAAATTGCCATCCTTACATGGTCTGGCTTAAAAGTAACTCCAGACCCACAGCTTTGTTATTGACTTTGAACTGCCTTTGGGCAATTAGGAATGGGCAATTAATGCTGCCTGGCCAGTGACACCCTCATCCTGTTAATGAATGTTGAAAAAAAAAGGGGCAATGGACCCTTTGTGATTGTGAAGCCTTTCTAAGATGCCCAGAAACTAGTCTCATTAGTGGGCAAGAATGAGACAAACAGAGGTGTGGGTGGTGGTATAAATATGTGTAAATACGTATCTGTTCCTCCACTGTCTATGGGTCAAGATCCTGAAACCCCATCCTTAAAAGTACTAAATGATTACTTCCATGACTTGAACCACTGCAATCTAAGAAGGTGGCTCAGCATCACCTTTGCAGAGCAATTCGCAATGTGCAGCAAATATTGACACAAGGTCCAAATGTTCACCATATCAGGGAGCTTCTCTGAAGTTTCAAAATTTCAACATGCATGCCTGAAGATGGTATTTTCCATTTTTGCATGTGAGGGAATGGAATTGGTTTCAGATTCATGAATGAACAGTTTGAGGTGTCCGCTGGTCATTTAAATCATTACTACTTTCATTTGCCTCAACAATAACACATAAATGTCTGAAACCCAAAGTGAATAGATTAAACCAAGAGCAGATGTGACGTTCTGTATTTGCTTCAAAAGTCAGTGCATTCATTTGGAGAGATAAGGTACCCTTTTTGAACCTGACCCCCCGAACAGCTTTGGTTGGGATAAGGTACATTTTGTGAGAAACAAGGAGTTCCTTGGGAGAGGTAAGGAGATTGTTAAAAGTAAACATGTTTGTGTTTAAAAATATCATCAATTCAATGGGTCTATTCAGCTACAAAAGAACTGACAAAGGTGTCAATGAACTGCTAAGGCTGTCAACAAGCTGTGAACGCTCTCAACGAACTGACAAAGCTGTCAAAATGCTGTCCAAAAATGTGTGGAGTTAAAAAAAATGCAAAGCATTTCAGCGTGTCTGATAATAGAATTTTAGAATCCATACAATGCAGGAAGAGGTTATTCAGCCCATCGAATTTGCACTGACCCTCTGAAGAGCATCCTACCAAGGATAACTCTAACTATATTCAATATATACAAAGCAGTCAGTTTGACTATTTTCGATTTCTCTCCTTGCCCTCTCACCATGTTCCCTTCACTACCACCCACACCTCTATTTGTCTCATTCTTGCCCACTAATGAGACTAGTTTCTGGGCATCTTAGAAAGGCTTCACAATCACAAAGGGTCCATTGCCCCTTTTTTTTCAACATTCATTAACAGGATGAGGGTGTCACTGGCCAGGCAGCATTAATTATCCATTCCTAATTGCACAAAGGCAGTTCAAAGTCAATAACAATGCTATGGGTCTGGAGTTACTTTTAAGCCAGACCAGGTAAGGATGGCAATTTCCTTATCTAAGGCAAAAGCCTTAGCAGTTCATTGACACCTTTGTCAGTTCATTTGTAGCTGAATAGACCCATTGAATTGATGATATTTTTAAACACAAACATGTTTACTTTTAACAATCTCAATGGGTACCTTACCTCTCTCAAGGAACTCCTTGCTTCTCACAAAGTGTATCTTATTCCAACCAAAGCTATTCGGGGGTCAGGTTCAAAAAGGGTACCTTATCTCTAAAGGACATAAGTGAACCAGATGGGATTTTCCTGTCAATCAGCAATGGATTTATGGTCATTAGATTCGCAAGTCTAGATATTTATTGAATTCAAATTCCACCAACTGTCATGGTAGGATTTGAACATGGGCCCCCAGAACACTATCTGTGTCTCTGGGTCAACAGTCCAATGTTAATGGAAGCCATTACCTCCCCAATTTGACAATCACTGGGGAGTAATGCACTCATTATGTAAGATATGTAGAGAGCACAGAATGTGTTGCAGCAATATGTAATGGTGTGTTTGGTGCAGTCTAGCCAAAACCACAAAGTGCAAGCGATGGACTAGCATTAGTTTGAGAGGATGTTCATTATTCTGATTCATGATCATGATCCTCTGTTGCAATGAGCAATTTGTTCCTATGCAACACCTACGTGATCATCCCTTATCAAAGATCTTTTTCAGTAAGTCTCATAGTTTGTGATATAAACTTTTCACTGTCATGGAATCTATTGCTATCAATGCATAATGGAGACAGACAGGTTACAGAGACTTCCAGCATTTCTTACAGGCACGGAAAGAAAAGAAATTCTGTATATGCCATTTTGTACTGGCTGCAGAGATTAAATGAGCTTTCATGCATTATATATCATTTGAAAAGTCCAACTCTGCTGTATCCAACTGTCAAAGGTATTGTAAAACTGTCTGTTGCCCAGAGTTAACATATAATTAATCATTCAATGATGTTTCAGATGAAGCCGACCGGTTAAATCAGTCTTTTTTCTTTCTTTCTATTTATAGGAATAATAACAAAGTTCTTGAACAGTGCTGCTTGTTCCCAATGTCACTCAATGCCTTGGTTCCGGCTTTGTGGACAGTAACGTAAGTTAACGGCAAAGTTCAACACTGTCAGCATAAAAACATACCAAGTTTTGACAGATTAATCTTATTTCAATCATTAGCAGAGGTGTAATGATTGGGCTGGGGGGAGAAGGCATGTTCTCATACCATAGATAGACCCGGTGCTTCCCAGGTTAGGGATGAGACTGATGTTCAATAATGGTCATTTGATTCCACAGGAAACAGTCTGAAGTATTTGCCAGGCCAAGGACACAGCGAGGAGGATTCAGGAAGTTGCTGATGGATGTAAGAGAGAAAGGTGCTGATTGAGTCAATACCAGAATGAAGTGCAATGTCACAAGACAGCCAGAAGCCTGGCACATCAGATAAAGCTGTCCTTCCTCTTTGAAGCTGACTTTGATATAAAGTTGGAAGCTGTGAGACAGAGGGGAAAAGTCATTTTCTTAGACAGTGAGGCTACCAGTCAGAAACAAAGTGGTCATGGAGCAAACTGGTGCCAGTGCAGATGAAAAAAAAGAGATGAAAACATCCTGGAGTCAGTGTTCCAAAAAGGGTCAGTCTTCATTCCATAAAATGATAAGAAAGAGGAGCCAAAACAGGCTATTCAGCCCATTGAGTCTGTTCCACTATTCAGAGATCGTTGATGATCTGATAACTTTCCTGTCTTTTCCCTTGATCCTTGATTCCCTGAGTGATTAAAAATCTGTCTATCTCAATCTTAAAAATACTTAATGACCCAGCCTCAACACGCCTCTGTGGAAAAGAATTCCACAGATTCACAGCAGTCTTAGAGGGAAAAAATAATTCTCCTCATCTCTCTCAAATGCATAAAATCATATCCTGAGATTACGCCTTCTGGTCCTAGACAGACCCCCAAGTGGAAATAATCTTTCTTCATCCACCTTATCAAATTCCTCCAAGAATCTGATATGTTTCAATAAGGACATCTCTCATTCTTTTACATTCCAATGAGAACTGGATCAATCTACTCAACCACTCCTCATATGACAGTTCCTCCATGCCTTTTATCAGTTGAGTGAACCTTCACTGGATTACCTCCAATGCCAGTGTATCATTCCTTAGATTAGGGGTCCAAAATTGTTCACAGTATTGCAGCTGGCTGAGCAGCATTACATTCCATCTGCCAAGTTTTTGCTCATTCACATAACCAGTTTACATCTCCCTGCTGGCTCTTTGTATCATTTTCACTACTTCCTTTCCCACCTATTTTTGTGTCATCCACAAACTTGGCTGTAGTTCATTCACTTTCCTCATCTAGGTCATGAGGAAAGGTTGAGAGGGATATGGACCAGGAACAGGCAATTGGGACTAGGTTAGCCTGGCATTATGTGTAGCAGGAATAGCTGGGTCTGTTTTTATTCTGTAAGACTCTATACATCTTCCATTAAACAAAGTGCAACCCCCATTACTTTGGAAAGATCTCAAGTTTGCAAATGTCCATCAGACACTCAGAATGCAGTCCACTACTGATCACAGGAAGTTGCACAGGCTATTTACTCACCCCTCAAAATGGTCAGTAGCCATGAAAACCTGATATACTGGTAGACCCAGTTACAAATAAACTGAGGCAAATGATGTGAGAAACAGAGACCAGCAGTGCCTTGGCTCTCCCTTGGTGTCTCCGTCTCTCTCTTGTCCTGCCTGGAAAAAAATGGGTGCACAATGTGAAAGACAGACCTTATTCTGCAATCGGAGCCAGGGGTGTTCTTTTTCAGCACCTCACTAATAATTAGATTAGATTAGATTAGATTCCCTACAGTGTGGAAACAGGCCCTCCAACCCAAAAAGTTCACACCGACCCTCCAAAGAGTAACCCACCCAGACCCATTTCCCTCTGACTAATGCACACAACACTATGGGCAATTTCGCATGGCCAATTTGCGATGGAGCAGACAGCAATGGAGATAGCCAGGTTAGTTTGAGGAGGCAGTTGGATCTGGTGAAATAGGAATTCTTCGTGGACCTGATGATTATAGAAAGTAATATGGTCATTAAATGGATGCAGTGCACCCTGTCTCACCTGTCACACACTGCGTAATACTAGGTATTTTAACATAGTAGCAGTCAACTTCCTAGGCTAGCTCTTGGGTCTCTCATAGCAGCCTCTTTTCACTCTCTATGGACCTGGGCCAGCAACAAAGGAATAAGGAAATACTGCCACACCAGAAGAGACCCAAACTTGGGCAGAGGATGGGAGAGTCTTTCCAACCTACAAACATCACAATGGTTCAGAGCTCTGGGCACGTGAACTCATCCATAGACTGAACTATCAAACTCTTGGCTGGTGGCATGTCACAGCACTGAGAGCGGATGCAGGAACTGTGCACTGATATCTTCAACATAAACAACATGCTGGGTACTATAGGTGGGTCTGCGACCCTGGTGGCTCAGAGGTCTTTGAGGTACCAGCTGTGCTGACGGCATCCAGAGTGTTTCAAAAATGCAAATTCCCCTTGGGCAACCCTGACAGTGTGCCCCTGTCAAAATTTCACCTTGTAATAAGCTTAGCAAGCTGTCTAATTATTTTAATTGGTCTTCTTTAGGAGGAGATGGGTGAGATTACTGACCCCTCCAACCTGCTGACAATCCAACTGGCCCCCATCTGAACCCTGAACCCCACATCAGGGAATTCTGAAAATTCTGACATTTCCAACCTTTCGCCTCGGCCTCACTTCTCTCCTGCAACCCCACACCAGCTGCAAAAGCCAACCCCAGAAAAGTCCCACATGTTCACAGTGACTGCAGAGGTGATAAAGCTCCCAATTTGTTTTATTGAGTACGCTGCAGTGACAAAAGCAATTTCAATCTGCTAAATTATTCTAAAGATCATTGTTTGTTGTTACTCTTTAACCAACAGATTTATCATTTTCATAAATCACTGGAAAATCTTCATCTTTATTTAATTTGATTCCGAGAACAAAAATTCTCAGATGTTCCAGAGGAACTGAAGTCCTAACAAGTACATAAATCAAGTCAGTTTTAAGCAAGTATGCATCAGATAAAATATTTAATCGTGAAATGAAATCATATTATATTTATAATTTGATATAGTAATCATTTAAATTCATCAGTGAATAATTTAGTTCAATAGGAGATGTATAGTGTGCAGTTAAGTGAGGTGCAAATGGATTACTGTACATTTTTCTTCTTTCAATCAAATTACTATTTTTCCTCATTGGAGCCGGAAAGAATTCCTTCCAAAAGCTATTCTTTCAACTGGTCACCAAAATGTTTCTTACACATGGCACAATGACTGTGTTTATGGACATGCGACAGATGCCAACATATCCTTGGTTAAAGATTTGTTGGTCTCATTGGTGAGACTACAGTCATTTAATAGAGTTGTAACATACTCTATTCGTGGCTTTTAGTTCTGTTTCAAAACTGCAAAATAATTGCCTCCTGCAAGTCATGCGACAGTGTGATAAGAATTAGTCACAATATTGAATCAATGCAGCATTCCCACC
Source organism: Chiloscyllium plagiosum (assembly GCF_004010195.1). NCBI lineage: Eukaryota > Metazoa > Chordata > Chondrichthyes > Orectolobiformes > Hemiscylliidae > Chiloscyllium > Chiloscyllium plagiosum. The sequence continues at coordinate 17,991,543 of NC_057723.1, read as the reverse complement.
AATGTAATAAAAATGTAAATAAGCAGCACGCTGGAACTTGACATTCTCATGGTGGGATTACCCATAGTGCAATTGCACCACTGATCTGCCAAATATATACAATTAAAATAGCTGTAGATGATGACATTTCCATTCTTTAATGCTGCTCATGCTTGGGCACAAGTTTGAATATTCAAACACATTATGCCCTGAGTAAGGAAATGAAAGTTGACTGAAGTTGAGCATTTCGATCTATTAAAAAAGGGTAAAAGAATGCAAGGGAAATGAATTCTGAACGCAGGTCAGTCAGTCATTCATGTGACAATGGAGCTGTCAACATCACTTGGAACTTTATACTTGGTACTGAAACTCCCCCGTCCTTCAAACATGTCAGTTAATCACCCCACCCCCAACAGCCGCTTAATGTTCGGCAGGCTGTTAATAGGAAAGAGAGATACCCATGCTATGCAGCGACTCTCTGGTCCCAGCAGTGCCACTGAGAGACCACCAGATCCAGACACCTAGAAAAGTTGAGAGGTGTTGTAATGCTGCATCTGGGAGTGGTGGATAGGTGGGAGGGTAGGCTCCTGTGAGGGGGTGAAAGGTACAGAGGGGAATGGGAAATGGCATTCGTTGAGCCAGAGTGTGAGGGTGGAGGGATTGGGCTTAACCAGGTTGGGAGAGAGAGAGAGCGAGGAAAGCCTTCGGAGAGAGGTCATTGATGGTTCCATAAAGTCTGTAAGGGAGATGTGACCCACCCTGCCAACACTAGTCCAAGCTTTCAAAGCTGTTGGGCTTGAGACTCTGCCAGCATTGAGAACAATTACAAGGAGGGTGGAAATATGCCCTCAAGAAGCCAATAATCAAATATTTAAGGGTCACAAATTCCCCATGAGAGGTGGGCTACCTGATGCCAATCTCTCTGTGGCAAGGGTCGAGGCAAGTAGGTTGGTGCAGAATCAAAGGTCAGGACCCAATATTACAATCACCTTAATCCTGCCCCACCTCATCCCTCCCCATCTTCATGCCTTACTACTTCCGGACAGTGTATCATTCATTCCACGGGGTCTGTTTTTCAAATGTAAAGTTTTTGTATGTATTGAGCAGCTACCCTTTACAATAACCTAAACATTCTTAAAAATCGCACAACACCAGGTTATAGTCCAACAGGTTTAATTAGAGGCACACTAGCTTTCGGAGCATCACTCCTTCATCAGGTGGTTGCGCTCTGAAAGCCAGTGTGCTTCCAATTAAACCTGTTGGACTATAACCTGGTGTTGTCTGATTTTTAAACTTTGTACACCCCAGTCCAACACCGGCATCTCCAAATCATGACTAAACATTCTTGTTAACTTTCTCAACATCATTTCAAACTCAGTAAAGAGCAGATAAGAAGGTTCAGTTCTCATTGCAGAAAAGATTGAAATCTTCTATTGTTTCCATTGAAAGGGTTTGGTCATGTTCTTAGGGCTAAAGGGATCAAAGGGTAAGGGAAGAAAAAAATGGGGAGGAACTGGAAACGAATTAGATGATCAGCTATCATCATATTGAATGACACAACAGGCGTGAAAGGCGAATGGCCTACTCCTGCTCTTAATGTCTATGTTTCCATCACATAATAAGTGTTAGTAGCACAGGCATAATTGCTCACAGACTGGCGTTGAGGAGATTCAGCAACATTAGTTTAATAAAAATGGCAGAGAATGGAATAGTAAATCTTTTAACATTATATTGAACAACAATCAAGTCAAAGTAAGATTGTTCTACATTCAGTGATACCAAATTAGATAGCTTGTATGGAACAATGAGGAAGACAAGGAGAAAGTGAACTCTGCCAATGCTGGAGATTAGAGTCGAGAGTGTGGTGCTGGAAAAGCACAGCAGGTCAGGCAGCATTTAAGGAGCAGGAGAATTAACATTTCGGGCATAAGCCCTTCATCAGGAATCAATTCAGGAACCATTCGGCCTTCATTCCTGATTAAGAGCTTATGCCTGAAATGTCAATTCTCCTGCTCCTCAGATGCTACCTGACCTGCTGTGCTTTTCCAGCACCACACTCTTGACAATGAGGAAGACAATTCTGCTACCTGGGTTACAATTCAGCTCAAATGGATGTAACAGTGCTGGGCTGAAAGGTTTTATGTGAAATGACTTTTATTCCAACCAATATTAGATAAAGCTCAAATGATAAAACAACCCCTAATTTGGCACCAAATTGGCAATTTCATTCAGAGATGTCACTAGATTACTCAAGGAAGAAACATAAAAAGAATGACACAATAATGCAATTGGAAATGAAAAACATTGCTGTCTTAGTTGAAGGGAACTTTTGATGATGTTGTGTTTTCTATTCCCCATAATGCTCTCTTGCTTGGAATACAGTTCCACTATAAAAATTATAGCAACTTGCCAGATTTGGAGGTATCTATTTAATTGTGGAGCAAATACATTTACGACCCAGTTAATGTAACACAAGGCATGACTGGGAATGCACAAAATTTTGATCCAACTTAAATATAAATATACATGACACGGTGTATTGTAGGCCAGTTCCACAGATTCACAGGGTGATGACATGTCAGCTCATTTCCTATTCAGTTCAATTCCTGATCACGAATACGGTAATGTGACTAAACATTCATTTGAAATAATCAACTTCCTTCAGGACTGATGAAATCGAACAAAGCATCATTAACAGATTTCAGTCACAAACCAGTTTTGGTATACACCTTAAAACTGGTCATCTGAGGTACAGTGGCTCAGTGGTTAGCACCAGGGTCCCAGGTTCAATTCCAGCCTTGGGCAACTGACTGTGTGGAGTTTGCACATTCTCCCTGTGTCTGCGTGGGTTTCCTCCGGGTGCTCTGGTTTTCTCCCACAGTCCAAAGATGTGCAGGCCAGGTGAATTGGCCATGCTAAATTGCCCATAGTGTTAGGTGCATCAGTCAGAGGGAAATGGGTCTGGGTGGGTTACTCTTCGGAGGGTCAGTGTGGATTTGTTGGGCCAAAGGGCCTGTTTCCACACTGTAGGGATTCAAATCTAATCTAATCTAATCTGTCCTTCCATTGTGATCGATCACGCACCATGGAGACAAAGACAATAAATAGTGGGGGAGGGGAAAGAGATTTAAAATGCAGAATTACCATAAGCATGGTTACTATTTTCATAGCTATGGAGAATAATTCAGCAGCTTCTATGTTCCATGAAGAGATCTTCAGTCAATTAAAGCGTATAGCTGTCACCTTTTCAATTAACTGACATACTGTCTGTTTTCCATCATAAACCTTGTTGGCTTTATCTCTGCAACATTTGAACAGACCATGGAGTAGATTGTGCAGCATGTTTCATTTTTGCTGTCAGTACCTTGATACATAAATCGCCTTCTTATTTTTAGATTGTTATTTCATTTCTGCCCCTTCCCAGGCAGCACATCCATCCTCCAGCAGGACTGGCAGGTGACTTGATCTTAGATCTCTGTGAATATAACTCGACAAGTACTTCCTTGGAAATAGGTGACATTTACTTAAAATAAAACAGATCCGAGTTTGCAAATGGAAACAATGTATTACCTTGGGCTCTTAATGCTTGACTCTGATTCTTCCTTGGCTGCAAAGCAGAATGAGAGACAGCATTACAAAATTATTCTTGACAATGTTGATCAAAATCGTGATTCACTTATGCAGTACTGTGACAGCTCTGAGATGATTGGAACTCTCCTGGACTTTGTGGCTTCAGGCAGTAAAACCGGACAGAGATCACAGCCAACCAGTCACGTCCTTTCATGTCATGTGTGCACTTATAGGTCTTATGCTGCCTATTTGGAGGTCAATGTTGCACCTATTACCAACCTTCCCTCTTTTTCTTAGGTAATTGCAGTTCTATTAATGGATTGTTCTGATCGCTCACCTTGACTGTGTTTGCCGCTCTGAGTGGTGGTGAAACTGTTTTGTTGCTACACCTACGAACCATTAACAACTGTGCCTGCTGAGCCTTTGCAAGCAGGAGTCTGACTAATGCACTGGAAACTATGCTCACAGCACTTACACTGACGGACCTCCTGTATTGCTAACTACCATGCTCAAAGAAAAGGATCATGAGAGGAATGAAAGACATAAAATTTAATCACTTGAAAAGAGCTGTATAATAACATTTCCAAAATTTTGAACTCATCAAGATGAATGAGGTCACTGCTGGGCAATGGCGAATGTGCTTCCTTTTTTGTCGACAATTAAGCACTCCCGGGACAATATTGTCTTGAAGCTGTGTGAAAATATCCTCTAAAATTATCCTACTAAGGAATCCAAAGTCTGTTAAACATGGTTTCCATCAGACTCCCAACATTTTCTCATTACAATGGTAGAGCTAAAGTCGCTACAAAAAATTCTAGGTCGAGCTCACAGAAACATTGAAATTTTGGTTAGAAAGCCATTCATCCCATTATATTTGTTGTACTTGTAACTCCACATCAGAATAAGTGACATGGATCACATATACTAGCTCATTTTCCGTACCTTTTAATCCCTTCAAGTGCTTACCTAATTCCCTTTTTCCTTTCAGCCACTTATGGCAATGCATGCCCTGAATCAAAATATTTGCCTTTAGCACAAAAGTTAAGCTTTCTTTCTATTGGTTGACCCTTTCTAAAACTGTCCTAATTTCAGCACTTAATGTACATGCTGTTATGATTTCAATTGAATATAATCTTAAATTTCTCAAGTCTTTCATCAAATCTTTGCCCTTTCATCCCTGACATTATCCGAGAGAATTTATTTTGGATTTTTTCCATGGCTCTGATATTCTTCATGTAATGTGGCATCCAAAACTGTTCCCTGTACTCCCCTGGTGGTCAATTAATGTCATGCATTATTTGTGGTTTCTTTTAAGTGATTCACAGTGATGCCAGGCATTGGCAACTTTGAATTACTGTTGTTCTGTGAGATGGCAACATGAATGCATAAGGGTGATTTTGTTTTGTTTCTGGGAATGAATAGAAGCAACAGAGGCCAATCTCCATCATAATAAAACTCAATTATAGCTTCTTTAGCAACAGGGAAACCACACAGAAATTTGTTCTTTTTTGTGTGTTTCCCAGAATGTAGTCATTGTTGGCAAGGCCATGTACAATTACAATTTCTCAAGTAACGTGGCTTACCTTGGATAAACCATATAAAGCATTGAAACTATAACTCTATCTGATAATCTGCATTATTCAGCACCCAAAGCCATGTGGAAGAGTTCTGCTTACTTAGAATCCCTACAGTATTGAAACAGGGCCTTTGGCCCGACAAGTCCACACCGACCTGCTGAAGAGTAACCCACCCAGACCCATTCCCCACACCTATTATCCCATATTTCCCCCTGACTAATGCTCCTAACCGACACATCCCTGAGCAATATGGGCAATTTAGCATGGTCAATTCACCTAACCGGCACATTTTTGGACTGTGGGAGTAAACTCATGCAGACACTGGGAGAATGTGCAAGCTCCACACAGACAGACAGTTACCTGAGATTGAATTCAAACCTAGGTCCCTGGTGCTGCAAGGCAGTGCTAACCACTATGCAACCGTGCCACCTACCTCTCAGAGCAGAACAACTTAAAGATCCTGAAACAATGTAGGACCTATTCTACTGTATTGCACATAGACACTATGTCTTTCTCCTAAATAAGTACATTAAAATACAGCTGGATTATTCCAATAATTGCTTTACTCCTTTAATCCAAGGACAGCAGTTCTTCTGTAACCTAACTGCTGAATATTCTTCCTCAACATATTTTCAGGCACTTACATTACACAAATGCATTTTTAACAGCACGTTCTAATTGTATTTCTACCATATTGCATTTTTGATAATGGAATAAAGAATTATTGATGGTAAACAGAAGCAGAAATGTGGTCATCATTAACAAATCTCATGGTCATTTTGGTTAATCTGTCATAATATCAGGCCCCTTATATCGTTATACAATTCAAGCAGTGTAAATCACACGCCAATGTGAGCTTTTGACAAGTATATTTATGATCTTCTTTAAAATCTGCTGGAAAATTTGCAATACAAAATAAATATTCAATGCAGTGATTAGTTATGCCACACCATGAAGGAATAGAACGGTACTTTGCAACAGAGTTGTGCACTCTAAATCTGCAACATTCAACATATTAGAAAACCGGGTTTAAATTAAAATTTAATTAATATTTCCAAGTCATGACAACTTCCAAAAGTAAACATTGAAAGAAAATCAAGTACTTCCTCTTTTTAAACAGATAATCCAATTAAAGTAACATTACATATGGGAGTGACTTTTCTCTAAGAATGTCAAACATTTGAGCAATCTGCCATGTTAGCCTACCCCGAATTTGAGGTCCTTTATGTTGCAATCAAAAGCATTTATTTGCGCCCAGGGAAGCTTCATTACAAACAGCAGTGCTAGTCATTTTAGAATGATGTTGGCCTTACACTGGAAGTATTTGCATATGTTGAATCAAGGAGAGCCATCTTTCCTCATCAGAAGAGAGGAATTGGTGAAATAAAAATGTCGAAGACTGCTATAAGAAAGAGAAGTTAAAAACAATGACATTTTGCCTATTTGGTTCCAGGGTTTGAGGGACTTCATTCACAAGGAATGATTGGAGCAAAGGCAGTTTTTCTCACCTCAGTGAGGAGAAGATTGAGAGGAGACTTGGTATAAACTGTGTGTTCAACATGAAGTGGAGGCTAAATGGAGCAGAGGGTGAGTAACTATTCCCATTCGCTCAAGTCGTAAAAAGAAAACATCACTAATTTGAGGTAATTTATAAAACAGCCAATAGTAACAATGAAAAGTCACAGGTTTGAACGGGGTGAAATTTCCCCAATGAGATGGGAAACAGGAGACAGGTGCGGTTTCAGGTCCCGGAGACACCTCTGATGGGAACTGATCAAAATCAAGATTCTCGCATGGGCAAGTCTTGTTTAATCTCCAATCAATGGGGGTAGCATGGTAACTCAGCAGTTAGTGCTGCTGCCTCACAGTGCCAGAGACGTGGGATGTTCTTCAGAGGGTCGGTGTGTACTTGATGGGCCGAATGGTCTGCGACCACACTGCAGGGATTCTATGACTTTATGACAGCAGACTGGCTTTTGAAAGCTGGAGGTCTAATCAAGCCTTTCCAAATCCAGCAAGACATCCAGCTGCAATGCAAGGTAAGGAAGTATAAGGAGGAGAAAGTGAGGTCTGCAGACGCTGGAGATCAAAGTTGAAACTTTATTGCTGGAACAGCACAGCAGGTCAGGCAGCATCTAGGGAACAGAAGATTCGACGTTTCGGGCACATGCCCTTCTTCAGGAAACCTGTAGAGGTTCAGGTTTTAAGGAAGTATAAGGGCACTTTAACAAGGAAAGGTGCCATCTGAACCATGCTTTAAATACTTTCATGAAAGTAAAAGTGCAAAAAGCAACCAGGTCATCACTATGGAAGGCAGAGAAGGCCTCTCGGCCTACCAGGAACATTAGCTTGCCTCTTCGCAGTCATTGATTTGACCCAAACCAAGTCAGGAAATTGAAAACTGACTGGAAAGTTCCAGCTGACCCCTATCATCCATCTTTAACTGCTTCACTGACTGCTCATCTTATGGTAGCTGGCAGTCCTGAATGCCCCAAACCCAGGCAGGCCAGAAAAGGACATAATTGAGAATAAATCCCATAAATGAATAAAAATGAATCAAACAAAAATTTTGTGATGCTGCCACTGGAGTCTGGACCCCACCTGCTTCCATGCCCGTTGTCGGTGAGGTTGAAATGCGAGCCCATTACTTCTCTCTTCCCGCCACAAATACTGCTTGATCTACCAAGTATTTTCAACATTTTTTGTTTTTCATTCCATTCTTTTGTATGCAGGTACTAACTTGCTGATACATTTAACCTCAGTCAAAGCCTCTTAGACTTTTCCAGCAGTTGGAATAAAGAGGTCAGGGCTTTGGTTTTGCATGTATTCTTGCCAGAACCTTGACAATGCTATATTGTATGACAGCAGAAAACAAAATCAACTTTTATTATTCCAGTTTTGAGTTGCTTAACATGCAGTAGATAACAGAACCTTGTGCTAGCAGGTAAGTTCCACATTGTGGATTCTCCAGCTTCAATTTGTTAAATATTCATACTAACATTTTTTGCCAGAAGGAAATAGGAATGCTTTGCCAAAAGCAAATTTGTCCAATTCCTTTGACAAAATAATATATTAGAAATTGACTTCACACTAGTACACTATTTGCACTGATATTCCCAAACCACATGCATTTCCCCTTGAAGAGGAAAGCTCCACAGGTTTATAACATCCGTCAGGAAGCCTAAAATCTCACTTTCTAAAGATACCACTGGAAACAGATTGTGGGAATACATCAGGAGTAGATTATGATACTATAAAGGCTGATAGTATCTAAAAAAATGAATTTTATAAATGACGTTTGGAAATAAAGCAAAGGACAGGATGTTACTTGCTTTAAGACCTTTACTGTAACAATTATGCAACTAACCCTCCAAAGGCCAAAGTTACATTTGGAGGAGGCCAAGGATGCTCTTGTCGGAGAGGGAATGGGAAGGGGAATTGAAATGGGCGGTGACAGGAAGGTCAGGTCAAGTCAGGTCATGTCACCCGGTTAAGCCCAGCTGACATGCTCAGCGAAACATGCCCTCAGTTTAGGTTTGGTCTCACCGATATAGAGAAGACCGCATTTCAATTCCCCTTCCCATTCTCTCTCCAGCATGACCATCCTCAGCATCCTCCATTGCCTCAGCAAATCAGCCCACAAATTGGAGGAACAACACCTCATCTTCTGTCTGGACAACCTACAGCCTGGAGGACTCAACATTGAGTTGTCCAATTTCAAATAACCTCCCTTCCCAACGTCTGACTCCCTTTCCATCCCCTCCCCTTCCATTCCATTCTTCTGATCAACCCTTCCTTCTAGCTATCAAACTGATTCATTCTTGCAATCAACCAACCAAGTCATACCCTCTACCTGTGTTCGCTGATCACTACCTCACCACCCTGCACCTCTCTCCATCCAAAAACCTACCCCACCTCCCCTTTTATCTGCAGCTCCCCTGAGCCCACCCTCAGTCCTGACAAATGATTACAACTGAAGCACTGAATTCTCCACCTCCTGATGCTGCCTGGCTTGCGGTGTTCTTCCAGCCTCCTGCTTGCCTACCTTGGATTCCAACATCTGCAGTTTTTTTTTGTCTCATCCTTACCTGGTCTGGCCAAAAAGTGACTCCAGGCCCATAGCAATGTGGCTGACTCTTAACTACCCTCTGTGCAATTAGGAGTGGGCAATAAATGATGCCCAGTCAGTCCTGCCCTCATCCCATGGACGAATAAGCAAAATTAACTAGCTAACACAACCAAAATCAGTCTATTAAAACATTTTCAAACAAAGCCACAATTCTGACCAATACGTAGCAAACAAGAACAGTCCCAAAGTGATTTGCAGGGTTTCAAGTTACTAAGAAAGTTACATATAAAGCAACTTGAAACTGGAATAATGAAACACTATCTTATTTTCTCCCTACCTCACCAGATGAAACTTTCCAGGGTCCTCTGACAATTGATCCACTCGGTTTGAGTTGTCCCAGGTATGATTACAATTAGTAGGGTACACCTTAGAAACTCTATATGTTCCAATCTTCAAGAGCCATTTCTGCATTGTTCCCTTTCTGTTGAATGGAAATAATTTCCCCCAAGCCCCCTTTTTGGTCATTTACACAAAAACAGTTCTTCCTGCTTCTCCACAAGAGTAGCTTTGTGATCTCTGCTGTCTTTTCTATGAGATATTGTATAAAGGTGTTAATCCCAGCATCCAACATTTTAATGCATTTCTCTTTCTTTTTTTTTCTCCCATGGCTACCAGGTAATGTGGGCATTTCTTGAAACTGAGCAGTCTATCCAGAATTCACTGTTTTACTTTGAGTTAAAAAGGTATGGTTCTGAACACCTTAAAAAGTTGATTCAATAGTTTGCTTCAGGTCTTTCAATTGATGTAACCTGTTTCAAAAGACTGAACTGTGCATAACTCACAACAATTCTATCAGGCAACTCACAAAATAAATCCAAAATTTTCACAACAGCTCTCAACCTGTCAAAAACAGTTGACGTGATTCCAATGTTAACATTACTGTATCAAAGAAAATTACATTTAAAGCAACTTGCAACTGGAATAATAAAACGCTATCTTATTTTCAACTGTCATACAATGGTGCATTGTAAAGACCCGAGAAGTATGAATTCCTAGAGGATGGAATGAGGCCATTTGGCCTATCTAGTCTGCACTGACCCTCTGAAGAAAATTCCACCCTATCCCTGTCTTCTGGCATTTGCCATGGCCAATCCACCTAACCCGTATATCTTGAATATTGAGGGGAACACACACAAAGACAAAATATCGAGAGTGTGGTGCTGGAAAAGCGCAGCAGGTCACGCAGCATCCAAGGAGCAGGAGAATCAACGTTTTGGGCCGGAGCCCTTCATCAGGAATAGTGATGATGATTCCTGATGAAGGACTCTGGTCTGAAACATCGATTCTCCTGCTCCTCGGATGCTGCCTGACCTGCTGTGCTTTTCCAGCAACACACTCTCAACTCTGATCTCCAGCATCTGTAGTCCTCACTTTCTTCATAAGGACAAAGAATGTCCATCTCTAAATATTGGAAAAATCTAAGGTTTTTAACAGAGGATAAATATAACAGCAAGTTATTAAAATCTGTCCCCAAAAATTCACATAAACCTAAAAGAAACAACATCCAACTGCAAAATTTCATGAAATGCAAATTTTTGACCTCTCACTTTTTAAGACACAAGAGACTGTAATAACAAAATAGTTTAAACTGAGTAACAGGAAAATATGAAAAGACAAACAAAACATTTTGCATTATATTGTATGAAAATCCATAACACAGACCAGCTGACTATTGAGGATTGCCACTTTCTGCACTATCGGGATTCTATGATTACAAGGTCTTTACATTGCAACATTGTATGGCAATGGAAAATAAGATTTAGTTTTATTAATACAGTTCTGAGAAAGAATGACTTGACCAGAAATGTTAGCTTTGATTTCTCTCCACAGCCGCTGCCAGACCTGCTGAGTTTTTCCAAAAAATTCTGTTTTTCCTGCTGATAATTGGCTTATAACAGTGAGGCAACTTTGCATAACATTTGGAAACAATCCAGAGTTGAGATCAGGACAACAGCTGCTGTGAAAAAACAAACATAACAGCAGCAAGAAGGGGAGACTTAAAAAAAAACAAGAATATAGCAACAGTAATTTGCTAAAAGCAATAGAGATTAAAGCATGTGTATGTCAGGAAAAGATAAAGCACAAACGAAATCTGCAACATTAACAATTCATTAGTAATCACTGACCACTTAGCAGAAAACAGACCATTGTTCAACATTAAGAAAGCTTTGACATGCAACAAATTGGTCCAAATATCCATATGGAACATGAAAGACATTTGAGAACTCCTTACCATATATTTAAAAAAAGCATTTTTTTTCACACTGTCACTGCAGATTCAATCGGGGGTGATCAAATTTAAGTCAGCACCTCAAAATGTCCTAAAGAAATCAAAGTTCTGCAGAAAAGGCAGAAAAAAATCTTTGAAGTGATAGTAAATCCTCAGTGTACTAAGACTTACCTTTAAGCCATAAATTCATGAATATATATAATTCTGCCGTATTTGATTTCCTGGAGCTGCAGTAATGTCTGAAATGCTAAAATTATTTTCCTGCTTCTGAGAAGTAAAGCAACATTTGCACTTCACTGATCATTGAATCACAGAACCTTCTAGCCCAAAAGAAAGCCATTCAGCCCAGTGTCCATACTGTCTCTTTGAAATGGTATTTGATTAGTTCCACCTCTCTGATCTTTCCTAAAACACCAGAAATTCTTCCATTTCAAAAATGCATCCAACTTCCTCACCTAATCCATTCATCCAAATCATGTGGTCACCACGAGCATGACCAGCATATATAGACCATTCCTAATTGCCCTTCTGAAATGGTGGTGAGCAGTCTTCTTGAATTGTGCAGTCCATCTAGTGTAAGTGCATCCACTGGAAAGGAGGCAAGAGACTTCAAGGAGTTTTGATCCAGCACCAATGTCTTAGTCCCACATTACGGTTGTGGGTAGGGAGGGGAAACTATATCAGGTGGTGTTCCCTTGTTCTTCCAAGTGGTAGAGCTCATGTGTTTAGAGGGTGTTTGTAAAGGAAACCTGGTGAGTCAGTCTATGTCTATGGTATACACTGCCTCCACTTTGTGCAGATCATGGAGGAAGTAGATTTTTACACATGTGTTGGTGATGCTGCATCAAGCAAATTGGATAATGTGCTGCTTGAACATTGTTGAGTTGCACTCATCCAGGCAAGCCTGTCGTCATTGGTCAGGGCATTGACTATAGGAGCTGGAATGTCACGTTGCAGCTGGACAAAATATTGGTGAGGCCTGCATACCACACTGGTTACCCTGCCAGAGGAAGGATGTTATAAATCTGAAATGGATGCAGATAAGATTAACAAGGATATGACCAAGACACAAGGGTTTGAGTTATAATGAGAGGCTGGCATTTTCTTCCCTGGGGCATAGGAGACTGAGGGGTGACCTCATTGAGGTTCATAAAATCATGACAGGTTTAGATAAGGTGAATAGCAAAGGTATTTTTGCCTGGGTAGGGGAGACCAAAACTAGAGGGCATAGGTTTAAGGTGAGAGGGGAAAGCTCCTGAGAAGCCAATTTTTCTACACAAGAAGGTGTTACACATATGGGACAAACTGCCAGAGGAGGTGGTAGAGGTGGGTACTATTTCAACATCTAAAGGACATTTGGACAGGAACATGAATAGGAAAATTTTAGAGGGATACGGAGCAAACAGAGGCAAATGAGATGACTTCATTTGAAGAAACCTGATCAACATGGACGAGTTGGACCGAAGGGTCTGTTTCCATGTTGTCTGACTCTATGAGTCCATGATGCATTCCATCACACTCCTAACCTCTGCCTTGTAAATGATGGACAGGCTTTTTGGAGTCAGGAGGTGATTTATTTTCCACAAGATTCCCAGTATCCAATTTGCTTTGTAGCCACAATATTGATATTACTGATCTCATTCAGAATCTGGTAGAAGGTAATGCCTCGTATGTTGATGCTGGAGAATTCAATGATGATACTGCCATTGAAAGAGATAGGGTAGAAAATTGAATTCTCTCTTGTTAGAAATGATTTTGGTGTGGCATGAATTTAATTTGATATTTATCAGCCTGTGCCCGTATGTTGACCTTATCTTACTTCCCACAGAAACACACTGCTTTAGTATCCGAGGAATTAAATTGGTATTGAGAACTGTGCAAACATCAGTGAAGACCTCAACCTTTAGTGTTATGATGGACAGAATATCATTGATGAAGTGACTGAGGTTGGGGCTTAGGATCTGACCCCGAGGAACTCCTGCAGAGACATATTTAGCCTGAGATAATTAGCCTCCAACAGCTGCAACCATCTTAGTTGGACAGGTGTGATTCCAAACAGTGGAGAACGAGGGATCCTTCATGCCCTACTCTTTAAAAGCTGCCTTCATGAGGACAGCCACTGTCAAATTTGGAATTTAGCACCTGTATCCAATCTTGGATGAAAAATATTATACATCTCAACCAAAGTGGCAGATCTCAAACTTTGCATCAGTGAATGCTACTTGATATCACTGTAAACAACAACATTCATCAATCTGTAGGTGATTGAGAGCAAACTGATGAAGTGATTATTAGTCAAATTGGTTTTGTCCTGTTTCTCGAGGACATAAGTATCCAATTTTCACATTGCTAGGTAGATGCCAGTGTTGCAAATGTGGTCAAATGGCTTGGTTTGGGGTGCAGCTAGTTCTTGAGCACTAAACATCAGGATTACTACTAGGATGCGATCAAGGGCCATAGCCTTTGTTATATCCAGTGTCTTCAGCAGTTATAGAGTCATAGAGATGTACAGCATGGAAATAGACCTTTTGATCCAACTCATCCATACTGACCAGATGTCCTAATTTAATCTATTCCCATTTGCCAGCACTTGGCCCATATGCTTCGAAATCATTTCTATTTATATACCCATCCAGGTGCCTTTTAAATGTTGTAATTGTATCAACCTCCACCATTTCCTCTGGCAGCACATTCCATATATGCACCATCCTCTGTGTGAAAAAATTGCCTCTTAGGTCCCTTTTAAATTGTTCCCCTCCTCGCCCTAAAACTATGACTCCCCCACCCCAGGGAAAAAACCTTGTCTATTTACCCAACCATGCCCCTCATCATTTTATATACCTCTATATGGTCAAACCTCAGCCTCTGACACTCTAAGGAAAACAACCTCAGCCTATCCGGCCTCTTCCTACAGGTCAAATCCTCCAACTCTCGTAACATCCTTGGAAATCTTTTCTGAACTGTTTCAAGCTTCACAATATCCTTCTGAGAGGAGCGGGACCAGAATTGCACACAATATTCCAAAAGTGGACTAATCAATGTCCTGTACAGCCCAACATGACCTCCCAACTCTTGTACTCAATGCTCTGACCAATAAAAGAAAGCATACCAAACGCCTTCTTCACTATTCTGTCTACCTGTGACTCCACTTTCAAGGAAATATGAATCTGCCCTCCAATGTCTCTTTGTTCAGCAATACTCCCCAGCACCTTACCATTAAGTTGTACAAATGGAAAGTGCTGGAGAAACTCAGCAAGTCTGACAATATCTGTGGAAAGGAAAACAGTTAATGTCTCAAGTCTAATTATGGATAATGTGGAATAAGGCTCACTTTTTCCAAGTCAAAAATGAGGCTGTGGGTATCCACCTGGCTCCCATTTATGCATGTCTCTTTCATGGGTATTTGGAGATGTCAATGCTGTTTCTCTCTCCACAACTGCAGCCAGAACTATTGGAATTCTCAAGCACTTATGTTTTGTTTCAGAATACCAGCACCTGCAGTTTTTCTTTTTTTATATATATAAGTCTGTCGTACTTTCTCAATACCACATGGCGGAAATTGCATTGGCTCCCAATTGGAATAACCTTAGGGGAAGGCTGAGAGGGATAATATACTCAGTAAAAGAACAGTGGATACTGTGAATCAAAAACAAAAAGAGAAACTGCTGGAAAAGCTCAGCAGGTCTGCCAGTATCTATGAAGAGAAATCAGAATTAACGTTTCAGGTCGTTTCTGAGGAAGGGTCACTGGACACAAACGTTAACTCTGATTTATCTTCATTAATCTGCTCAAGAAGATGATTGCAAATGCTTCTACCAGGTCTTTTACACTGATTTACTGTGCTAGATTTCCCATCATTAAGAATGACAATATTTGTGGAGCCCCTCCTCTGATGATCTGTTTTATTGCCCACTATTATTCACAACGTTCCAAACTTTTGAGCTGACTTGTGGACTTTTAATAAGGAAGACTTTATGGTGAGATAACTCCAAAGACCCCAGCAGCCCATTACCAAGTCACCCCTTTCTTGACACATGAACAGTCCTTGACAAAAGATATTTTACCAAATGCTCTCTCTGTTTCCTCAGTTGTACAGGATCAGGCACCAGAGTATCAGTAGCCCATCTTTTTGTCAGCCATGCCTCCCAGATCAGACCAAATTAACAGCTCCAGTCATGGAACTCATCCTACGATATCCAGCTGACTGACCTTGTTACCACAAGATCCACTGGACAACGTGTAACATTACCATGTCTGGTGTGATCTGTCCAGTTTTGTTCTGTTTCAACTTTTAGTTTGATTTGCTAAGTTACTTCAGAGGGAAGAATCTACAACATTGGTGTGGATCTACAGTCACATGGCCACAGTAAGTAAAAACAATAATTCTCCTTTCTTGAAGAACATTAGTGAACCAGATGGTTAAATAACAAAACAACAGTTTCACAATTCAGACCTCTTTTAGAATTGGACTCATTAAATAATGCTACTAATGGTACTTTGAACTCGTGTCCTGAAAATGGGTCCAGGTGTCAGGACGACAGCCCAGTACAATTACTATTGTGCGACAATTTCAATGCTTCTAATCTATCCACATAACTGAAGGCACCCATCCCTATATCACTGAAGTTAGAAAGTATTAAGCCAGGGATCTGTTAAACCAACAAGATAGAGTAGTTCGCCAGCCTGCCTTAGATAATTTAGAATCGTTCACTGCCCGAAAGAACAGTTTGTCAGCAATGGCACTAAAAATGGCACAGTGCCTTATTAAAGAAGTACATAACTGATCAAGGAATTCAAACTAATTAGTTTCAAAAGAAGAGTAAACTGCATACCCTAGTCAATGTGTAAAAACCTCTCCCTCTGGTAGTGCAGTTTAGATGGACGTAAGTCATAACATACAGCTAAAAAAAAATCCTCCAAGGCTCTATAATATGTGGATATGCCAGTAATTTTCTTCCTCATCCTTGCATCCTTAAATTAAAATCAAAATCATGGTGTCCAACAATAAACTTTCCTCCCATCTGAAAAACTTGATAATACTCTCAGCTTTCTGTCACTCAATACTTATGGCTGTTGAGCTTTTTATTCCACAACCACGAAAGACATTTTATCAAATGCCCTCTCTGTTCGCTTGTGAAAAAACTCAAGTTGGTTTAATATATCTAATGCTTAAAATATCATCATCTTTTCCTTAATTACTCCACATATGGTGACCATTAATTTTCTCGCGAATATTTTGGAAAGATTTCCCACGATTGACATTGAATCAATTATAAATAATGGCAAATATGAATAAACTGACAAAGAGAGAGAAAATAAACTACGAGAATAAAATTCCAAGTAAGATCAAGTTGGACATCAAGAGCTTTTTTAAATATATGCTTCACAGCAGGTTCAATTCCACCCTTGGGTGTGGAATTTGCAAATTCTCCCTGTATCTGTGTGGGTTTTCTCCAAGTGCTCCGTTTCCTCCCACAGTCCACAGATGTGCAGGCTAGGTGGGTTAGCCATGGGAAATGTAGGGTTCCAGGGCTCAGATAGCGGGGTGGGTCTGGGTGGGATGCTCTTCAGAGGGTCGGTGTGGACTAAAAGGGGTGAATGGCCTGCTTTCACACTTTGGGAATTCTATGAGTAGAAGAGAGAGGCCAGAATGAACATAATCCCCTGAGAGAATGAATCCGCAAAAATTATAATGGAAAACCAGGAAAAGACAGGAAGTGGAATAAATATTTTGTATCCATTTCTACAGGAGAGGACACTAAATTTAGTATCTATAATAATACCAATTACTTAAGCAACAAAATGAGGGAGACAAAATAAATAGAATGATTATCACTGAAGAAAATGCATTAGCAAAACTAAGGGGGTTAAAAGCAAATTTGTTCCCGGACCTGAGGAGTTGCACTGGGGGACTGAAAGTAATCTTCCAAGAATCCTTCCTCCTGTCATATAAATAAAGTGTCTACAATACTGGCATCCTCTCAACGATTTGAACAATTCTCCAGATATGCCCTGTATACAAAAAGTAGGACAAATCCAACCTGGACAATTACTGCCACTTCAGTCTACTCCTGATCATCATCATTAAAGTGATGGAAGTGGTCATCAATAGTGCTATCAAGCAGCACCTGCTGAGCTATGATCTACTCGGTGATGCCAATTTCTGGTTCCACCAACATCACTCAGTTTGTGATGTCACTGTAGCCTTGATTCAAACATGGAGAGAAGACTGAATTCCAGATAAATTGAGAGTGTGACAGCCCTCAACACCCAGGCACATTTGATTGAGAGTGGCATCAAAGAACCCAAGTAAAACTGGAGTGAATGGGGATTGGGGGACAATTTTCTACTGATTGGATTCATACCTGATGCACAGCAAGGTGGCTATAGTTTTTGGAGATCAGTCATCTCAGCTCCAGCACTTCTCTGTTCTTCTCTGTAAGAGTTCTTCAGTGTAGCGTCCTAGACCCAACCATCCTCAGTTACTTCACCAATGGTCCTCCCTTCATTACAGGTCAGAAGTGGGGATGTTCAGTATTGACTGCACAATGTTAGCCACCACCAGTGACTATCAGTTTCTGAAGCAGTCCATGTCCAAACACAACAAAACCTGAAAAATATCCAGACCCGGGCTGACAAGTAGCAAATAATTTTCACACCACGCAAATGCTAGGCAATGATCACCTCCAATAAAAGACAATCTAACCACTGTTCCTTGACATTCAATGGTGTTAACATCCCTGAATCCCCATAATCAATATCCTGGGGTTACTATTGATCAAACTTGAACTGGACTCACTTATACAAGCCCAGGTCAGAGGCTAGTAATACTGCAGTGAGTAGTCCATCTCTTGACTCCCCAAAGCCTGTCCATCATCTGTAAGGCAATAGGAAGGAATGTGATGGAATGTTCCCCACTGACCTGGATGATGACAACTTGAACATCACTGAAGAAACTTGACACTACCCAGGACAAAGAAGCCCACTTGATCGTTCACACTACTGCGCCAATCAAGACACACTACAGAAATTCACCGAAGGTCCTTACAGCCTTCCAAACCCTTTACCAATTCCATATAGAAGGACAGGGGCAGCAGATACTTGGGAATAACACTATCTGCAGGTTCCCCTCCAAGCAACTCACCATGCAGACTTGGAAATATATCACTGTTCCTACACTGTTGCTGGGTCAATATCCTGAAATTCACTCCCTAATGGGGTCTGGGTCTAGCTACAATACATGAACTGCAGCAGTTCAAGAAGGCAGCTCACCACCACCATTTTATGGACAAGTTGGGATGGACAATCAATGCTGGCTGAGCTAGTGATGGCGTCTATGTCCCATGACTGAATTAAAAGAAAATTCTGAGAGTGTCCGAGAGGACTGGAATACTGCATGTAAGACTCTTATTGCTAAAGG
The DNA here is from genome assembly GCF_004010195.1 of Chiloscyllium plagiosum. Lineage (NCBI taxonomy): Eukaryota > Metazoa > Chordata > Chondrichthyes > Orectolobiformes > Hemiscylliidae > Chiloscyllium > Chiloscyllium plagiosum. Next base: position 17,972,638 of record NC_057723.1, on the reverse strand, counting down.
AAGGAGACAAAAAGAAATAACCATAAGCATGTGGTTAGCAAATTTTAGTGGAAATATGTTAGAATCTCATATAGTGGGTGTAATAACAGAGCATGTAGAAATGTTTAATGTAATCAAGCACAGTCAGCATGGCTTCATGAAGGGCCTGACAAATTTATTATAATTCTCTGAAGTGACAAATAAGATAGATAATGGGGAACAAATGGATGCAATATATTTGGATTTCCAGAAGGTGTTTACAAAGGTACTACACATTAGGACACTTAGTAAGAAAAGTGTTCATGGTGTTGTATACATATTAGCATTGACAAAGGATTGGCTAGCGAATAGAAGACAGAGTTAGGGCGGGCAGGGGGACAGTTTTCAGGATGACAACCTGTAACTGGGTGCAGTATCATAGGGATCAGTGCTGGAGTCACAAATATCTGTAATAGATGATAATGACTTAGACAAGGGAAGTGAAAGTACTACGATTCAGTGGGATCACAACAGGAGATGGATTAATGACATGAATCATCATAAAAGGAGACAACACTAGATTGCACCAGCTACTGCAGTCAGAGAAGGAGTTTGATGAGTAGTCATCTCTCGATCCAGGCCTACAATCAACACTGCTAATGAACAACTGTCAGCTCCAGTTAAATTATGAAGCAGTTTGTATGGGAGAGTTTTCAGGTTGCAGTCAAAGCACAGAGGGCTTTGAACTATGGTAATTTGTTTACCTACCTGTCAAATTTGTAAAGCAGTTTTAATCTGTAGGTTTTGTGTCAAATTCCAATGAAGTTACTTTTCAGCAGTGGCAGACTTTTTTTACAAAACACACTTTGAAGTTAAACAAGTTAACTATCACTGTGGTACTTCATGGTTCTGCTATATCATATTAACAGCATACAATTCCAATCATCACTGAACAATGAATGTCAATCACAATGAGTGAATCAAACTAAACTGGATGAATAAAACTCCGTCCTGAGTCTACCTTATTCTTGCTGTCCATTTACTGATACTCATTCTGTTTTTCTTTCAATATTTTCAATCTCCCCTTACTTGCTGTCCTGCTATCTCTTGTTCTGATCCATTCTCATGATGAAACCCAGCCCTTTGAACTGCTCTTTTCCATGGCATTTCTTTCTGTTCGTCATTCTATTCAACCTCAGTTTCATCCCTGGGATCTCATTCTCTTCTTCTTATTCCTGTCTCATACCTTCATTCTGTTTCTCTCATTATCTCAACTCCCAGCTACAGTAAAATATCATTCATGATTGAGTTGGTTTTTCTCGTGCCTCTGAGCCAGAAGGTGGTGAGTTCAAGTTCCTTTCCAGCACTTGCATGATTTCGAAGGGAAGCAGGGGAGATATAGCTGAGATCCTGGCCAATATTTGCCCTTCAATCAACATTAAAAAAAGCATTCTCTGGTCATCAACACATTATTACTTGTTGGAATTTGTTGTGGGCAACTTGCCAGGTTTCCTCCAGTAAAATAGTGACAATACTAAAAGCACTTAATAGTTTCTAATAAATATTGAGACATCCAGTGATTGTAGAGAATGCTACCTAAATGCAAGCCTCTTTTAAAGCTGTCCCTTACAATATATGCAATTTGTGTAGGCCTTAGATTATTTGCCCTCAACAGGACATGATACGTAAGGGAGTGGCTTTGAAAAGGGAACTGGATAATTATCAGAAAAAAAGGTGCAGGAGAAGGGAGGGGTGTAGGACAAGCTGAGTTTCTTTTCCAGTCTGCACAAAAAGATTGAGGTGAATGGCATGTTCCTGTACTGTAACAATGCTATGATTCTATAATACAAGAAATGTCCTTTAATCTTGCCTGTAGCGGACATAATTTCCTTTACTTGCAGAGGTAAGAGACTTAATTCATCTAGGTCTTTACTCCTTTGTGGCTTTTCCTAATGAAACATTGTGATCAATAGTATGAGGTGGCAGTCAACAAGACAGAAGGAAAGTATCCTATTTGAACATGGTGCCAGGAAGAGGAGGAGTTCTGCTCAAACTCCATAATAAAGGATTCTATTGAAATTTCTGTTCTTGAATTGCTGGTCCCAAGCTCTTCTATGCTGACTCAAACCTCAAGTTCCTTCACACTATCTCCCTGGCAGTTCCTGACCCAAGACCTGAAACAAGGGCATTGACTCTGTCCCAATCTTCCCTGTTCCCAATCCACATGTTTGAAACTCTGGCCTTCTGGCTTCTCACTCTATGATATCCCACCACCAATCCTCAATTCTAACTTCTCTGGTTCCACTTTAACCCCAAACTCCAGCTAAAAATAACAGGGCCAATGCAGTGTCAGCAGCAGCCTGAATTGTCAACTGTAGATGTGCCATGCCAGTTATATCAGAATATGTCTTAATTGTGTTGTAAACCTCATTCCTCTGGTGTAGAGAATGTTTGCTGCTTCAACCAGTATGCCCTTTCCTGCTTTCCCTGAATATTTGAGCCCAAGTCTCGGCGTCCGGTTTCCTTTCTGATTATTTTTCTCCTTGTCTCTTTCTTTCGCACCATATGGCTACAGTCCACTGAAATATCAGTTATAGAATGCTGTCATTAAATTTGCAGACACACTATTGGTGTGGTTAACTTACACAATGTAATCACCAACAATAAGCACAAACTCAATTACTGCCTCTATTGTGATAGTGTAACAGCTGCTGCTTCCATGGCTACCAAAAGACTTGACAATCAAAATGTTGCTGTTATTTCATTGAAAGACTGTTTGTGATGACTGAGTGCAAAATCAAGGTAAACTTGACATATGAATACAGAGTACATTCTGGGTTAGAGAATCACAATCAAGACTGATCAGAAACAGGCTGAAAGAAAGTGATTTTAAAGCCACTGGCTGATCAACGCTAAATAAGCCAGTGAATGCAAGAACTATCCAAGTTCCTATGGAGAGCTAATTAAGCCTGACCAATAACAACCAAATTCTGCCTAAGATATTGCTTCCTACATATTCTACTCACTTAGTGTCTGATTTTCGTAATTTCTCTACCTTCTTTACAGCATCCTGGAAAAGACAATAAACATCAGAGGCACCCACATTCGAAGAATGAAACAAAAAAAACACATGACTTATCTAAAGCAGCTAAGCCAACAAAAGCTGTGACCTTGGTAATCTGTCTTTCTCAATGTTACTGTCAGTGACAGACCATGAGCCTTCAGGGATGGTGACTCCTGTTTGTCAAAAGAACTTATTTTCCTATGAAAAATAGAAGCGATTTCACAAATGTGCTCCAATTGACTGAGCATAAATGATAAGGTAGAAAGTTTTTGATAACAATAACATACATGCTTCCTCCATGCTCCTCATAACCACCAAAACAGATCACGACCTGCAAATATCTCAAGTGGAGCCACTTCGAAGATCAGTTTGTCAAGAAGCTGTTTTTGTAAGATTCTTGGATTTATGCAAATAATGCACATGTGTAGAGTTAAGATCAAAGGTCTGTGACCGGTATAGATGAGGTCAACTCCAAACAGTGTAACTTAGATTTTTGGAGATTGTACTTTACTTTTTACTGAGACCTGTACTGAACCATCAGCTTCAGTCCACTCAGAATGCTTGGGACATCCTTTTTTCCCAACTTTTAACACACCATCTCATATTTAGCATGATAAGCGACTGAAGTGTCCAATTTTTCTTCATATTCAAAATTTTCGATTTCTGGCAACATCCTTATGAATTTTGCTCTATCATTTCTGTGCAACCATATGCCTTCGTTTATGCAGTCGCTGCATACTGTAGTTGTGATCTCACTAATGTTTTATGCAGTTTTAACACAATCTCCCTGCTTTCATGTTTTTATATATTGGTTAATAAAGAAAAGTATTCTGCATGCTTTGTTATCCACAATATCCACCTGTACTGCTTTCTTCAAGGATGTGTGCACATGTCCTCCAAGATCTTTTGTTCCTCCACACTTCTCAGAATCCTCTCATTTACTGTGCAACCCTCTGTATTTTAGCCTTACCCAGATGTCACACTTCTCTGCATCAAATTCCAGTTGTCATGACTTTTTTCCCTTACCTCAACAATCCATCGATACCTTCCTGCAATCTACACCTGCACTCCCAAATATTAAACAATTAGAGTATATCAGATACTGTACCTTTGTTAGTCTGCTTTTCTGCCTCTTTTAAACATTCACATACAACATTCCTTTCAAAAAAGTCCATGCTGTGTTTTTGAATTAGCCGTGTCTTTCCTGACAACATTTTAGACCATCTTTCATATTTTCTTTCAATAATTTGTCAAGATCACAGAGGTGTCTTTGCTTACATGATTTTTGTTTAAACACCTAGCCTGCACTTTCGAGACTCTAAGCTTTGAGCAGTACTTAGGTCTGAGTATATCATTTTAGCTTGTCTTGTCTTTTCTTTTTTTGCGCTTTGTGTGCTGTTGGCTTCCAGGGTTAGACTAGAAAGGAGGGTTATCTTGACTCAGGTGTGCCGCCCTTTTCCTTTCTGTTTCCAATCTTTTCCGGCCATCGCACAGAGACACAAAAGTCACAGTTTTGTGCAGTTCACTCAAAGGCAAATCTGCCAAACATGTTGGCGGGCATCAGTAGAGTTCACTTTGCTGGCCAGGAGACATAAGCCAAAAGATGCCCAAGATTGAACTTCAAGGTTCTTGAAAGCATGGCATGAAGGTTATAAACCATGATGATTGCATCTGAGAGACACTGGCTAACAAGAGGAAAATAACAAAAGCACCTGAAGGCCAATATGTGGCACAATGGTGATCGATAGTTTGTCAATAAGTGTTAAAACTGAAAACAACAATGCACAAAAACTCCTGATTGCCAGTTCAAATGAGGCAATTCTAATAGAACTTGCCTCTCGTGGACTCGTCTCTTCAACTATGAAGCCACCCATTGCCAATGGATTTGATTTGCTGTGTGCCCAGTATCTTACATAGGTGAGACATTTTTTTTCTGGAAACAAAGATCCTATTGTCAATAAAGTTATGTTGAATCTTTTCAATCACCTCCTTGAGTGCCTCTTTTTCCTTTAACGCTGATTTACTTTCAAATAGCTGTTTCCAATTCACTTTGAGCAAATCACATCTCAGCTTAATAAAATTGAACTTTCTTTAATTTAGGGCAATTACATTTGATCAGAATTTGTGTTTTTCCATGATTACATTAACTTCAACTGAACTGCAATGATCACTATCACTTAAATGCCATTGATACGCTTTCCATCTGTCCAATTTTATTTCCTGAAACAAACCTAAAACAATCTCTTCCCTGTTTTGCTAACCGTGCTAGTGAAAAGATTATCCCAAATATGTGTCCTTTCTACCACTTTTACTGGTTTCATCCCAGGACAAATTTAAGTTTCTGCCTACTGTCCTACTTTACCTGCACTTCTCAGTAACTCTCTACCTATTTACTCTTCCCTCTCCTTTTGATTTTTTAGGGTTTGTAGTTACATTGCCTTTTATCAGCTTCAATTCAACACCTACCAGCTTCAGTTCATGATCCTTCAAATGTCCGATGTGGATTGAGGGATAAATATTGGTCAGGTCACTGGCAAGTGCTCATCTTTTCAGGATCTGCCATGGGACCTTTTACATGTGGGAGATCAGTAGTATGATAACAATGGATATCTCTGTAAGGGAGGCTGACTGGACAACTCATCACTGATGAAGTTGTGAGTAAATTATGGTCAGTTGTATGAATAGAGAGATTGGCCCTGGTTTCATGTCTTATTTGAAACATAGCATCTTTGTTACTCTCAGTACTGTACTGGACTGTCAGCCTTGCCAATTGTTACTCAAGCCCAGGAGTAGAACCTGAAACCATAACTTTCTGATTCAGAGGCCAGAGTGTAACCAACTTAGCTACAGTTGACACAAGTATATTACTGTTTAATGTTCTACATTGAATACTAACTAAACTAAACTAACTACTCTGTAGAAATGGCATATGTCTATGGCCAACCACAGGAGAGGATGAATCTCTCTACTCATACAACTGACCATAATTCATTCACAACTTCATCAGTGATGAGTTGTCCAGTCGGCTTCCCTTACAGAGATATCTAACATCATCATTTTACTGATCACGCACAGAGTCTCCAAATTTAATCTCAGCGGAATTGTTTTTCCCCTCAATGCACACAGTTTTCCTTTTGAGTAGGTGTTACAGATGGTTATTGGAATGCCAGCTGTTAGATACAGAAGCAGCCTTTGTAAATCTATTCTAACCCTGTGGTGCTTCATTGCTTAATAAATCCACTTCCCAGCTCAGGATGATTTAAGTGATGAATTACTTTTGTTTTCAGATTTTAACCATATTACTGAATATTTAACAGTAAAATTCCAACTGCAGATTTCCTTGATAGACAGGGTGCTCAGTCAAGAAATCAATAATAATTCAGTACTAGACAAGTTGGTAAGTAAATATGACATAGCAATACCATTCTGTAATATCAGTGTTTCTAATATCACTTCAGGGAAATGTAAACAAGCTATGTTTGAGCTCCAATTTTGTGTAAAAACTCAATTGCTTAATCTTTTAATCCTGTTCTCCCGAAAAAATTTTCATCCACAAACTATAAAGTTGCTTGTGTTAAATGATTTTAATCAAGTTAGTGCCAACCCTTGGCAATATTGGTAAGCAAAAAAATTGGACCTTCTGAATGTTTGTGCAACAACTTATGGTTTCTGAGGAGACTTGATAGGTGGACACCAGGATGATGTTTTCTCTTGTGGGGGAGATCGGAATCAAGGAGACATAGTTTAAAAATGATAGGTCTCCCTTCTAAGGCAGACATCAAGAAATGTTTTTTCCCCTCAGAGAATGGTTAGTCTGTGATGTTCCCTTCCCAGAAAACAATGGACTAATTGGGTCACTGAAATATTCAAGGAGGAATTAGATATGTCTTTGATAACCAAGAGAGTCAAGGGTTATGAGGGAGGCAGATAAGGAAGTGAAGTTGAGTCCGCAACCCAAATCTAACATGATCTTATTGAACGAGTCAAAGAATCAAAAACCTTCCATTAGATTAGATTAGCTACAGTGTGGAAACAGGCCCTTCGGCCCAACTAGTCCATACCAACCCTCCGAAGAGTAACCCACCCAGACCCATTCCCCATATTTACCCCTGACTAATGCACCTAACACTGTGGGCAATGTAGCATAGCCAATTCACCTAACCTGCACATCTTTGGACTGTGGGAGGAAACCAGAGCAAACCTGGGGAGAATGTGCAAGCTCCACTCAGACAGTCACCTGAGGCTGGAATTGAACCCAGGAGCTGTGAGGCAGCAGTGCTAACCACTGAGCCACCGTGCCAACCAGCAGGTTCTTACTAACAACTTGCTGCACATGAGGGCTCCAATGTTCCTGAATCCTAGTTGTTAGAAACAATGTAACTTCAGGTCTCTTTGAAGGAAGATGGCTTAATGCCCTGAACAATAAAAAGCTTTTAAAATAATTTCCAACTGTTGAAGCTTTAAACTGACATGAACAGATGTGGGTGGGGATAAAAATAAACTTTGGTGGTGTCACAATATGGATGTTTGCCGATCAGTCATTAGTTTAGAACTCAGTGGAATGAACAATTGGGTAGAGTCTTTGACAGTTATTACCACATGTTTTGCAACCCGACAAAGGGTAACTTTCAACAGGAATGTGTACTGTATGTCACAATGTTAGCTCCTGTAAAAGCAGGAATGCATACATGATGATGGAACTCTAGATCCTTACTTCACAGGCCAGTTGGTCTACTTTACTCACTTAAATAAAATCCGTACTCTTCAACAACAGTTCCCATTTACACAAGAATCTATTTGCAATAAATTTGCAATAAATATGGTTTATTTTCATGAAGTTAAAAAAATCACACAACACCAGGTTATAGTCCAATTCAGAAGTACTAGCTTTCGGAGCGCTGCTCCTTCTTCAGGTGGTTGTGACGTAGGACCATAAGACACAGAATTTACAGCAAAAGATTACATTGTCATGTAAGTAAAATGATATATTTAACAAACCTAGATTGCTGTTATGTCTTTCATCCTTTAGAATGGGTTACATATATTGATTCAATAATATGTCAATCCCAGAACTTCTTTCAAGTCACATTCTCAAAATAATTTAAGGTTTTATTTTGAAAAGGTGACATCTCAGCTCAGACAATGCATTAAAGGTGTGAGGTCTGTGCCTGTCTGTATCCCAATCTTGAGTCAGACTGGTTCTATTTCTAAAGTGGAATTTACAAAATATTGTATGGATTGACTGTCTGCATTGACTGCCTACAGGCTGTGCATTTTTTGAGCAAAATAGAATGAATCTGCAAATATATTTCTGCAAACCAAAAAATTAAATAGAACAAGTCTGATTCAAGATTGGGATACAGACAGACTCTGACCTCACACCTTTACTGCATTGCCTGAGCCGAGATATCACCCTTTTTTATAAAACCTTAAGTTATCTCGAGAAGGTGACTTAAAAGAAGTTCTGGGATTTATTAATGAACCGAAATCTGTAACCCATCCTAAAAGATGAAAGACTCAACAACAATGGGGGAGATACTAAATGAGTATTTTGCATCAATATTTACTGCGGAAAAGGACATTGGTTCAGCCACTGTTGGAATATTGCGAGCAATTCTGGTCTCCTTCCTATCGGAAAGATGTTGTAAAACTTGAAAGGGTTCAGAAAACATTTACAAGGATGTTGCCAGGGTTGGAGGATCTGAGCTACAGGGAGAGGCTGAACAGGCTGGGGCTGTTTTCCCTGGAGAGTCGGAGGCTGAGGGGTGACCTTAGAGAGGTTTACAGAATTATGAGGGGCATGGATAGGGTAAATAGGCAAAGTCTTTTCCCTGGGGTTGGGGAGTTCAGAACGAGAGGGCATAGGTTTAGGGTGAGAGGGGAAAGACATAAAAGAGACCTACGGGGCAACTTTTTCACACAGAGAGTGGTACGTGTATGGAATGAGCTGCCAGATGAAGTGGTGGAGGCTGGTACAATTGCAACATTTAAGAGGCATTTGGATGGGTATATGAATAGGAAGGATTTGGAGGGATAAGGGCCGGGTGCCTGCAGGTGGGAGTAGATTGGGTTGGGATATCTGGTCGGCATGGACAGGTTGGACTGAAGGGTCAGTTTTCTTGCTGTACATATCTATGACTCTATATCATTTTACTTGCATAACACTGTAATCCTTTGCTATAAATTTTGTGTCTTATGGTCCTGTTTCACAACCACCTGATGAAGGAGCAGCGCTCAGAAAGCTAGTGCTTAAAAAATTAACCTGTTGGACTATAACCTGGTGTTGTGTGATTTTTAACTTGGTCCACCCCAGCCCAACACTGGCTCCTCCATATCATTTTTATGAAGACATTCAGTTAACCAGTTGCTGTACAGCTTATATTAATAATAAACCTTTGCCCTTGTTAAGCCTACTCTTCATAAGATCATAAGATACAGGAGCAGAATTAAGTCATTCGGCCCATCGAGTCTGCTCTACTATACAATCATGGCTGATAGGTTTCTCAACCCACTCTCCTGCCTTCTCCCCATGACCCAATCATAATTAATTATTTACACAGGTTTTTGCATGTGCGACTTGACAGAGTGGATATTATTTCCCCTTGGAACGGCACGGTGGCACAGTGGTTAGCACTGCTGCCTCGCAGCGCCAGAGACCCGGGTTCAACTCCCGCCTCAGGCGACTCTCTGTGTGGAGTTTGCACATTCTCCCCGTGTCTGCGTGGGTTTCCTCCGGGTGCTCCGGTTTCCTCCCACAATCCAAAAATGTGCAGGTTAGGTGAATTGGCCATGCTAAATTGCCCGTCGTGTTAGGTGAAGGGGTAAATGTAGGAGTATGGGTCTGGGTGGTATACGCTTCGGTGGGTCAGTGTGGACTTGTTGGGCCAAAGGGCCTGTTTCCACACTGTAAGTAATCTAATCTATGTCGAGAAGTAAAAACATGGCTTAAAACTAAAGGATCTACGTTTAAGATGGAGGTGAGGAGAATTTTGTTACTTATTAGTCTGTGGAATTCTCTTCCTCAGACAGTAGCAGAGGTAGAATCTTTTAAATATTTTTAACACTATGCTATAGATTGTTGACTACCAAAATTTGAAAGGTATTGGTGGACAGATGCAAAAGTAGAAACCGCAGTCAGAACAGCCAAGATCATATCAAATAGTGAAGCAGACTTGAGGGGGTGAATGTTTAATTCCTGTGCTTAATTTTTATGTTAATCTATTCTTATATAAAATACAAGATCAGTATTAAAGGCTAATTCTGTTGAAACAGGTTCATACAATGTGATGATCTACCTTAACCTCAAACAATTGCGCATGTTCAGACCTTCAAACTCACAATGAAATAAGATTGTGGCATATAGGATCCAGTGTGTTATCAGAAGAAAAATTTACATTGCAGTATAATCAGTGGGTGCCCCAAGTGACTTTCTGTCGTATAACAATGACAGAAGACTCTGGTATAAATGCATATTATAATCTGACCATTGTAACTAATCAATTTGCATACAGTGCATGGTGTGATCACCAGTGTGAACAAGTCATTCATTAAAACTGATAAAGCAAGGAGCCTAACCTATGTATTCAAAGCAGACAGTTGAGAACCCTGCTGTAAATAATCACTTGTTATTTAGAAAGTGCCAACATTGTCATTTTCAGCTTTACTTTGTCTTTATGGGAGTCATCACAGCAAGTGGTCAATTAGTGTGATAGAAAAGGTAATTTTCCTCCTTGACAGCCGGACGGCCTTGGGCAACAGCCAAGATGATTTGTCGGCATGAGCTGTGCTGCAGTCAGTTCCAGATGCCAAGACCCTTTTATCACCTGATGACTAGGCTCAATACACGACATTTGGAATTAGATAATGACTGGCAGTAATGAATCGGAAAGTGAAGTAAGCACTGTAGTGGCACGCAACAGTAGGATCAAGTTCACATTCAGTTCTTTGCATCGTGTCTCTCTTTCTCGCCACACACACATATTAAATAAACTCTTAATCTCTGGCAGGGCTTTGAAATGAAGTGCCAAGTAGTAAGCAAGTGTTTCCCCATAAATAACAGGTGAGTGGGTTAGAGAAAATACTCATCCATTCTCAGCAATTCAAGAGTATAATAAACATTTCCCTCAGTATTCTAGACTTCTATCAATAGAAAGGGAGTCACAACATTACAACTTTAGCTATTGTACAGGGTACTTGTCACTGAAACTTGTCTCTGGCTTAAATGTTTTTATCCAGGTGCCCCCCACAGGAAGGACGAGGAACCTGACTTTGTCAGGTGACAGGATGAGACAGGGTCAGCGTGGATTTATGAATGAGAAATCATGCCTGACAAATCTATGAGAATTTTGAGGATGTAACTCAGAGTTGATAAGGGGAGCCAGTGGATGTGGTTTGTTTGAACTTTCAGAAAGCTTTATTAAAGTTCTACAAAAGAGAACTGTCATGTCAAATTAAAGTGCATGAGATTGGGGACAATGTACTAACATGGACAGGAAACAAAGAGTAGGAATAAACAGGTCTTTTTCTGAGTGGCAGGTAATGATGAGTAATGATCAATGTTTTGACCCCAGCTATTCACAACATATATTAATGATTTAGATGCAGGAACTAAATAAAATATGTCCAAGTTTAGAAAACTGGGTGGGAGGATGAACTGTGAGGAGGACATGGAGATGTTTTAGTGTGACTTGGACAAAGCACCATTGAACGAATTCTGTTTGGATGTATCAATACCTGGTATGGCAACTATACCATTCAAGATCGGACATGGTTACAGAGAGGGGTGAACTCGGCACGGACAATAAAGGCCAACCTCCCATGTATAGAATCCATCTACCAGGCCCGCTGTCGAGGAAAGGCTGCCAGCATTCTCAAAGATCCAACCCACCGTGGCAATGTTTTTCTACAACCTCTACCATCAGGGAGACGGCACAGAAGCCTGAACACACACACCAGCCGGTTTCGAAACAGTTTCTACCCTATTGTTGTTAGAATACTGAATGGACTGACATACTCTTTACATTCACCTGTACCTGTGTTTTTGTTTTTGCCGCTGTTTACCTAGTATTTATGTATCTATGTTAGTTAACTCTCTGGTCTGCCTGTATTGCTCAGAAGACAAAGCTTTTCACTGTGCTTCGGTACATGTGACAATAAATTTATTTCAATTCAATTCAGGTGAGGTGTAATGTGGATAAATGTGAAATTATTCACTCTGGTGGCAAAATCAGAAGGGAGGATATTATCTGAATGGTTATAGATTGGGGAAGGGGGAAGGGGGATGCAACAAGATTCTTGTATACCAGTTAAACTTAATGCAATGCAGTTTAGAAGAATGAGCAGGAAACTCATTGAACTCTCTACAATTCTAACAGGATTAGATAGGATAAATACAGCAATGATGTGGCCAATGGCCAGAGAGTCCAGAGCTTGGAACCACAATCGAATGAAATGGAATTTAGGATTTCTTTGTCCAGACAGTGGGGAGTCTGTGGAATTCTCTGCCACAGAAAGTGGTTGAGGCCAACATATTGAATGTTTTCAATAAGGCATTCGATACAATTCTTACAGCTAAAGAGATCCAAGGGTATGGGGGTTGGGGTGGGGGGGGGGGAGGGGTTGTGCAGATAGAGTTAGCAGGAATAGGATCCTAAGTTGGATGATCAGCCACAATCATATTGAAAAAGCTTGAAGGGCTGAAGGACCTGTTCCTATTTTCTATGTTTTTCCAAAATGATTCACTAAATCCTTTCTAATTGTTTGAAGTGGAAATAATGATGTTCATCATCTTGAAATGGTGTTTAGGTGACTACAAAAGTTGACTTGCACCTGAAAGTTTTCTTGCTCTAAACACTTTAAATGATTCAGTTTGTAGAATTTGGGATTTCTTCTCAGATGTTCTCTCTGTCTCTGAGGTACACTTGATCTAAAGGATGCTGCACTCTTTGTTTTATTTGACGGTGCTAGGTGCAGCAACTGGGTGAGTTGCTCCCTGGACTCAAAGCCTTTTGTTTTATTATTCATTTGATGGACCATGGACTTTGCTGAAGGCCTATTCCTAATTGACCATAATCTGCTTGGCTTGCTCAACCATTTCAGTTAAAATTCAACCACAATCCATCTGGGTTGAAGGACTGGAGGATTTTGTAGAGTGAGATAGGGTCTTGATGATGGAGAGAACTGAACAAGATGATAAGGGATTTTAAAATTTAACACTGGTGAACCTGGAGCCAGTAAATGAACATCAGTCCAATGAGTGGAAGCTATGTGACATGAGTTAAGGTATCAATAGAAGAGTTTTGGATGAGCTTAAGTTTATGAATGGTGGAAAATAGGTGGTAGTTATGCAGGGTGGGTTAAGGCAGAGTAGTGACAAGCAGTTATAGAGATGGAAGTAGATAATATTTGTGACAGAGAGGATTCATGCCAGAAACACAGCTCAAGGTCAAATAGCACATCAAGGTTGCAAACAGCCGAACAAGCCAACAACAGGGAGTGGCCTGAAATCAGTGGAACAGAGAATGGTATTTGTGTTAGGGGACCTTTTCATTTAATATCATCTAGCAATTGTGAAACCTTTCTCTTACTCAAAAAGAATTGAGGGATTAAGAGAAAATGACAAAAATTAAGGGTTGAATAAACCAGTAAGTAATGAAATGAAACACTGGGATATATGTGACACTGAAATCACATTGTGAAATTGAGTTCAATTGCATTCTTTAATGAAGCATCCATAGCCCAAGAGGCACAGTATTTGATCATCTATGGCAATACGTACAACCTTCACTCTATTCTTCAACAGATATTTATAAGCCTCTGGTTTAGGAATTGTCAGTGCATTAAGTTCTTTTGCTGAAGACTTTGAAATATTCAGCACATAGCAAGGGAAAGAAATTCTATTCATCTATATTCTCACCATGTTCAATATTATTCTGATGCCCTCTATTTTTGTCATCATTGCTGAAGTTAAGGATAATACTCAGATCTTTATTCACAATTGCTTTAAGCATTTTCAAAATTGAATTGTGTCTATCAATCTTTTCTCTGAGGAAAACAAGTAGAACTCAAGAGTATTTCTCTTCACAACTAGAAACACTAAGTCCCAAAAATTATCCTTGACATTCAACAAGACCTTACAGAGCTGTCAAAGCGTCTTTGAAATTAAGAAGAATGAGCATAATGTTCTGAATGTCTTTTTACCAATGAACTTTTAAGGTTAGACTACATTGTTTTGACATGTTCAAACACTTTTGAGATTCTTTGCAATACCTCATACCTGACTTGAAAACATTTTTCACTCTGGTAAGTTATTTCAATTTAAAGAATCAGTAGCTTTGGAACATTTTAGCCAATGTGGTCTAACCTGTTTTATGTAAGGTGGAAAGGTCTTACACCACCAGAACAAGGAACAATTTTAAAGTACGAATGCAAGACAAGGCAACATAGGATTTTGTTCCCAGTTCCAAGCCATTTAAAGGCTTGGAACTTCATCCACAAAATATCACTACACAAGGCAAATGAAAGAACTTGCATTTGCCTGAGCAGTTTAACAATCTCAAAATGCCTCAACGCATTCTACAGTCATTGAAGCATTTTTGATGCACAGTCACTGATGTGATGCAGGGAAATGCAGCACTGTATTTACACACAAGAAGCAATGAGATAATATTCAGCTAAGTCACTTTTTCATGATATTTGTTGAAGGCTAAATATTGGCCAGCATACCATAAAGTACTCCCTTGCTCTAGCTTCATCAGGTTTCTATGGAATTATTTATGTCCATGCAAGGGGGCAGATGGGGCTGAGATTTAATGTTTCACTTAAGAGGTAGTATCTCCAGTCTGGAAACACTCAAAATGACTGTATTATGATGTTAGCAAATACTTTGTGATCAAATCTCCCAGGTGGGAATTGGATTCACAGCCTTCTGGCTCAGAAGCAGAAACGCTGTATTTGAACTACAGCTGATATTTGCAGAAGTGTGGCTAGTATTGTTATATTTGCATAGGACCTAGAGAAGCAAAATAACTTGAAGACAATTTAATGAAATCACGACATCTGATGTTTCAATATAATGATCCGTGCCTGACCTTCAAAAATCGCAATATAATCAGCAATGTTATTTAGGCCACAGTCAGGACATGTAGCCATAACATCAGTAAGCATAGAAATCAAACCAGGTATAAATCTGAGATTTTATAACTGTGCAAATAATGTTGTTAAAAAGCTTCAAAATACTTATCAAAAATCCAGTCTCTGTGATATATGTTATGTAGGTTAACATATAGGAAGCTCTGAGACTATGTCATATAATTATTGCCATGTTTAACTTGAGAGGGCACATCAGATAGTCTACAAGGGAATCACTTTTATTATAACTTCATGAGCTTTTTTTCATTTTACCGAGAAATTTTGTGTCTGTCAAAGCCTGGAAAAATGAACACTTACTAATGTTTTTCCTTCACTGTCAGCAACAAGTATTTCCATGTTAGGCAGAGTAAGATATATCTTCACAACAGTGTCTATTACTGCACCATTGGACACTTTCATTTTCCACAGTAAAACATTCTCTGGTCTCTCTCAGTGACACTATGGCTTATCGATAAATTACAGAAGGGTAGATTCTATGCCTGTACCCCTGCACACTAGTGTAATTGAAAGCAGTGGTCAGCCCAGAACCTTCCCATCCACCCATGATGTCTTGTATATTATCGGCATTAGGTAAGATGTCAAGTAGCCTGCCCACTGTTAGCTCTTAATGGTTACTTAACGGAACAATTATTCACCACTTAATGATCTTATTTTATCTCCATCACTATAATATCTGCAGCTAGGAAAGACCAAAGGAAGATGTCCAGCATGGTTGGTTTTACAAGTGAAGATGGTGGTTTGGGGGGAGGGGGGGGGAAGTGTCATTGTATCCATCCCCCACAGATTTTACCCCAATTTATGCATCCAATCTGGTCTTTAAAACCCTATCCCTCATTTGCATCCACATCCATCTTCAAACAAAACGCCTGGACTTCAAAGCTGTTTTACAAGCTCTTCCTTGCTGGGGGCTGTGTACAGTTTTGCCAGTAACTACTACTTGCTTCTGATGTGGCTAGGACTTCAGGATTGCCTGCATGCCAATCAGTTTGTCAGGAACACTGATGAATAGGATTATCTGTCCCTAAAGGGCAGATGTCCCAGTCTTATGAAATAGTATCACCATGGGACAGTCAGATATAAAACTGATGTGGTGACAACCACTATTTCAGCTGGGTGGGTGAGTAGCCCACCAATAAAGCTCACCTTCAGGAAGATTCGTAAAACAATGCTCAATTGGAACAAGGTCAAGATTGCTAATCAGTCTAGGTATGTTCAAACTATGGATCCAGAAGTGAAATTACTGTACAGTAACTGATTGCACCATATGAGCCCTTTTAATTGCTTCACTCCATTGACTGAACTCTTGTCTCTGAGTCAGACAATTGTGGACTTCAATCTAATGCTGTAGCACAGAATAAGGTGACATTCCAATGCACTGTCACAAATGTCATCTTCCAGATAAACAGTTAAATAATTGTCTAATTTACTTTATTCAGGAATTTAGCAAAACTTACGTATCCCTTCCTCAAAAAAAGATGAATTAATTCATTATCTGTCATGCTTGTGAAATATTTCTGTGCACAAATTAACTGCCACTTTTGCTCTTGTAGCAGTCATTGAATTTTAGGTTCTGTTATTGCAAACTATTTTAAAATGTTTCTAATACATGACAATGCACTTGAATTCATTCCTAATTTACCTTTGACTACCACAGCCAAGACATTGCATTTGCTGTAAGTAGAGAGAGAAAAGAATAGCTCTGGAGCTTAAGTTAACCATGGATAGTTGGCATGTCTCTATTTGTTGATTCATTTAAATTTCAACATCAAACTCCACTGCCTCTAGTTAATGAATGCGCAGCAGTGTGCAAAATACAAATCCATGCCAAGGTTCACAAATATTCAGAAATTGTAAGGTTTTATCTGAACCCACAGATGTTTTAATACCTGATGGCATGGTCTAGGCTGCTTTCCTCTTTGTGCATGCAATCATCATTTTCCCTTAAAGATGCTGACTACATGAAGTTATATGATGCCATCTTGTGCATGGACATGCATATGGCAACAAAAACAGAAAAGCGTAGGGATAGGAATGTTAAAACTGAAAGGTTTATAAAAAACTGAATAAGCATGCATATATACAACTTACTGTCTACTTACCAGCTTGTCACAGCTTCCAAAGCTGTTGTTTCTTTTCTTTCTGAGTCTTGTGTGAATTTATTCTCTGTACTGTGAGGTTATGACCCTTGAGCCCTCTAATATCCTTGCATACAAATAGGAATCACTACCAATTTCAACAAAGCAGATGATGGAAATAGAATCATTGACACAGCCAGTCACTGTAATACTGTAAAATCAGAGTTAACGTTTCAGATCAAGTGACCCTTCCTCAGAAACTGGAAACTTGTTTCCAGTTCACAATCATTGTAACTTTCCACTGAACTTTTATCTTTGTATCATGGTCATGTTACGACAATACTTGGGTGACATTCCCAATCTAAAAGAAAGTGAGGACTGCAGATGCTTGAGATCAGAATCAAGTGTGTGGTGTTAGGAAAAGCACAGCAGGTCAGGCAGCATCCAAGGAGTAGGAGAATCGACATTTCAGGCATAAACCCTTCATCAGGAATTCCTGATGAAGGGCTTTATGCCCGAAACATCAATTCTCCTACTCCTCAGATATAGCCTGACCTGCTGACATTCCCAATCTGCCATGGTTCCAAATGGCATATCTCAAACACGTTAAGATCTCAAGCGAGGAGAGGTGAATTGGATGGTTGTTCACAATCCAACAAGGCACACCAATGGGCAGCTTCTCTTTCTATTTTTCACAGCAAATAAAAGTTACCCTCAGGTCAAATATAATGTTTTGAGAATGTGATTCTCTTTTGTCACTATGGCTGAATTATTTAAGGTTCAGCATGTATCAAAGGCTACATTTCTTTCAGCTTCAGGGAAGAAAGATGTTCAATATACAAATCCGTGTACCCCGGCCGATTTAATTATTTATTCATCAATGAACTGAAAAGCAGAAACTCAAGAACAAAAGTGCGCCTTTTACAGCAGCCATCATTCTTCAAAATATGCTACTTTATAATGCTGCCTTATGGGAGGGAGCATCTGCATTAGTGTGCTGTTCATTAGAAACTGGATAACTAGGTTAAATGCAATGTTTTTATCTGGAATCCTACATAATGAGAGTGAAAGGAAGAAATTTTGTCTATTAGAGTTTTACACTGGGAATGGATAGTCTACTGGGATTTTACAAAATAGCAGTGAGTGGTAAGAGGTGTTGGCTGCTGAAATTCTATGCATTCAACTACCCAGTTGATTTTATAAGCCTCATAGGATTTGATGCTATCATTTTTCATGTTTTATAACTATAAAAAGGACCATGAGAATTTATAATTTCATTCTCTCCAATTTCTTCTTTTATGCATTACATTTCAGTTAATGATGCCAGAATGCTTAATTCAATCAACGTAACATTTGATCTTCCAACATTTACTGAGAAAATTAAAAGATGATGACAAAGATTTTACAGTATACTGTAGAGATCTCACCTTCCTCAGTCTGCACTGTAAAGGATGCTTTACAGGACTCATATGTTGCAAATGTGCCAACATCTGCAAATGACATCTGATATAATACTCTACACAGCATTATGTACCGAGAACAGGCTACAGCTGAAGTCAGACGGAAGCAAACTCTTTCCCATCTGTTAATGAGATCACGATTATCTTTCCTATTCATACAGACGTATTGATCTGCCAAAGTGTGTTTTCAGGTTATAACTTGAGACAAATGAATTGAGGCTCTCACATCCATATATAGGTATATCCAGACTGGAAACAATCCTTTCAGCAATATGCTTCAGGGTAAGTTACAGGCCAGTTTTTATGAGGCTTAAAAACAACCTTCTTTGCCATCTTATCAATAAAACCCATGGGTTTTGGGGCTAATTCTGATACTTTAATATGCTTGTTTCTCTTTACTTTTGGTAAATGAATGGCATTTTACACTCGATTGATTCTAGGTGACAGGGCATGTCCAGAGGAAATGAAGAAAGCATATTACAGCACATGCTTGGCTTTGTAAATAGGAGGAATTTAACTGGAAACTAAGGAAGTCACATAAAAGCTTTGGAAATCAGGTGGAGGACTGTGGACAATTCTGGACACCATGCTTTAGGAAGCTTTCTAATACCTGCAGAAGGTACAGGTTACCAGGATGAGAAAGAGATGAGAAAGCAGTTATGGTGAACAGCTGGAGTTGTTCTCCTGAAAGCAGAAGATCAAGGGATCAAGGTTGCTGAGAATAATGAGGGAGTTTTGAGTTGGGGAGAATCAATTTCTTTTGGTAAATGGGTTGGTTAACAAACATCAACAATGTTAAAAATAAATTCACCAAAATCCTAAAATGGAAATGTGCAGAAATTTCTTCATGAAGATTTTTAAGGTCTAGATTGCATGAACCAAACACATAGTGGAATCTGAATCCATAGCAATTTTCAGGAGGCAATTGTTCCAACATTTGAAGAGGTCTAATTTGCACAGTCATGGAAAAATGTTGGGACGTGGCACTGAATGGAACAGCTTTTTGACAAACCTGGCACAGGTAGCAGGAACAGTTCCCACCCACAATTCAATTCTCTCCTTATCAATAAGTCAGATCTATTTTCTTGTATTTAAAATGCATTTCAGTGATTAAAATGAAAGCATTGCTTTTAGTAATGATCGAAATTCGATTCACTAGGCAATAAGCATAGTTATATATGAAGGAACTGATAAAATCTGCATTTTAAAAATTTGCTCATAGGCTATGGGCAACACTGGCTGAGCCAGCATTTATTGCACATCACTCTTGCCCTTGAGAAAGTGATGATGAGCTGCTTTCTCAAACCGCTGCAATCTATTTTGTGTGGGTAGATACACAATCCCTTGGTTGAAAGTAAATACAAACCATTCAAACAAAGAGGCTTTAAGCTCTGGCACAATATTATGTCTTCCCTTCATTGAAACTGACTACACTTCAAAAGTTTCTGTGTGTTGTAATGATCATTGGGATGTCTTGAGTGTGTGAAAGGCAACATATAAATGCACATCCTTTTGTTTACTGCATAAGAATACTGATGGTGAGTGTCACTGACCTTTCTTGGAAACGAACCAAAACTTATTTTGCACAGGGCCAGTAAAGTACACAATGTGAAAGGTGGTATTGAGACTGAATTCTGAGAACAATTAGGTGATTTGTTTAAAAAACTAAAAGAACTGTGGACGCTGGAAATCAGAAACACAAACAGAAATTGCAAAAAAACCTCAGCAGATCTGGCAGCATCCGTGCAGAGGCATCAGTTTTGGGTCCAGTGACCCTCCTTCAGAATTAAAGGTCATTTATTTATTAATCACCTCCTTCCAAAACTTTCCTCACAAGAAGTTGCAATTATATATTTTTAAAAATTATTGTCAAACAGAAGGCACTTGTGACAAAAGTAGATAAGGCAGCAGATGCAAATCAATCAATGAAGACATTTTTGGGAGAAGTAAGTGAAAGTTTCACATATTTTAAAAGATGTGAAAGGAGCTGTATGGAAAGAGATGTGGGATGTTTGAAATAGGATCACAATAATCATAAAACCAACAGCAATGCTGCTAAGTAGAATGTTTGTAACACATTCCTCTCTCTGCTATTCTAAGAGATCCAAATACATTTATAATTCACAACTTGAACTGTCTGTTGAACTAGCATTGAATAATATTTAAATTAATCACGATATTAATGATGGGGCAGTAAGATAGGGAATACACAAAACTGACACGAAAACATGTGAGATTTGAGGAAATTGCAGGGATATGGTTGAATAAAGCCATGACTGCAAAGAGGATGAACATCCTCAAGTTATTTTTTTAAAGAGTGATTAGGAATGATATACAGTGTGGAGCAAGATGTTCATTAGATTAGATTAGATTACATTACATTACATTACATTACAGTGTGGAAACAGGCCCTTCGGCCCAACAAGTCCACACTGACCTGCCGAAGCGCGACCCACCCATACCCCTACATTTACCCCTTACCTAACACTACGGGCAATTTAACATGGCCAATTCACCTGAGCTGCACATCTTTGGACTGTGGGAGGAAACCGGAGCACCCGGAGGAAACCCACGCAGACACGGGGAGAATGTGCAAATTCCACACAGTCAGTCGCCCGAGGCGGGAACTGAACCCGGGTGTCTGGCGCTGTGAGGCAGCAGTGCTAACCACTGTGCCACCGTGCCGCCCACTCAGACTCATGTCTGAGTATGGACAATTTGGAGCTCAGGAAAGAGAACATGTGACATATTTGGCCTTTGCTAATATGCTGGGTTAAAAATTGAGCTTTATGCAGGAACTTCCTGTACAGGGGTACTATGTCTTTGACTCAAACTTCAGCTCTTGCAACATTTTTTCTGGTCATTGTGAGTTCTTCCAGATATAGTGAGTTATAGAATCAGGCAGCATTGAACGTGAGGGGAGATATAGGATCAGGTACTAAGGTAATAAGGCAGACAGGTTTAAGGGGAAGCAATGGCTGAGTGATGTTATCCCTGGACTGTTAATCCAGAGACACAGGTAATATTCTTGGGACCTGAGTTTGAATCTTGACATAACAAGTGGTAGATTAAATAAAGAGCCTAATGATGACCATGAAACCATTGGTGATTGTCAGCAAAACCATCTGATTCATTAGAGCTCCTAAGGGAAGGAAACTGCCATCCTCATCTGGTCTGGCCTACATGTGACTCCAGACCCAGAGTAATGTAGTTGACTCTTGACTGCCCTCTGGGGCAACTAGGAATGGGCAAAAAAGTGCCCTCACCCCATGACTGAATAGATAAAGAGGTTATCATGAGAAATCTTGCCAGACCTTGCAGAGGGAAACCCTCCATAAAACCTGACAAAACTGGCACTTTGCTATGGAAGTGTAAAATTCAGCCAATAAGCTTATTGTTACAGTCATTGAGAAGGTTAACTACAATTGATTAGGGCAATTCTCATGGCAAAAACAGCAATGGCCTCCTAATAAAGCCCAGATGGCACCAGTGACTTGGTGTTCTCAGACTTCGTCTGGACTGTGGATCAGCAGTACAGTCCTGGTGGGTTGGAGCAATATAAGGGGGATGTTGCTGGCTGTGATAAAGAAAGCTTTAGCTGGTAGTCAATGTGAAGAGACTCAAGTCCTAGATCAAGAGGAAGACAGAGAAACATTCAAAATCATGAAGAAGCAAGCGATAAAAATATTGATGAGACCGATATTAAAGAAACAATTTGTGAAGAATACAGCAGCCTAGAAGCCTGCAACCAAAAATTAGAAGAACATTGAAAATGTGAATATCTGAATCCAAAGGGTCTTCGCAGAGCCACCATGAACAGAGCTGTTTTCACAATAAAATGACCCTTGTTGTCAGGTGTATTCTTAATGGAGATCATTTCAAATTGATACAACAGACAAATACTGCAGATGTTGAATTTTATTTGAGTTTAATATTTGTTAAATTCCCACTCCTAAAGTCATAATAAGGAGTGTTGTAGATATATTGCTTGACCTTTAGCGCATGCATGCTCTTTGTGCCACCTTGTGGTAGTGTTGATATGATTTCACATTTTGGAAGAGGTGGCCTGGAAGCTGGTAAGCAATAACATTTTTCAGAGTGTTAAGCAGAAAAGGGAGATTAGAGAGAGGGTTAATTGGGGATAACAAATGAGTTGATGTTTCCTGAAGGAGGCTATATACCAATGAACTTGAAATGGAGGGGGAGGAAACTGAGGACAGGAAACAATTAACGATGTTAGCCAGAAATGTTCTGTTTTATTTTTGTTCGATTGACATTTTAGTATCCTATTAAATTTTATTGGAAGGCAAATAGCTGAACAACAGAAACAGCCTGCAATTATACTTTGGGGTTACATGGAGTGAAAGCTTTTCTTCCAAATGTGTTGCCTGCCATAATACAGTGTGACTTAATTAAGAACTGACTGACTGTTACTCAAAGTCTAAAGAAAGATAAATTAATTATTTCAGCTCAGTTATTGGAAAGAATCAATTGGGCTCAAAGTTACTGAATTCTTGACTTTCAGAGACTCCTTTATTCAGATGCTATTGCATTTTCTCAGATTTTTGATTCTACACTTAATCTTAAACTGATTCCTTCCATTATCAAGTGAGTTATTAAGCTAAGGTCAGTTCCCAGAATAAATAGTTTTAAAATAGTTTCAATCAATCTCTTGTCACTAAGTATGCACATTAAGAACATGAGACTTTCTAGTACATTTGATTCAATATCATATTTCTTTTCTTTCTATCAATCACCACCCACATTCCCTTCCAAGCTCCAATCCTACCTCCTTCTCTATACATCCCTGGGCATTATAAAAACCTTTTCTCCAATTCACGTAACACCTACATTTCCAAAATCCCAACTACTTTGCCCAACCCAGATGATTTGCTACTAAAGCCATGTCCTCACCTTCATCTTTGATGTCATAATCCCCAAAAACCCATTACTCTCTCTCTCACCGGCTATTTTCCCAGGTATGAGCCTCATCTCCCCTTGTTTAAATTAAAGAGAGGAATTTGAAAGGATATGGTGGGTAATTAATTTAGACACATAATATAGCCTGGCTGCACCTCATAAAACAGCAATGGGTCCAACTCTTGTCTGCTAAAACTGTTTACTGCTTCAGGATAATCCTGGAATGCAACAATAATTGCCATGATTTGGAGATGCCGGTGTTGGACTGGGATGTACAAAGTTAAAAATCGCACAACACCAGGTTATAGTCCAACATGTTTAATTGGAAGCACACTAGCTTTCGGAGCGTCGCTCCTTCATCACATAGTGCATTATCGCCTGACGAAGGAGCGACGCTCCGAAAGCTTGTGCTTCCAATTAAACCTGTTGGACTATAACCTGGTGTTGTGTGATTTTTAACAATAACTGCAGCTTTTTTTCCCTACACCAAACCCAGGACAGGAAAGTCTCAGATGATTGGAAAATCGCTATGGTAACCCCTTTGTTCAAGAAAGGATCAAGACAAAAGATGGAAAATTATAGGATGATTAGCTTAACCTCGGTTGTAGGTAAAATTCCAGAATCCATCGTTAAGGATGAGATTTCTAAATTCTTGGAAGTGCAGGATCAGATTAGAACAAGTTAGCATGGATTTAATAAGGGGAGGTTGTACTTGACAAATCTGTTATAATTCTTTGAAGAGGTAACAAGTAGGTTAGATCAGGGAAACCCAGTGGATGTTATCTATCTAGACTTCCAAAAGATCTTTGATAAGATGCTTCATGGGAGGCTGTGAAGTAAGGTGAAGGTCCATGAGGTTCGAGGTGAGCTACTGGCATGGATTGAGGATTGGCTCTCTCTCAGAAGTTGGGATAAAAAGTTCTTTATTGGAATGGCAGCCAGTGACAAGTGATGTCCCGCAGGGTTCAGTGTTGGGGCTGCAGCTGTTCACTTTATATATTAATGATCTGGAGGAAGGGACTAGGGGCATTCTGGTGAAGTTCGCCGATGACACAAAGTCAGGTGGACAGGCAGGTAGTTCTGAGGAGGTGGGGAGGCTGCACAAAGATTTAGACAGTTTAGGAGAGTGGTCCAGGAAATGGCTGATGAAATTCAATGTGAGGGAATGCGAGATCTGCACTTTGGAAAAAAATAATACAGGCATGGATTATTTTCTAAACAATGAGAAAATTCATAAAGCCAAAGTACAAAAGGATCTGGGAGTGCTAGTATAGGATTCTCTAAAGGTTAGCTTGCAGATTGAGTCCATGATTGAGAAAGTGAATGTAATGTTGTAATTTATTTCAAGAGGGTTGGAATATAAAAGCAGCATGGATTATTTTCTAAACAATGAGAAAATTCATAAAGCCAAAGTACAAAAGGATCTGGGAGTGCTAGTATAGGATTCTCTAAAGGTTAGCTTGCAGGTTGAGTCCATGATTGAGAAAGTGAATGTAATGTTGTCATTTATTTCAAGAGGGTTGGAATATAAAAGCAGCGATGTGCTTCTGAGACTTTATAAAGCTCTAGTTAGGTAAAAAGGAGGTAAAAACAATGACTGCAGATGCTGGAAACCAGATTCTGGATCAGTGGTGCTGGAAGAGCACAGCAGTTCAGGCAGCATCCGAGGAGCTTCGAAATCGACGTTTCGGGCAAAAGCCCTTCATCAG
>NC_057723.1:17924978-17947261 GCF_004010195.1 Chiloscyllium plagiosum | reverse complement strand
CCTCCCCCACTCACCCATTGTACTCTATGCTACTTTCTCCCCATCCCCACCTTCCTCTCGCTTATCTCTCCACGCTTCAGGCTCACTGCCTTTATTCCTGATGAAGGGCTTTTGCCCAAAACGTCGATTTCGAAGCTCCTTGGATGCTGCCTGAACTGCTGTGGTCTTCCAGCACCACTGATCCAGAAGGTCTAGTTAGGCCCCATTTAGAAAACTGTGTTCAATTTTTGGCCCCACATCTCACAAAGGACATATTGGCACTGGAGTGTGTCCAGTGGAGATTCTCACGGATGATCCCTAGAAAGTAGGCCTAACATACGATGAACAGCTGAGGATCCTGGGATTGTATTCATTAGAGTTTAGAAGGTTGAGAGGAGATCTAATAGAAACTTACAAGATAATGCATGGCTTAGAAAGGGTGGACGCTGGGAAGTTGCTTCCGTTAGGTGGGTAGACGAAGACCAGTGTGCACAGCCTTACAATTAGGGGGGGTCAATTTAGAACAGAGACTGGTGGGCCTGTAGAATTCATTGCCACAGAGTGCAGTGGAGGCCGGAATGTTAAATGTCTTCAAGGCAGAGATTGATAAATTCTCAATATAGCAAGGAATTAAGGGCCATGGGGAGAGTGCAGGTAACTGGAGTTGAAATGCCCATCAGCCATGATTAAATGACAGAGTGGATTCAATGGGCCGAATGGCCTTACATCCACTCATATGTCTTATGATTTTATGGTCTAAACCTATCTCTCCTTACCCTTCCCTTCTCCAAATCAGATTTTCATGTTCACTGTGATGAAGGTCAGCCAAGCAGCTGCTTCTACCACATTTTCCTTACTCCTTTCGTTAACCCATCTGGCCAAACTTTCCATGATGTATTCTCTGTTCCAGTCTCAAAATCTACATCTTCATGAGGCTTTTCTCTCATTTGGCCTCTCTGAGCCCACCTTGTCCATGAGACGTAGAAACATAGAAAATAGGAGCAGGAGTAGGCCTATTGGCCCTTCAAGTCTATGTTGTCATTCATTATGACAATGGCTGATGCAAGTGTCCATCCAAGCCACTAATTATACTGACTTGGAAATACATCGCTGTTCCTTCACTGTCACTTCGTCAGAATCCTTGTATTCCCACACTCAGGGCTTTGTGGGTCAACATACAGCACATGGACTACACTGGTTCAAGAAGGCAACTCTTCACCACCTTCCTACTGAGAACTAGGGATGGATAATTAATGCTAATCAGCCAGTGATACCGACATTCAATAAGTGAATTTGAAGAACAACATTAAAATACACTGC
The DNA here is from genome assembly GCF_004010195.1 of Chiloscyllium plagiosum. Lineage (NCBI taxonomy): Eukaryota > Metazoa > Chordata > Chondrichthyes > Orectolobiformes > Hemiscylliidae > Chiloscyllium > Chiloscyllium plagiosum. Next base: position 17,945,962 of record NC_057723.1, on the reverse strand, counting down.
TGGAAACAAACTCACGTTAAGTTTTCACATACATATTGACCATGTCCAGTTCTACCTCATCATTACTTCTTTTGACTCCCCAGTTGTGGCAAAATTATCAACCTATGTATCTGACATGAGGAATAGATATAGGAGAAAGTGAGGACTATAGATGCTGGAGATCAGAGTCGAAGAGTGTGGTGTTGGAAAAGCACAGCAGGTCAAACAGCATCCGAGAAGCAGGAGAGTCATTGTTTCGGGAATAAGCCCTTCATCAGGAATGAAGGGCTCATGCCTAAAATGTTGACTCTCCTGCTCCTTGGATGCTGCCTGACCTACTGTCTTTTTCCAGCATTTTTTGACGATGAGGAATAGAATGTACAATTCATTACGAGGAAGACTGAAGCCTTTGTTTTTGGTTCTTCTTGAAATTGCATTCCCTAGCTCCTAATTCCCTTTCTCTCTATGGCTCCAGTCAGAGATTGTGCGATCTACCCACAAACTTGGTGCAACATTTGCTCTGGCTATGAGCTTTTGACCTCATCTTTGTGCCACCATGAAGATCACCCATTTCCAACTTCAGAGCATACCCTGAATACACCCTCTCTCAGCTCAGCTGTGGCTGCCGGTAGCAGGGTATGATGTGTTTGGGCTCTGTACCTGTATGTGCCTGCTCCTGTTCACCTTGCCGGCTGCATTCCTATTTGTTAATTTTAATTTTGTTGCTTCATTTCTTCATTTATCTTTTGTCTCAATGTTCCCCTTTTCTTTTTTCTTGTGGCTGCGGTGGAAGAAAGTGGTTATGAGGGCCTGCTGCAGCAGAGGCATATTGGTGGATCCAGATGTCCATTCCTTGTGGTCATTGAGGTCGCTGCTTTATGGAAGGCTTCATTGTTGGTGGGTCTTGTCCATTCCCCTGGTGGCAATCCAGTGGTTTCTGTGTAGTTATGGCAGAGGCAGCATGGTGGTTCTGATTCGTTCCTCATGGCTACAGCAGCAACATGGCGGCTTTGGGCAGGGGACGAAGTGGTGATGGCTTGAACAATGACTTCAGCATCAGTGTCTTGGTGGGTGCAGTCTGTCCATCCTCGCTTTGGTAGCAATGCAATGGCATCAGTGTCGACTTCAGCAGGGTGTTTGGTGCAGAAATCCTTGTTTTTGGCAGCCTCTGGTGGTGGCATCCCACAGCCACTCCATAAACCCAGAATGCCATTAAGGGGACAAAAGATGAACTTTGTCCTCACTTTTCTTTTTCTGATTTCTGTAATTAAAATGGCACTGAATTGTGGTGATTTACACACCACTCACTGTATTTTCATAAATACAAGTGACAATAAGTTACCATTCAATATTTTTTACTTTGATTAACTATAGTCTTGACTAGTTCAAAGCACTCCTGGCTAACATCCCACCTTCGCGTCTCTGTAAACTTGTGGTCATCCAGAACTCTGATGTCCATATATAACACACACCAAGTACCAGTTTCCTACTCCTTTTGTGTTTACGGACTGATGCTGGTTCCCTTTCAAGCAACACCTCCATTTTAATGTTCTCATTCTTGTTTGTAAATCCTTCCATCTTGCTAACCCCGTCAATATCTTGGTACTTTCCATCATATCTGAATTCTGCTAGTTTTGCCCTCTTATGCATTCCCAATTTTAATTCCTCTGCCATTAATGGTCAGCTTCTCAGTCTCTGAAATGCCCATGCTACAGCTCTCCAGTTCCTTATTTCACTATCCGTCTATGCGTGACTTTTTCTTTGAATAATGTTGCTGCCATCTAATGTGATATCTTCTAACATGGCTTACTGTTGTAATTTGTTTTGCCTTGGGGCATTTTAATAAATTAAAGATGATATATAAATATGAATTGCTGCATTGTTACCAAATTTACTCTGTGCAACTACATTGTAGCTATTCCAATAAAGACCACTTCAGAAATTAAATGTAGCTCATGAGTTCAGTTATCTCATGCAACGTTATGCTGAATTTAGAACATGACATTACTACTTTCATTTGAATTCCCATCAAGAAGTACATAAGAATTTTAAGATTACTAGTCCTTTCAAAAGTACTGAAGTCTAATATTTATTCTGAGACAAATCTCTGCAAGAGTGCACAGGAAGACATTTAACCAGTTCGATGAGATTGTGACCTGGTGTACTTATTGGCCACCCAAGTCTGGCTGCAAAGACAACTCATGTACAAGAAAGCAATCAGTCTGGAACAAAATGGAATGCTTTTTAAGCATTGCAAGGCCTCATACCTGGGAGATATTTCCAACTTTGAATGTATTATTCTACTTTAATGGTAAACCAAAGATAATTAAAGCAATCATATTCTTCTACAACAGATTAGTCCTCAAATCAAAAAGAAATCTTTATCTTATAATCATCCCAACTTCCTAGCTTGCTGGATTAATTAGTATAAATTGAGCAATGCTTTAATTCATGACTATTCCCTGGTTAATTTCTACAGGTACATATGTGTTTCAGCAGAAGATTGAAAAACTTATTTTCAGAATAACAATTTGCCTTCACTTCCTAATTTATGTTCTACATTTTGACATTTGAAGCTGGTTAATATATTTGAAATTAATATTTGGTTAACTAACATTAGTCTAATTAAAAATATTGCTGATGGACATATGTTGTAACTGCTGAAGGGGTTTCTAGGCAATTGGTCACCAAGTTTAATAATCACAGATACTATTTACTGTTGGCAGATAGTGCCCAGATTTGTTGTTTGGCGCAGTGTTACTGTTCCTACTGCTGAGCCAAAGTTCTCAGCTCAAGTCCCACTTGTCACAGAGCTGTTGCATAAAATGCCCAAACAGGTTGATTAAAAAGACTTTTTAAACTGTATCTGACCAGCATAGCGAAAAGTCAAGTACATGCCCTCTTCACAATCCTTAATGCAGCTGGGAATCAATCTCGTTGAATCTATCATGATATTTCCTCTTTCCATTCCAAAGTTGTAACTGTTCATGCTTTATTAAATGTTAATATGATGTGTGTTCAAATCTTTCATGCCTTCATTGGTCAGTGCGTTGAGTATGGGATTTCTGACATCATGTTGCAGCTGCACAGAATGTTGGTGAGGCCACTTTTAGAATATTGTGTTTAATTCTGGTCTCCCTGCTATTGCAGAGATTTTGTTAAACTTTTGGAAGTGTTCATAAAATATTTATGAGGATGTTGCTGGGATTGGAGGGTTTGAGGTAGAGGGAGAGGCTGAAAAGTCTGGGGCTTTTTTTCCTGGTGTATTGGAGATTGAGGGGTGACCTTATAATGGTTTATAAAATCATGAGGGGCACAGATAGGGTAAATAGTCAAGGTCATTTTCCTCGGGTAGGGGAGTCCAAAACTAGAGGGCATGAGTTTAAGGTGAGAAGGGAAAGATTTAAAAGGATCTGAGGTGCAGAGTTTTCATGCAGAGGGTGGTCCATGTAAGGAAAATCATTACTCTATGGGTGAAGAACATCTCTTTAATTCCCCTCCAAGTCTACTGTCAATTATTTCAAATCTTTGTCCCATTTAGTATTGGCTGTTCTGCAGTACTTCCTATCCAGTCTAGCGAGGGGCTTCATATTCTTATCCTCAATTAAATCAACACTGTCTACCATGTTCAAAACTACTCCAGCCTAACTAATCTTTATTTGTAGACAGTACTGGCAAAACCCTTGTAAATTTCTCTTGACACCTCTTGAGAATGATCATAACCCTCCTGTAATATGTTGATCAGGACCATACACAGTATCTTTAGTCTAACTAGCAGCTTATACACTTTGAGCATGACCTCTAGGTTCTTAATGAATGAATACCACACATAAGAAAGGAAAGCGTCCCGTACACCTTTTTATTCACCTTTTCTGTTGTCTTGTCTCATTCAAGAATCTTGGATGTTTGACTTCCAGAAAATTCTACTCCTCTGCACTTCTCAGCATCTGACTATCTCAATGTTACAGTTCTCTAAATTGAATTCCATTTGTCACTTTTCTGCCCACCTGATCCACAGATTTGTAATTTTCTGCCATGTGGAAACTTGTCAAAAACCTTGTATGATTTGATGATTTCAAGCATGTTCCCCTCAATGACCCTCTGTGAGTTCTTCAAAAAATTAAATCATGTTAGCAAGACGCAATCTTCTTTTTACCAGTCCACACTGATTGTTCTTGATTAGTCAATGCATTTCTGAATGAAGATTAATGTTATGCATCAGAATGTCTTTCAATAAAACATGCGGCACAGTGGCTTAGTGGTTTGTGCTGTTGCCTCACATCACCAGGGACCTGGGTTCAATTCCACCCTCAGGTAACTGTGTGGAGTTTGCACATTCTCCTATGTTTGTGTGGGTTTCCTCCTACAGTTCAAAGATGTGCAGATTAGTTGGACTGGCCATGCTAGACTGCCCATAGTGTCCAGTTATGTGCAGACTAGATGGATTAGCCATGGGAAATCAAAGTTCTAGGGGGATGAGTCTGGGTGGGATGCTCTGTAAAGGGTCAGAATGGATTCAATGGGTCAAGTGGCCTGCTTCCACACTGCAGGGTTTCTATGAATTTTCCCATCACTGAAGTTAGGTTAATTGGTTTATAATTACTTGGAAAACCCCTTTACTACTTGTTAAGCAACATTGCAACTTTAGAACAGTTTGATTTGAATTTAACCCCTGTTATAAATAAAATCAAAAGAACATGGGGCAGCACAGTGGCTCAGTGGTTAGCACTGCTGCCTCACAGTGCCAGGGACTTGGGTTTGACCCAAGCCTCAGGCAACTGTCTGTGTGGAGTTTGCACATTTTCCCCAAGTCTGCATGGGTTTCCTTTGGGTGCTCCAGTTTCCTCCCACAATCCAAAGATGTGCAGTTCAGGGGAATTAGCCATGCTAAATTGCCCATAGTATTTGTTGCATTAGTCAGGGGAAATATTGGGTAGGGGAATGGGTGAGTTACTCTTCAGAGGGTCGGTGTGGACTTGTTGGGCTGAAGGGCCTGTTTCCATACTGTAGGTAATCTAATCTAAAAACTGTGGATATTGTACATCAGAAACAAAAACACAAGTTGCTGGAAAAGCTCAGCAGGTTTGGCAGCATCCGTGAAGAGAAATAAGAGTTAACGTTTCGGGTCAGATAACCTTTCCTCAGAACAGTTCTGAGGAAGAGTCACCGGACCTGAAACGTTAATTCTAGTATAAATAGCCTGAGATCAGCATCCTAGTGTTTGGTAGCATTGGTTGAAAACTGGACCATTTCACCATCTCCACACTCCTCTGTCTCTCCTTTCCTTCCAACCATCCCCCAATATGGACATCTTTCATTGTGATGAGTATACTAGCAAGTAACAAAATCTAAATGTCAAAAATATATTATTTTTAAGTAAGCATCAATGTTAATTTTGTGGTATTTTCCAGATGACCATTGTTGGCATGTTATGGTTTTTTCCACTTCAATTAGTATGTCAAACTGTGTCAGGATTGTTTGATCCTTGCTAAAAGTCCTCCTTCATCTTTTCTTTTTCTTAGTCTTTGCTATAGCAGAAGGTACACAATTGTACAGTATCTGCAGAAGAGGAACTGTTTTTAGATAAGAAAGAGGTTCATTTCATGATAGTAATAAAGACAACCATGTTTAGTCCAGCATAGATACTGGAGGTTATGAGCTGCTCCAGATAGGTCAGCTCTCTCTGAAAACAACAACAGAACGTTTTGTCTCCATTAACAAAGTGCTTGAGAGATTAGTAGAATGGGTGGAACCATTGTAACATAAGCATTAATCCATTCCATACCATTACGTTACTCAACAATTTTCAGTACAGAATTGGTACTGCGTTCCTTAAAAGAATTAAACTTGGTACGGTGAGTTTGTGTAAGTTTTGATTCATCTACTACAGAAAGGAAAGCAAATGTTGAAATGCTATTAATATAACAGTCGAGCAAGAATACTGGGAGCTTGGTCAAGCATACAATGTGTAACATCTGTACATAGGAACAATAGAGGCCTGACAAGAGGGAAGTGATCCATAAAATCTGAAGGAAACAGCCTTCTGTCATTATCTGTCACTTCTTGAAAGATCAAACATTATCATGACATTTGTCGTTATGCCTATTAATACACATAGTATGACAGAATTTTTAAAAATTGCCAAGAACAAAATCATGATGCAAGTTGACTTAACGATTTCAACAAGGATGGAACTATTTTGGGTAAATGATAGATATTTACTAATCAACCTGTTCAGAGTTATTATTAGACACTCTCTACAGCAGATGGCACTTAAGCCTGGGACTCTTGTCTCAAAGGCAGGGACACTACCTCTGCACGAAGCTGATACATTTAAAATCTTATCAGAGATTGGCACAATAGGCAGCAGCTGACTCCAACAATTCTCCACAATACAAGTGATCGGTTTTCAGATTAGGATGGGAGATGGGCGAGAAGGAGAGCAACTTGCAAAAGTAACAATAATAGTAAAATATAGACCAAATCCCAACTTAGTGTTAATGGAGGGGGAAAATATAATGTCACAAGAAATAGGAGCAGATATAAGCCTTATGGCCAGTCCAAGCCAGCTTTGCTATTAAGTATGATCATGGGTCATCTTGCACGTCAATTCTACTTTCCCAATATTCCTTAATTACCAATTAGACCAAAACTCTGTTTAATCTGAAACCTAAGTATTGTCAATGATGGTGTATCCACAATACTATGGGATAGAGAATTATATATGTGCACAACCCTTTGAGTGAAGAATTTTCTCCTTAATCTCAGGCCTAGAGGAGGGTAATTGCCAATTAATTGGCTACAAATTGAGAATTTGATAATTTATACAAAGCACATTTAATATTCAAGACAATTCAGCATGCAATGCTAACATATATTTTTAATCTCCAGCCACCATCACATATATTATTCAAGTACTTACCTGTTGGAATTCAGAAAAAAAAACTCAAGAAAACTCATGGGGAAACTTTAACTTTGAATGCTGAAGTAAGACAGTCATTATCAAATTAATCAATAACAGAGAACATTGGCAGTGGTGTTTACCAATAGAGTTTGCTGTTGTCCAGATTGTCATGCCCACACCTGCCTCCTTTTCAGGTTTTCTCATCACTGGAAGACTTACATCCTGAAAGGGGTAATGTCATTTGGCCAGTGATAACCTGCTAGCACCTGCTGAAATGTTGGCCAAGACCACCTTCCCTTTTTAGGCTCCTCTCAACTGATTCCCAGCCAGGATGGCAATAGTAGCAAGGAGGTTTGACCTCAGATCAATCTCTTTCCAACTCTTGTATGATATAAGCTGCGCCTATACTGGATCCTTCAGGATAAGAAGGAAAAATGGCAAATTCACACATCCTGACTGCAGCAAGACCTGAAGATTCTCTTGAGGATTTGATGTCATGTCCCCTGATCTCCTTGTTAATTCCAAAAGAATGACTATAATTATAATTTATCAGCTCATTGATTGTAAGTTGATTATTTCTAAAATACAAAGAGCATGTTTGTCTCATTGGTGATGATGACAGGAAGGGTCAGTGACATGTGAGGAGCTCTTTTGCTCTGCTGCTCCTACAATGTCAGGGCAGGTGTAATTGCCTATTCTATGGTTTGATTTGCTACTGGACAGAAGAGATCTGACAGATAATATTTTTGTTTGTGTCCAATTTACCATTGACATAAAACATCACACAAGTAACTTCCTTCATCTTAACCAGTGTGTGTACTTGGGATATTAAAATCAACTGTGCCAAGCAGGATTGAATTTCATCACTGGATGCTGCAATTTTTAGTGCTGTTGGGTAGCAAGCCATAAGTCAAGCCCCACAGTCATAACTTTTTTTTTAAGTTTGTACAGTAGTCTAGTCTTCCTGACTCTCAGATCGAGGTTGATAGAAAGCACAGAACAGATTTTTGTACCAAACAAGAATTATTATTTATTACAAGCAATTACAGGCTAACAGATATAAATAATTGGAATTAAACTATTGGCTGAAATTTTAATCTCCTCTAAGTAACCATAAACACACACAGACAAATAGGGAAAATAGATATTGGTAGAGGTAGAAAATCCAGAAAGTCAGTTCAATGATCTTTGCTTCTCTATTCTGAAGGTGAGATGATCCTTCTTCTGCATACCAAGCCCTTTGTTGTTCAGATATCTTTTTCTGCAAGCTTCCACTAATTTCTAAGAAGTACAGAATAACTGGTTCACTGGTAAAATGTCACTGATTTTTCAATTCAAAAGTTACAGCGAACACCAATTGCTACAAGGAAAGCAACTGGTTCTGGACTGGGATAAGATCTGCACACATCTTTCTTTGAGTCTCTAACTTGGGAACAGAACTTCAATTGTTGCTTATGATCCAGATCAAGCCCTCAAGCTACATTAAAAAGATAACCTATACCATAATATTTTCTTATTTTAAAGGAAGGTGCCAGGCGTTGCATTCCAGATGCAATTTGATTGGTCAAACTACCAGTCTTGAGGCAAAACACAGTTTATTCATACACCATAGCTAAAATGCAACAAAGAAAGAATCAGAACAACTTAACTGTATTGGAAAACTTAACAGACTAATATATTATTTAACAGTAACTGTTCCAATATAGTAACATCTTCTAAATACATCTTATAAACATACCCTTGCCAAAGGTAAATTCAATAAAATAGATCATCTCACATATAATTCTAGCAGAAGGAAGAAAACCCCCCAGCTTTTAGGTATAACAGAGAGAGGAAACAGCTTCTGTATCAAGCTTCAAAACCCCAGAACTATCTGCGGCTGAAAAAACTAAAACTAAAAATCCTGATTTTGTGGGAACTTGACCCCAACCATTCAGGCTGCTTCTATTGGTAAATAAGCTGTTTACCGTATTGGCTCTGAGTAGGTTGTTTGGAATCTTTCTCTCAAACTTTCTTCATAAAATAAAGGTCAAAATACACTTCTTAAAACCATAGTCATGTCACACAATGCCTGCCATGGGTATCAAGTTACTTCCTTTGAAAACTGCAGCCACTCTTACTAGCATTAGCTTTTAAAACCTTCTTTTTTCAGACCCCAGTTATTAAAAATACAAAAATAAAAAGAAAAGGTCATTACAACAGTCATCTACAGAACAACCTGCATATATTCAAACATACCTCTCTCTCTAAATTCACTGAGGCATGCTGAAGCAAGCAATCACTTTGACAAAAGGTTGTCAGTTCTGTTGGTGAAACTACAATTTTGCTGATCTTCACATCTTTGTAAATCCCTGACCATTTGCAAATACTAGTTATTTTCTCTCAGCAATTCACTTTTTAATACAACAAATTTATAAATGAGGCTTTATTTTGAACTAATGACATATGGCTGTAGAGATAGGTGGCTTGGAAATTAAACCTCTACTGACTTCATTATTTTACCATAAACAGTGATGCTTCCATTTATAGGTTTCAGAAAGCAGAAGGGAGAGATATGACTTCCCTGAAGAGAATATAAAACACACTGTATTACAGCAAAGCAATATTTTCACAGGATTAAAAAAAAACAGCCAATCTCCCAAGACACCTCAACATATTTACTCAGTTTGCTATTCTCTCATGGTGCTGATGGTAATTATTGGCAATCCCTAGTTCCCTTAAGAAGAACCTACTTGAACAATTGTAGTCCATCTGGTGTAAGTATATTCACAGTGTTGCTTAGAAGGGAGTTAGGAATTTGACCTCACGGCACTGAAAGAATGGTGATATAATACCAAATCAAAATGGTGTATGGCATGGAGGGGAACTTGTAGGTAGTGCTGTTCTCAAAGATCTGCTGTGCTTGTCCTTCTAAGTGATACATGTTTGGAAAGTACTGTTGAAGGATACTTGGTGAGTGGTCTTATAGGTGGTACACACTGTTGTGACTACATGTTGATGGTGGAAGGAATTAATTTTAAATTACTGAGTGTGATGCCAGTCAAGTGGGTTGCTTCATCCTGAATTGTGTAAACTGGAGGTGAACTCATATCGGTAAGTGCAGAACATCCATTACTCTCCTGACTTGTGTCTTATAGGTTGTGGATAGGCTTTATGAAGTCAGGCTTTGAATTACTCACTGAGGCATTCCCAGTCTCTGACCTGCTATTATAGCCACAGTACATAAATGACTGTTTGAGTGTCTGGACAAAGGAGGGTCAGGTCAGGTGGAGGCTTGGCTGTAGTGGGTGTTGAGGGAGTAGAAGTTGGGTGTGGAATCGGGAAAGCAAGGAGCATGTCAACAGGAAGGGGTGTCAGGATCCGGTCTAGTGGTTGGTGAAAGGAGTCCTCAGGGTGGGGGTAGGTGCATGGGGTCTGGACAGCCAGGGTCTGGACAGTGTAAGTGGTCTGAGGGAATGTGTAGTTGGGAGCACCTTAGGTAAGTACAGAATCTATTGAATAGTTATTCAGGAGTTAGGCTATATTTTTGATCATCAGATAATGTCCCTGAGCATCTATTTCACTTAATTTCATCAGAACCCCCAGAATTCTCCAATTAAAAATAGAGACTTTTAGAGGGGTCCAGGTATGGAGGAATTGCTTGGAAAATTGAAAATTCTGCTGGGTAATTCCTTCAGAGTGTGGTACAATTGAGATTCCACAGAGTTCCCACGTGCAGCTTCCATCAACTCTGTAATAACAACTGCCTGGCCAGCAGAAAGTCCAGGCATTTTGATATGAATTCTATATTTAATTCTCTTGAGTGGAATTTGAGCTCAGAACCACCTGAGTCAGGGTCAGGTAGCCAGTACCAGTGTTGTAGCTGTACAAGTTGTACTGACTCATGGCTGTGTAGCTCAATCAAACCCCATCTCATTCTGTTGTGAAATTATCTACTAATCTAATTTTTCCACACAATGTAGCGGCAAAGGTCTCCAAAGTTAAGTGGTTCCAAACACAGCTCAATACGTAGTTGTCAAATCTGTCAATTCCATCTCACTCCAAAGTAACCCATACACCAACCCACTGAAGCCAGAACCAGAAAAGTTTATCAATGTCAACTCTTCCATTAAGCCTGATTCATTTGTATTTCTAATGCACCCTGAACCCACAAAATCAATGATCCATTGCTGATATTTTCTAATTAACCTGTTATTACATACCTCTGGAGGATGTGGGACTTAAACTCTGGTGCCCTGGCTCAGAACAATACCACTGTACCACAACAGCCCACCAACTCAAGCATTGTTTCCAATGCAACTACAGTAATTCCAATTTACCTTGAGATTGTAAAATCACCTTTTCCATCCTCTGCCTTTTTTTCTATTTTAAAGAACAGCATTCTGTAATTACATTTTTCTGATAGTACAGGGCTCCAGTAACAGTCAACTTACTTGTAAATTTTAGGCCAAGTGCTCAATAGATAATAAATCTCAAGTAAACACAGATGCGTCTGAACCTGAAGATACCATTATGAACGCTTATGAAGCGTGTTCCCTGGCTTTTATGACATGGATCTCACTGGTGCCAAACACTGCTTAATATCTGACAAACTTAACAATTTCAGTGACACTCAGTTTTGAATGAATTGTGCATTAGATGTTGATTCTTATTTTTATCGCCATATTTAAAGAAAAAGGATAAAATGAAAAGCAAAAATTTGATGATACAATTTCATAAAAATCAGAAACTGTTCATTGAAACAAATGTACAAGAGATAAAAACAAGATGGATACTCAATCGTGCACTGATTTGAAAACACATTTTCATCCAAATTTGAATGCAAGAATAGGAAATGGGTTAAATTTCTCACTTCACACCTCTCTCCTGACTGTAAGGGATATTCAGTGCAATACTAGCGAACATTTCTGAATCACGCACAATGCCCATAAAGCTATTAATCTCAGAATGAAATTTTAGTTATTGTTTGGTGGTGATTGGACACCAAGAAAGTTTAGTTTGTCTCCAACATACAGACATGGACATAAGGCTCCAATTCACCTCAAACATGTTGGTGCACAAGTATAAAGAACTGAAACTCTTGTGATTCTGCTCCACCGACATAACTGCCACACAACAATGCTCTTGGATTAACTCTAAACTAAATCCTAACCCTAATGCAAGATGTAATCATCACCCAGCAAGTTCATAATTTATTGCCAATAGTCAGTTTCGCTGAGAAGTAGTGTGTGAGTCCTTCTTGAACTGCTGTAACACTTAGATCTATTTCTTGAAAAGGAAAGCTAAGGAAGTGACCAAACAAGGTGATTGTTACGACTATGAAAGATTATATTAGAGTGGTTGCAGGGAGAATGTTTTTCTTCTGTACAGAAGAGGATCATGAGAGGCCGTGGATTTAAGATTGTAATCAAAAAATATATAAGAGGTGTGAGAATTTGGAAATCATTCCTCACAGAATGGTTAGAGAGAAAGTGCAGATGCATTTAAGGAGAAGTAAGACAAGCATATAAGAGAGAACAGTTACAATGATGGATTTATTGGAGGAAAAATAAGAAAAAGCACATGCGGAGCATTGATACCGGTATCAATTAACTGGACTGAATGCCACAGTTTGAGCCATATATCTTATGTAGACAGATCAGCTTGATTAGACACTTTAATAGGCAGTTAAGATCAGTTTACATTGATGGGACTAGAGACAGTTATAGAACAGACCTAGATAAGAGCACAGATTCCCTTCACTGAAGCATGTCAGTGAACCAACAGTTTCATGGACACGTTTACAGATACTAATTATTGATCTTAACTTTAAATTGTGAATAGTTTTGATGGGATTTGCCTTCTCAGTGCCTGGATTGTTAGTCCATCATCAACTCCATCATCTTAGGCAGTCCCTTGGGCCTGAAGATAACTTACTTTTACTCTGGTTTAATAAATTCTGAGATGGTGGATCAGCAGGAAGCACTTGAAAAGCTATTTGGATGAATTATTTGGAATTTACTGCTCTCTCTCAGATGCCTCAACTTGAACTATATTCCTGAGAACGTTTCTCAATGTGCTCAATGCGGACTTAAATTAATCTTCTCTGTTTTGGTCAGACACAAGCAAGACCCCACCATGGGGCTACAGAAATTGTTGACTTTTTCAGGAATGCACTAACTACATCCCTAAAGCATTCCGAATATCCTCCTGGCAGTCTTCTGCTGCAACGAGTTCAATGAAGAGTTGCTCTTTCAGCAGCCTCATGTTAAGCATATGGATGATATATGCTGCCCAACAATTTTTGAGTGATTGGAATTACATATATTTATATCATTAGCTTGGCTGCCATCATATATCTACCTTAGTTAAACTATCAGGCTTCTGCTACTGACAAATCTAACTGCACTGATATGTAAAGATTGTTATGTTTGTGACGTTTTAATAATCTTGTCACAAAATACAGTTTGTTGGTGTTTATGCAATACTAGCAAGAGTGAATGTGTACAGTGCTTCACGCTAACATCAATGGATCTCAATCACGGGTAAACCAATTTTCAATTCAAACAAATTATCGGTTCCATTATACAGGATAAAAGAACTGGCTGATAAATCAGAAAATTAGCTGCAAATGCCTCATAAATATTACAGAATCTCTACAGCGTGGAAGCAGGCATTTGGCATTTCAAAGGCAAACCAATCTCTCTGAAGAGCATCCCACTCAGATCCATCCCCTTAGAACCATGCACTTCTCACCTAGTCTGCACATCATGGTCCAATTCACCATGGCAAATCCATCTAATCTGCACACCTTTAGACTACAGGAGGAACTCAGAGCACCCAGAAGAAACCCATGTAGACACAAGGAGAATGTGCAAACTCCAAGCAGACAGTCACCTGAGGGTGGAATCGAACCTGGGTCCTAACCACTAAGCCACTATGCCACCCTAATGTGTGACTCCTGACTTGTCATTATAGCTCACCCAAAATCTACAAGGTATATGTCAGGAAAGTGATGGGATACTCTTCATTTGCCTGGATGAGTGTAACTCCAAAAAAACCCTCAAAAAGCCTAATATCATCCCAGACAAAGCAGCCTATTCTATATGCAACACATTCAGCTTCACTCCATCCACTACTGACACACTGTGGCAGCAACACATACCATCCACAAGATGTACTTCAACAATATACCACAGAAAAACCAGCAAGACTTGAAAATGACACTGTCCAATTCTTCTTATGTACTTCAAAATGGTCCTCCAGTATGCCCAGTTTCTTCATTTATGAGTATTAATAGCTTTTTACTGGGTCAGTAGTACCTTTCAAAATAATGACCTCTAAGAACAAATGCAGCAGACATATGATAACTCCACCACATGCAATTTCCTCTTCAAATTACATAACCATCCTGTCTTTAAAATATCCTTCATTGTAACAAAGCCAAATCCCTCCTTAACAGCACATTGAACATACTGTAACCACTTAAGCTGCAGTGGTTCAACATGATAACTCACTATCAGTACCTTCTCATGGGCAATTAGGAATGACCAGTAAATGGTGGGTTTTGTCAGCAGTACCCATGTCCCATTAACTAGAAAAATAAATTACATCTGGCTGCTTAACAGATTATTACAACCTGATGCAACATTTATAAAATGTCTTTTTTTTTTCAAATTAAAAATGGGTAATTTAGAAGCATTTCATCCCCATGTATTTATGGAATTAAGGTGAATCCCTGACCAACAATGACTTAGTATATGAACTTCCTTCATAGCCTCACTGTGTTTTGTCTGGATTGCTCCTGCTGTGTTCTGAGATGAAAAAGAAAAGTAGGGGGGAGGAGGGGTGGAGGTAATGGATTTTATACACATGAAGTTGGGTGTATAAACATGAGGTTAATGTTCAACAATTTATGGCCTCTGGAATACAGAAGTCAGTGGGACCAGATGGCAAAGCACTATGGCAGTTCCTGAAACCCATTTTGATCTGTATTTTCAGCTCTGTAAATTGTAGCCTGTAGATACTTCATGATGTTATACAATTCATTTCTCACATGCACATTTTGCAGTTGCCTGTCTCTTCATGAAGCTTTGCTCAACCTTAATCCGACCAAATAGTCTTCATTATTTAGATGCTAGGCAGGTGACATGTTACTTGGAATGAATTAATGGTTCCTGCACTTTGTGATTTTTCGTTAATAGAAAGTGCATTTCTATAAACAAACTGGTATCAATAAGGCATATTCCATCCATATTTTACATTTGTCATAACCCTAATGAGGTCTCACCACATTACACAAAACCAAAATACTCATTCTCGCATTGAGCATCTGTTCAGCATTCACAGCAGTTCACTGATGAATCCAGCTAACAGCAATCCCCTTCCCTGTGGGTCTTGCTGTTTGACAGACAAATACCATTCTCCACTGCAGGTGTTCCTCTGTCAAGCAAGATCAGCAGGCATAAGTAACCAGTGCTTTCAAAACAAAACTTGACACATTCACCAGAAACTGTGATATGAAAGATCTTGTTTTACACAGTACCTAATCAAACTGTGCCTATTCGTCTGTACCAGTTTAAGAAGTTGGCACTGAACCAAACCAGAGAAGGAAATCAACTTTTAGGGTGACAGTTGTTCTGGACAATGACAGCCTATTTTGCTGATAACTCATATTTTCAGTCCTAGTTTGCAACAGATCACTGCACTAACATGTTGTGCTATAGAATGGTGGGACACAAGTTCCAGTCTATATCATAAAGCCTATTTTAGGTCGATGGTGAGGAGATGAGGAATTGTGCCTTGAGCTAATATTTTTGAATTCTATTCATGACACATAAAGCACCTAATGATCCCACAGGGTTAATTTTAACAATGCAATTGCTTCACCTGCTCAAAGTCTTTTTCTTGAAGATCATACCAGCAACATCAGTAGCAGCTGTTTCAGAGGTACTGTATGTCACTGAAGGGGAATGGGAGGAGTCTGTCTCAAACATGACTCCCATGATAACTCAGATATTTGCACCCTTGGCCACTTCATGGAAAGCAAGGACACATGAATGGAAGTAAGAGCTGCAAGGGGAATCAGACACTGATCAGGAACTGAGTGAATGCCTACCAATGGCCTGCACACTCAGTCAGTCACCTTAAATGGATAGGAGAAAAACCTCTGTTCAGCCATTCAGTGCCACACTGAAGTGCATAAATGTGGCAAAAACACCTCATCTTCCACCTGGGCATTCTACTGCCTGCAGGACTCAACAGTGAGTTCTTGAATTTCAAATAACCTCCTTTCCCATCCTTCGACTCCCTTCCCAGCCCCTCCCCTTCCCTTGCATTCCTCTGATTGACCCTTCCTTCCAGCTACCAATTGGATTCATTCCTCCCATTGACCAAACAGATCGTACCACTTACCTGTGTTCACTTATCTTTACCTCACCATCCCCCCCCTCCTTTATCTGCAGTTCCCCTTACACCCACCCCCAGTCCTGAAAAAGGGTTACAACTTCTCCATTGATTTCTCCACCTCCTGATGCTCCATGGCTTGCTCTGTTCTTCCAGCCTCCTGCCTGTTTACCTCCAGCTCTTAAATAACAGAGAAGTGTGGCTGGACCATAAGGGGATGATGGAGAAATGAAAATAAAAGTGTGGAATCTTCTCAAGGTACACGCCATTCTGACTTCATGCCCTGTGTTCATTCCCAGTCTAAACCCAGAAATAGATTCATACAGCACAGAAACAGACCCTTCAGCTTACTCATCCATGCTGAGCAGGTTTCCGGAACTGAACTAGTCCCATTTGCCTACATTTGGCCCACATCCCTCTCAACTTTTCCTTTCTATATACCTGTCCAAATATCATTTAAATGTTGTAATTGTACTCACCCCTACCACTTCCTCTTGTTGTTCCATTATACTCATCACCCTCTGTGTGAAAAAGGTGCCCCTCAGGTACTTTTAAAACCTTTCCCCTCTTACCTTAAATCTATGCCCTCTAGTTTTGGATTTCCCACCCTGGGGAAAAGACCTTGGCTATTCACCTTATCTATGCCCTCTCATGATTTCATAAACAACTATAAGGTCATCCATCAGCCTCCTACACTCCATGGAAAAACATGCCAGCATATCCAACCTCTCCTTATAACTCAAACCCTCCAGTCTCAGTAGCATCCTTCTCAATCTTTTTTGTACCCTTTACAGTTTAATAACCTCCTTCGTATAGCAGGACAAAATTGTACACTGTACTCCATATATGGCATTACCAATGTCTTGAAAGTCGTAACATGATGTCCCAACCCCTGTACTCAGTGCTCTAACTGATGAAGACAAGCATGCCAAATGCATTCTTCACCATTCTTATTACTTGTGACACCACTTTCAAGAAATGACGCACCTGCACCCCTGGGTCTCTCCGTTCGATAACACTCCTCAGGCTCTCCCATTAACAGCGCCTTGGTTCATTTTACTGTAATGCAAAACCTCACATTTATCTAAATTAAACTCAATCTGCCCCTCCTCAGTCTACTGGCCCATCTAATGAAGATCTCAGTGTACTCTTAGGTAACTTCCTTCACTGTCCACTTTACCACCAATTTTAGTGTCATCAACAAAGTTCCTAACCACGCCTCTTATATTCTCATCCAAATCATTTCCATAAATGACAAACAACAGTGAACCCAGCATCGATCCTTGTGGTACACTGCCAGTTACATGACCAAATCTGAAACACTGAAAAAGCTTGTCAACTAACAAATAAATCAAAAACGTAAAAATGTCCCCTCCTAGTCAGCACCTTTTTTTTTAAATCAATAGCTCTATTTAAAGAAAGTGTACTGTGTAGCAATTCAGCATTTTGAAATGGTGCTTAATCACACAATTAATGCATTGCAATGGAATTGTGTTTTTCATTTGAATATTACATTTTTGCTCAACCATTTTGAGATTTATTTCTACTTTGTGTTACATGTCCACCAACAGTTGTTCTCACTTCTGCATTTCCTGTTAGCTATTCCCCACTACCTGCCACTGTGGTATCTCTACTGCTGTTTCAACACAATGTCTGATTAGTTCTTCAGTTCAGCTGTTATTACATCGATGACCTCTTATAACCTAGCACGTACAAAGAACATAATGACCCAAGGTATTTGTCTATTCTAATCTGTACGTCATGCAATTATTGTCACATGACCAAGTCTGCACAGTTGACACTTGCTCCTTTATTAGCAGTCAGTTACATGATACAACGTGTGTCCTCTGTCAGTCAATCAATACTGAGGAATGACGGTGAGGGAGGATTGTAATGAAGTGACAGAAAGAAATGAGACAAAATTACAACGAAGACAGAAGATCGGTAAAATCAATGAAACGTGGTCTCATTTATTTAATGTGGCAATGGGGATCTGGTCTGCAACATGCTAATACTGAGTTGGTGACCAGAATTCCTGACGTAGTGAGTTACCGACCTTGACCAGACATACTGGCAGAGCTATCAAGAACAGTGAAGATGTTTAAACTTTTCATGAGAGGAGGAGAGGGGAATAAAAGTTGTTGGATGGATCACTCTGTGCAGATATGATATATCTCATACTAAAAGGCTAAATAGCAACTTCTCATACACATTTTCTGGGTTGCAACATTACTTGTAGGAGAAACAAACTCCAAAGCAGACAAATCAGTTAAAAATAGATCAAACTTATCATTAGTACAGTCAATTGCCATTTGATTAGAGTGGCAGTTTATTGACAATCAAACAAAACCTTATATTACAACAGTATCTCTCTGCAGTTGATATTCCTATCTTCAGACGTCAGTTTATTACCAGATTTATCATTCTTCTGCATGTTTTCACTTCCAGTCTTTATTCTTTGCTTAAGTATAAATATGCAAGAAAGGAAATTTGATTTTTGAGTTCATATAACAGAAGTCTTGTCTCTGTTCGTGTCAGCCAAAGACTATCAAAAAGAATGAACTTTGGTCATTCTTCTGAATGTAATTGACATTATTGCTTTTTTCTCCTTTCAATTTAAGTATAAAATTGTGTGACAATCAGTGCTATCGAAGGATACCAGGTTTGCAATTATTAAAAAAGGTCTTTGATGGTTGATAAAGCTCTTCTCAAAGACTGCTGTCCCCAGCAACATCCCAGACAGCGACAGAGAGGTATGTCAGCAAATGACAAGTTGGAATGAGGACTGAAAGGCTGTTTCTTTTCTCTCTTTCATACACATTTTTGGATCATGGTATGCAGTGAAACAAATGTTCTTGATATTCCTGACTGTGTTTCTAATAACTCCACAGAGGCCGGTCTTCCATTACCAAGGCACCCCTTATTTATGCGTGGAGAATCCTTGCCACTGATCCAGCTTCCCCAGAGCCAGCTTTCAGAGTGTCTGACACTCCTGTTCTTATTTGTCAGCCAGGGTTCCCTGTTGGACCAAATTAACAGCCCCAATCAGGGAACTCATATTCTATGAGGTCAACCTGGCTGACCTCATTACAATTACTACATAGAGAGTAGTCAGGATTTGGAGATGCCGGTGTTGGACTGGGGTGTACAAAGTTAAAAATCACACAACACCAGGTTATAGTCCAACAGGTTTAATTGGAAGCTCATTACCTTTCGGAGCATTGCTCCTTCATCAGGTGATAGTGGAGGGCTCAATCCTAACACAGAATTTATAGCAAAAATTTACAGTGTGGTGTAACTGAAATTATACATTGAAAAATTGATTGTCTGTTAAGTCTTTCATCTGTTAGAATACAGTGAAAGTTTCACTTCTTTCATGTGTAAATCACAAAACCTTTTTTTAAAAAGTTGCATTCTCGGGTTAGCTGTTAACAATGGTGATAGCTAGACAATATGTTGAAGGTGTTGGCCCCCTGTTTTTTCTGTCTATGCCATGATGTTTAGATTGATTCTAATCTAAAAAGTGAGATAACGGAGTTTTACATGAATTCATGCAGTTTTTGAGCTCAGAGTTCTACATGAATGTATGCAGTTTAAGAGCAAAGTAACCCTGCAAGTACAAATTCACCCCACAAAATATATGTGTGCATGTGGGTCTTTGTCTGTCTGTGTGTGTGTGTTTGTCTGGGTTGGGGGTTGTGAGTGTGAGAAAGTGTATGTGTATGTGTGTGTAGTGAGTGCAGACTGTCTTAAGTCTGTGAGGCGGTGCATGTGTGCGTGTGGGTGTGTTCCTCGTCACAATGGACGTTTCTGCACTCTATACCAGCATCCCCCACAATGACGGCATCGCGGCAACAGCCTCAGCACTCAATACCAACAACTGCCAATCTCCAAACACCATCCTACAACTCATCCGCTTTATCCTCATTCATAACGTCTTCACCTTTGACAACCAGTTCTTCATCCAGACACATGGAACAGCCTTGGGGCCAAATTTGCACCCCAATATGCCAACATTTTTATGCACAGGTTCGAACAAGACTTCTTCTCTACACAGGACCTCCAACCAACATTGTACACCAGGTACATTGACGACATTTTCTTCCTCTGGACCCATGGGGAGGAGTCACTGATAAAACTACACAGTGACATCAAAAAGTTTCATCCCACCATCAAACTCACCATGGACTACTCTCGACTATCTGTCTTATTCTTGGACACATGCGTCTCCATCAAGGATGGACACCTCAGCATCCACATTCTACTGCACACTCACAGACAATCTCACAATGCTACACTTCTCCAGCTTCCACCCAAAACATATTAAAACAGCCATCCCCTATGGACAAGTCCTACTCATACACCGGATCTGCTCAGATGAGGAGGAACATGACGGACACCTGGAAGTACTCAGGGATGCCTCACAAGAACGGGGTACAATGCCCAACTCATCGACCGCCAGTTCCGACATGCCACAGCAAGGAACCGTAATGACCTCCTCAGGAGACAGACACATGCTGCAACCGACAGGGTACCCTTCATTGTTCAGTATTTCCCAGGAGCTGAAAAATTACGCCATGTTCTTCGTGACCTGCAACACATTATCAATGAGGATGAGCACCTCACCAAGACCTTCCCCACACCTCCACTACTTGCCTTTAAACAACCGCCAAACCTCAAACAGATCATAGCAAGCTGCCCAGCTCTCAGGACAACT
>NC_057723.1:17886768-17924532 GCF_004010195.1 Chiloscyllium plagiosum | reverse complement strand
GTGAATTTGTACTTGCAGGGTTACATTGTACTTTGCTCAAAAACTGCATGCATTCATGTAGAACTCTGAGCTCAAAAGCTGCATGAATTCACGTAAAACTTCGTTATCTCACTTTTTAGATTAGAATCAATCTAAACATCATGGCATAGACAGAGAGCACAGGGGGCCAACACCTTCAACATATTGTCTAGCTATCACCATTGTTAACAGCTAACCCGAGAATGCAACTTTTTAAAAAAAGGTTTTGTGATTTACACATGAAAGAAGTGAAACTATCACGGTATTCTAACAGATGAAAGGATTAACAGACAATCAATTTTTCAATGTATAATTTCAGTTACACCACACTGTAAAGTTTTGCTATAAATTCTGTGTTAGGATTGAGCCCTCCACTACCACCTGATGAAGGAGCAATGCTCCGAAAGCTAGTATGCTTCCAATTAAACCTGTTGGACTATAACCTGGTGTTGTGTGATTTTTAACTTTGTACACAGAGAGTAGACATAAATGGTTGCTTTTCAGGTTGGCAAAATTTATTGAGTGCAGTGTCACTGGGATTAGAGTTAGTATTCAGGTGCAGTAGCTAAATAGGAAAGCTCATAGAATGCAATGATTAGATTAGATTCACCACAATGTGGAAACAGGCCCTTCAGCCCAACAAGTCCACACCAACTCTCTGAAGAGAACCCACCCAGACCCATTCCCCTACATTTACCCCTTCACCTAACACTACGTGCAATTTAGCATGGCCAATTCACCTAACCTGCACAATTTTGGACTGTGGGAGGAAACCGGAGCACACTGAGGAAACCCACACAGACATGGGGAGAATATGCAAACTCCACGCGGACAGTTGCCTGAGGCGGGAATTGAACCTGGGTCTCTGGCGCTGTGAGGCAGCAGTGCTAACCACTGCTATGATATATTGTGAGAGAAATTAAGTACAAAAGTAGGGAAATTATGCTTTATTTACACAGTGCATGCTGAGAAACATTTATTCTGTACATAACGTTGTTCTTCTTATTTAATACGAAGATAATTGATCAAGCATTGCTGTGCCTTTTATCCCCATTATCCACACAAGCCAGCATGCCATTGACAATCAAACATTTATCTACCACTAGATCAAATATACTCAAAAACTGATCTTCCGCTGCAGTAAATAATTCTAAAGATTTACCACTGTTCGATTTTTTAAAAATTCACCTTGGTTCTAAATGACATCCTCCTTATTTTTAAATTGTGCCATCTTGTTCTAGACTCAATCAGAGGAAACATCTTCCCTGCACCTCGCCTTTCTATCTATTATTTATTAACTTTCAATCAAATGACCTCTCAGTTTTTGAAAGTCTAGAGAATATAGGCTCAATTTGCCCGATCTCTCATCAGAGTACAGTCCTTCCATCCCAGGGGAAATTCTGGTGTACCGTCTCTGTATGCTCTCGATGTCAATCATATCTTTTCTGCAGTAAGGAGATCAAAACTGCACATAATACTCTAAGTATGGTCTAACCAAACTCCTATATAAAGAAACAAGATCTTACTACTCCTGTACTCAAATCCTTTTGCAGTTAAACTAATGTTCTATTAGCTTCCCGAATAGTTTGCTGCACCTTTATGTTAGTCTTCAATGGCTTATTGACAATGGCGCCAAGTCCCATTGTACACCTACACTTTGGAACCTCATGAGAATTCCTCTCCGCGTCTGTTCTTTCAACAAAGTGGATAAGCTCACATTTTTCCACATATATTCTATCAGCTATTTTCATTCAATTACTCAGTGAATCTTCCTGAAAACAATTCACATCTTCCTAACAGCACACATTCTCACTAATCTTTGCATTATCCTCAAATCATTGAGTTATGTTGTGAAAAGCTGAGGACATCCATATGTTGCAGTCTGCTAGCACGAGAATGACTGATTTATTCCTACTCTCATTTTCTGTTTATTCTATCCTCAATCCATATGACCTCTAATAACATGCTTTAATTTTACTAACCAAACTCCTGTGTAAGACCTTGTCAAAAACTTTCTAAAAATCCATATATACTGTATCCATCAATTCTTATATATCAATATTGTTGGCAACCTCCTCAAAAAACTCCAACAGGTTTGTCAAAGACAATTTCCATTCACAAATCCATGTTGGCTAAGCCCAATCAGATTCCTATTATTCCAGGTTCTATTTACCATGTCGTTTACAATAGATCCTAGCATTTTCCCTTTTGCTGATGTAAAGCAGATGGGTCTGTAGTTCCCTGTCGTTTCCCATCCTCCTTTTTTAAATGGGGAGGTAGGGGGTGATAATTGCTTGCTTCTAATCTGTAGGAATCATTACAGAATCTATGATATTTTGGAAAATGCTCACCAATGGATTGACTATCTCCAGAGCCACCTCCTTCAATACTCTGGGATGGAGACTTTCAGGTCTCGGAGACTTAATCACTTTCAAAACCATTAATTATTCCATTGCATCCTTCTTACTAATGCTTCATTCCTTGTATTTCTCATACTCCTGAGGCATGTGGATCTCTAATTCTGGGAGATCTCTTGCATTTTCCTCAGTGAAAACAGATGATAAGTAATAATTTAACTTCACTGTCATTTTCTATATTTCCCATTATAAATTCTACAAACTTTGTATTTGATGTTCAGCTGAGCTAACCATTTCTGTTAATTTACCATAGAAGCTTTACAGTACATTTTAAAAATTTTGCTACGTTGCATTCATACTCAATATTTTTCGATCAGCTTCTTGGCCTTCCTTTGTTATATTCTAAAACTTTCCTAATTCTCAGATTTATTGCTGTTTCTTGTCACTTTATAAGCCATTTCTTTTAATCGTAGACAATACCCTACCTCCTTTCCGAGCCATGATTGACTGACAATTTTTTTTTGAGTTTCTGCACTTTGAAGGAAAGTATATGTGTTTTAAACCATGCAAAAGTCTTTTTAAAGACTGTTCATTCCCTCTGTAAATTCATGCCTTTCAATGTATGTTTGCAAGCCAATATGTGCCTCATGCTACCACAATCTCCCTTCTTCAAATATAATTCCTCCCCTTCCGATTGAATTACCTAATTTTCAAACATAATGCAAAATACGATCTCATTCTATCATATTCAGATCGTTAATTATCCTTTTTTCATTGCATAACACCAGATTCAAAGTAGCTTGTCTTCTCATCAGTCCTTGAGCATGTTGCTCAAGAAAGTCATCCCTAAGATACTCAAGAAATTTCTCCTTCACAGCTTTCATTGGTTTATTCAATCTACGTACTGACTGAACCTATCCACGGTTACTTCACTGGACATGCTGTATGCTTCTCTCCTCTCCTGAGTTATGACACATCCAACACCATTACAACTATTTGGTGACCCATAAATAATTCCAACTGATATCCGATATCTTCTGATGCTGTTTCTTAGTTTTACCAAAACAGATTCCAGAAATCATTCTTCCATTCCAATACCCACCTTTGCTAATGTACAGATTCCATTTCACATTAAAATTGTATTGCTGCTTCCTTTCCTTCTTGCCTATCCCTCCTAAACATCAAATATCCTACTCTAGGTCACCATAGAGCAACATTTCTGCAATGACATCTCTATTGCATCTATTTACCTCTATTTGTGCCTTTAGATCATCTAGACTCAGGGGATTCCAGCATTAATTGGTTTTCTTTGACTATGTGTCCGAGTTCCCAATTGCCTCTGCCTGTATGTTTGAACCCGCAGTTCACCATTTCCCTATGTGTGTTTCTCTCTACCTCATGGATGCACAAAAGACTCCAACCACTCAAAAGTTCCAAAATCCAAAGCTCAAGCTTATGCAGCTGATGACACTTCCTGCAGATGGTTTTGTCTGGGACACATGATATAGCCATATCTTTACACATATCACAGGATATACACTCCCTTTGACCCTGCTGACTTTCTGTCTATAACTCTGAAACTATTTGTTACCTTCAGACAAATATAAACAAACTGTAAACACTGACTAGCAATCCAATTTCACTTACATTAACTGAAGGATATAAATGCGATGGTAACAGTTACCAGATTAATACCAGGAATGACCGGTTTATCTTATAAGGAAAGGTTGAACAGGCAAGCTTTGTATCCAATAGATTTTCTAAGTGGAATAGGTGACTTGATTGAAACATAAGAATCCTGATAAAGGGCTTTTGCCTGAAATGTCAACTCTCCTGCTCCTCAGGTGCTGCCTGATTTGCTGTACTTTTCTAGCACCACACTCTCGACTGAAATATAAGATCCACAGGCAGCTTGACAGGGTAGATTTGGAGGCAATGCCCTTCTTATTGGGGAATCAAGAATTAAGAGCCACCTTTTAAAATCTGTCTCAGTTGGCTGAGTCTTTGAACTCTCATCCCGAAAAGGTGAAACTCAGTGTCTTTAAATATTTCTGAGATCAAAATAAATTCTTCATAAGCATGGAGTTGCATTGTTAAGAAGTGTTGATGGAAATGTAATTCTGAAGTTACAATCAGATCAGTGATGATCTTTTTTATTTAATTAATTCATGGGATGAGGGCATTGTCAGTTAGGCCAGTATTCATTGCCCATCCCTAATTGACCTGAGGCCAGTTAAGGGTTAACCACACTACTGTGGGTCTGGAGTCACATGTTGGCCAGATTCCTTCCCTGAAGGATATTAGTGATCGAAATGGGTCGATTCCCCCAACAATCGATTTTGTGGTCATCATTGGACTCTGGACTCTAGATTGTTTTGAACTCAAATTCCAACATCTACCATGGTAGGATTTGAACCCAGGTACCAGAACGCTACTTGAGTCTCTGGATTAGCAGTCCAGCAATTATACCATTTGGACATAATCGCCCCTCATTTTAAGACACAGCAGTCTCAAGGGGCCAAAGGGCCTATTGATGCTCTTGTTTGTAAAATGCAAAATCATTTCAAATCTTGGGCTTTCACAATATGCTCTATAATATTGTTTACAGGATAATTTTTTGCTATTGTTGGGTTTTTTTTCTTTCTTCTCTAAAATGTTAATGACTTCTAATTATGTGTAACAAAGCCCCCAAGCAATCAATTGTAAATTAGACCTTGCGAACATTTATTATAGTGATATATTTTCCTCTTCTATGCATTGAGAATGGGTTTGTTTTCCAAATAGGATGAAAACTTCAAACCCTTTCCCAAAGATGTTGGATACTTAACAGGCCTGCCCAGTAAGTATAGTTGACAAAACAAATCTCAATTTAGGCTTAACCATTATGCTAAAACAAACAATGCTGACAAGGAAGAAAATATGATACAAGTCAACTGTCAGAGGATTAACAATAAAAAGGGAAAAACAGAAGATTCTGTGTTGAAAGATCCAAATGTGCAACTCTACTCACATTTTCTGACATCACTGACTCCACATAACGTTAAAAATCACACAACACCAGGTTATAGTCCAACAGGTTTAATTGGAAACACTAGCTTTCGGAGCATTGCTCCTTCATCAGGTGGTTGTGGAGGATAAGGAACAATGATGAAGGAGCAGCACTCTGAAAGCTAGTGCTTCCAATTAAACCTGTTGGACAACAACCTGGTTTTGTGTGATTTTTAATTTTGCACACCCCAGTCCAACACCAGCATTTCCAAATCATGACGACCTTCCACACAATGTATTATGCCGTGTCAATTCTGGCTTGTCTAATTGCACTCATAGATGTCAGTCAGAAGGCTTTTTGTTTAAGTCATATTCCAGAGCTTGAACAATAACCTTCAGGTGGACTTTCCAGTGTCTTACTTGGGGAATTGCTGCACCTTTGAAGATGTAAAGGAACCATTAAACCAAGACTCCCTGTCATGTGAATGTAAAGTATTCTATGACTAGGAAGAAGAGCAGTTTAGTAATTCCAGGTATCCTAGCCAATGCTTGTCATTCAATCAATATTGCAAAACAGGTTATTTTAATATTGACACGTTGCCACCTGTAGGGGTTTCCGGCATTCAGCTTGACCGCCAAATGTCTGCCATAAGCTTGTTAAAGGAGGATTGATAGACCATAGTAAATGTAACTATACACAAGGGATGACAAGAAAAGACATCTCTTGAATTCTCTGGACTAAGGCTCCAGTTCCATACATCTGACTTCACTATAAACATACTTGAAAGCTCTTCTTAGTATAAAGGTACAGTCAGACCTTTATTCCACATTTCCTACATTGTAGAAGTGCAAATACTTCACATGATTTTCATTTTCTGTGAAGCATTTTGAAAATTTTGAGGGATATGTAAGGCACTTTTGTGAATGCAAGCCTTAATTTTTGTTTTGCTTATTATGCATGATTGAACAAAAATAAAAGGAGGTTCTTTCCCAAAATTCTACAGGGTGGCCAAAACATTGGAAACAGACACCTCATAAACATACTCTGTCGGAGCGTGTGCATGCTATCCTGCACAACATGTTAAAGTCATTCTCAAGAAAGTATTCTGGCAGGTGGCTGGAAGAACCCAGCAAGCCAGGCAGCATCAGGAGGCATTCTTGATGCTGCCTGGCTTGTTGTGTTCTTCCAGCCCCCTGCCTGTCTACTTTGGATTCCAGCATCTGCAATTGGTTTTTTGTCTCTATCCAAGAAATTGTTCAGGCAGACCAAAACACCACCATTGGCTCTTTGGGGAAGACAAAGAATGGCAGGCTTTTTAAAACTTAGACACAAAAGACCTGCAGGCAGTACCTCATGCTGCCAGTGGGAAAAGGTTTCAGAGGAGGTTGATTTCAATGAATTATTCTCTGTAGATGTCAACAATGCTAAAAACTGTTCAATTATTTTTTAGAGTATTCAAAGAACAATAAGAATAATCGTCTCAATTTCTGCTCCCATGTCCACCCTGATTACCCACGGTGCATCATTTTGCTACATTCATTCTCTTACGATCACTGCATCAATCTTTGTTTCAGCTTTTTATATATCCTCATGCTCTCAGCTTTTTCAGGCTGTAATCTCGTTATCCGGAAACTTGGTTTAAGAACAGATTAGTTAAAAAGAGCATAAGGATATCTGGAGATAGCCAGAGGCAGAAAACTTACTGAAAGATTTCAATTGCACTGCACACACCACTCGAGCAGTACATAACTACCATCTAAATCCCCAGTGAGATTATACCTAAACTTAAATACAATTTACAGAAGACTAGAATTTTATTTATATGTGTGGCATGGGCCTTGAAACAATGTGTAGTGAATGATTGATCATAACCAAAATGAAGGATAATTGGATCAAACATTATTTTTATTGTGCAAGTCCATCTCGCAGCCGAATCTGACCAGTCAGGATCGTATTGGAGATTTAGGTATTCAGAACAGTTTGAGTATCATGAACTCTGGATCATGATACCAGATGATACCATAATACCCAGCTGATGTTATCATTGGACAAGTCCAATCCCAGTCTGAAGTATGGCTCAATAGATCTTTGTTTTATGTTTTAACAGGTTATCTTTCACTGAAACGCCAATATGCAATGCTGCAGATTTGCTATTAACAATAAAGAAGTTTATTGTGTAAACAAAATGAAGATAATCTAGAATAAATCAAATTATTTACAATATAAAACAAATTTAAAGATTTTCAAAGTGATAAAATATACTTGTAAAAAATCCAGTAACACTCCTTTACAGTAGCTATACCAGAAAGAGAATTTGCCTCTTCTTCACACATACGATTTGACTTCGCTGTGGTTTTAATTACATGGTCTTGAGACTCTGATTACCTCTTCCTTGAACCTTCATACAAACATGCTTAGGCTTTCTCAGCTTCAAATGACTTCTTTAGGATTTGAAGTAACACCTAGCACTTAAAACTAATCTCTTTACATCAAGGCAACACATACATTAACACCTCCATTCATGAGTTGCAACTGTTGTTCAAATCGAACTCTAGTCAAGACTTCTGCAAAACTACCAAACTGAAACACAGAAGCTTTTTTCTTCCAAGCTCTTAGTTTTTTCCAATAATCAACACCAAAAAGAAATCTGACCTTCCAAAAGGAAAGTCTAATTCAATCCAAACACCCTTCCGATGAAAACAAAACTCCATTTCATATCCACAAACTTTCTTTCATGCTGTTTTCTAAATAAATATGCATGGCTAAATAAATATTTACAACTTAATTGTTAGTTCCTTTAAGCAGACAAGCAAAATTCATGTATATCTAAATCACACACCTTACATCACATACAGAGAGTTTGAAACATCATTGGAAATTCTCCCTTGCATATCCTAAGTCTGCAATAACCTCTTGAGGACAGAGATTGGTAAACCTAAGATCAGATCACTCGCAAACATGTAATCTTAAAGGCCCTTCCTCAAGAAGGAATCAACAGCTTGAAAGGCAGACTAAACAACACAAAATTTGAGAAATATATTGATGAGCTGTTTTACAATTTTATATGGAAGTGTCTTAAACATGAAGTCCACTGCACATTTGTTGCTTTCTTTGTTGTCTCATTATATTTTATTCCTTTTACTCGCTCTCACCCAAGTGGGAAGTTCAACATGAGGAATATCCCTCACCATATTGTTAAAGTGATCTAACCAAACAAAGAAAAGATCTGATCTCTTGGGTGAATCTGTAGGGATAGGCAGCAGAGATGTTAAATATCTCTGCTATCTTTCTTTTCCCTCAGTTTAAAGTTATCTCTGCATCAGTATGTTTTGCCCAATTAGCAAGGTAAAAGCAAAATAGTCACTCTGAGTTTTCGCAAAATTTGACCTTATCCAGAAGTGAAGTGTACCATTGAAGTTTATAAATAAATGAAAATTCATGGATAATTTACATATTCTCTCAGAATTCAATCCCATTACTTATTCTTTTGCATTGTTCTCTATGCAATGCTTTTCACACACAGATGTAAAGATGTGGTATAATTTACATCAACGTTGCACTAAATACTTGATGCCTTGATTCTTGAGGAACTTCATTGCTTACAATGTTAAACTTCATGCCTTACTTGTTAAGATCTTCAATAATGTCTTGAAAATGTAATCTATGTAATTCAATGTAAATATATTGGCAAGATGCTTCAGCTTTACATTAAAAAGATGAAGTCCAATGATAACTTTACTTGCAGGTCGAGGCCTAGTGATATCAGGAAGTTAAAGCAGAGGTTTGTTCTGCTGTGTTCCCATGATGAACATACTCACGTGGTTTGGTAGTGCCTAAACTGTCTTTTGGAGGATCTAATGTTGTCATTTGGAATCCCATGAGATTTTGATGTGAATCACAGTTATAACATCCAATCCCAATGACACAGAAAATGTGTCAGAAGCAGCACCCAAGGCCAGAATAGGTATTGGGGACATTACAAAAACAGCTTATGAAGTATTTCTTTGCAGGTGAGGGAGAAGAAGTGACACACAGCAAAAACCCTTCTCACCTTTGCCTACCATCAGATGAACTCGTGGCAACAACAGGCTGGGCATACCAAAAATGCTACAGACATTTTTAGTCCTTAATTCTGAAATGTGCTTTTCACAAGATGACAGCTACTAAGAAAAAAAAATGACTGTAAGTGCAAAATATAATGATAGAATCCTTAATATATACCATCTAAAGATTTTAAAGAAACTTCAAGCACACTGGACTTTTGTCACAAAAATGATGTGGGACTGGTGACCCTTGCTTAATGCTAAATCACTACTTTCAGATTATATCACAAACTGTCAACGTATTTCACGTTTCCTTTTGAGGAATACACAAAAATAAGATTAGTTTCAACTCCACTGGAATGTCCTGGTGGGACTGAATGCTCTCATGTGTTTCAGCCTAGGTTTGAACATTAGTGTTCCATGATGGTCAAAGTTAAATAACCACCTCAGTTAATCCTATATTATAGGGAAAGAAACTCTCTCATTGAGTATTAGAGACTAGCTACCTAGCAGAAAAACTGAAACTAGATGAGAAAAGGATTCTCATCCTTGAAGTTGGAGCTCAATCACAGTTGAGAATAATCAGAATTATAGAATATTAACTAATTTGCCAAATCAAGGGTCATGAACCCAACTCTTTAATTATCAATATCAAGTTCCATTGCAACAGTTACAATGTTTAACTGTCCATCCTTCACAGTAACTCAGATCTATGTTTTTTATAACTGCTATCTTTTTCAACTCACCTATGATTTCTAATGTGTAAGTGTGCTGTGTTATGAATTCTTCTCATGGTTTATTATTAATAAACTCACTCTTGCTTAGCTCAAGAAAGTCAGCCTCTTGATTCTCGTGGAAGTATCATTGATGACCTGACCACTGCCTGATCGATATATGCCTTGGTAACCTTCCTTGGAGGAGGAGACTGTTACCTTACCAACAGATGAGATCCCTGATGCTTCAGTAGGATTCTGATGCCCACGTTAAGTCCTAGGTCTTGGATCATTTTCGGAGCTGCGTTAGGCAGACGAGTGACACTTGCCTTCCCCCAATCCAATCCGCCCTCTCTTCAAATAATTTATTTTAACATCTTTGTTATTTATTGTTTTATTCTTTACATTCCAAATGTATATTAATTCCTTAAATGACAATATATATTTTTGATCTCTGCACTGACCATTGATTAATGGGCCCAGATTTTGCCAAAATAATAATGTTGTCTAGACTCTGTTGATTGATCCATTATTAATATGTAAACCTACCAAAATGAAGTGACGAAGTGATCCTCCATGGAGCTTGAGTCATCGCAACTTGATGGATTAATTGCTGGACTGTTTGCCAGTCTGAATAGAAGAGTTGAGAATTGTTCTTTCAAAGAATAAATTGTTGTTGAATATTTTAGAAATATCATACTACTTTTTTAAAACTTGTCTATCCTTTCTTTATTCTCTCTCTCAAAACAAACTTTCATAGTTTTCTTCCTGTTGTTAATTTGACACTGAATTAATACATTATAATCCACCCTCCATAGCACCCTCAGTCTATCATATATTTATTTCTAGGTCCTTAAATATCATTATTTGTGGAGATGCGTTGTTTTTCTCATTATTGACCAAGGTCCCAGATGTCATGATGCTACTGCCATGTTGTATCAGCTCCCAATTCCAGTTATAAATATGTAAAAATAAATTTGAATTGACGGTTATGAATATGTTTCTCACCTTTTGTCTTTGAGGACGGATTGGTTGAACTGAAGAGACTGTTTCCGTGCTTATGACTCTAAGATTCATTATCTGAAGTATAAATGAAAGTTTTATTCAGGGCTTGACATGAATTGCTCAAGTCCACCAAAAAAAAATCAAATAATTAGAGCAGAGATCAATACTGGTAGGGAGATGCATGGTTTTCTGGCATGGGCCAGAGAAGAATACATGAGGCAGTAGGGCGAATCTTAAATATAAATTATATGTCCACTGTCGCTTATGTTTTGCTGATAAATCCAAGTGCATTTAATTCGTCATTCTGATGTGGCTCTGATTTATGTTGATGCTGATCTGCAATTTGAAAACTTGAGGTAGTTGCAGAAGATTTGGGGCCAAATTGGACCACAGTTTGTTTTTCTAAATGGGATGTAGGCATTCTCTTGAGAAACACAAAGTACACTTGCTAAAGTAATAGGATTGTCAAGCTTGCTTTTTGGGTGGTTAATTGGCCATAACCTGCAGAAACATCATTTTATATTCTGACAGTGCAAGCTTCAGAATTAGGCACTGCAGGATCTTACAGGCCAGGTACAAACTGAGAAAATGAACTGATCAGAGAAGGCAGTCATAAATTGTTATAAACTTCGAATAAACTAATCCTCATAACAGATGTGATTCCCACAGTAAGGGACCAGACTTAGCTTATTTAAGTGTTGAGAATGAAAAGGATATTTGAGCAGTGATTGGTTAGCTGCTGATTTTATGTCACTGAACAGCAAGTTCCATCAGTTGGCTGCTTAAAGACTACTTGATGCCAATGGGCAGCACCTTCTCTAATCTGGCCAAGGTTGATTGATCAGAACTAATCTACCCTGCAGGGAGAAGGCAATTAAAGTCGAGCTGGATTTAGCTCCGCAGTGTGAGCAGATGAACTGAAAGTGAATTTATTATCAAGGTCATGAGGTGTGAAGTTGACAAAGTTGCTGGAAAGGTGAAACAAAAGTTAAGTCAGCCAATTTGTTTGTCATGAATTGAGAGAAAAATCCATAAAATGCAAGTAAGCAGGAAAGTAAAATTGGTCCAGATGATAAATAGTTACGTGAATAACAAGCTGAGCCAATGAAGAAGATTAAATCAAGCTTGTAAAATTTTGTAGCAGTACAGCTCCCATGTTTGACTAAGGAGCAATCCCAGCCCAAATATAACATGGAATAGCACAGTGGTGAATGATGTTATTCAGCCCAGAATCTGTACTGGCTCTTTTGAAAAACACTAAGGTAGTCTCACTCTCCTGATCTTCCCCATTTCCTTGTAATGGGCCCTGTCTGATTTTTGAGGCTTCAGTGATTAGGCAATCACTTTTGGTAAAATATATTTCCTGTCAGTAGTAAAAATATGCAATCAAATTTATATCAATCTTGGGCACAAAGTTGATGGTTTCAGAGTTTTCTATTTGATAATTTGCTCATCAGGGCCTATTTCTGGATTAATAAGACAGTGATTTTTGTCACTGAATGTTGTTCAGGCCAATCCTGAAGAAGGGCTCATGCCCGAAATGTCGATTCTCCTGTTCCTTGGATGCTGCCTGACCTGCTGCGCTTTTCCAGCAACACATTTTCAGCTCTGATCTCCAGCATCTGCAGTCCTCACTTTCTCCTCAATGGAGGAATAAGCAACAGTGGAGTTCAGCTGCTGCTCATTATTAAGTTAAGCCCATTTCCAGTGAAGAGATAATAGATTTTGATTTCAACAGCAGATTTCCAGAAGACA
The DNA here is from genome assembly GCF_004010195.1 of Chiloscyllium plagiosum. NCBI lineage: Eukaryota > Metazoa > Chordata > Chondrichthyes > Orectolobiformes > Hemiscylliidae > Chiloscyllium > Chiloscyllium plagiosum. Next base: position 17,911,652 of record NC_057723.1, on the reverse strand, counting down.
CAAAAAGTTAGTTTTGTCATCGGCACTTGGTGCTACCAGTTAAGAGTAGATCATTAAAGGCTTATAAAGAAAGATAAGATCCATAAACTCGGAACAAAGTAAAAAAGTTACTGCAAAATAGTAAGAGGAAATTTGTTTGGAAACAAACTGCAATACATCAGCAGTATAAGTGAAAAATTGGGGAATTTTAAGAAAATTAAATTAAAACAATTTTACAATCAATGTATAAGAATAGTACAATAAAGCCCACAAACGCTGTCAAATTATATCAATGCAAAAAAAACTCCAGTGTAGTATGTTCTATTTTAATACGACTAGTTAAATAGCATGAAATAAAAACTTACACTGAATCAAAGGCACAATCAAATGCTAAACATTGTTTTAACTTCCCAGTGTGAGAAGTGGAAGAGGTAGTGAATGAAAAGTGATTCCGTTCAATGGGGTTGGGGTCTAATTCATAAAATCTGAAATGACTATTATATTCACTGTCATAGACCAGCGGAGTGAATGGGCACTCGGTTTTGGGATCAAACTACCATCTAATTCATTTAGAATCAGTGTATGTCACAGAACGTACAACAAGAGAAAAAACTATAATGGAAAAAAAATCAAAGTAATTTCAAGCAAAAAAAAAGACATTAGGTTTGCAACTGTGGAACATAACTGCAAAGCATTTCTAATTCTAATTAGAAGTCAAGAGTGAAATGAAAATAATTATAGGTTAGCCAAAGTGAAATGTGAATCATAGAGGATGGCTGCACAATTATTCAAGCCTGTGAGAGACAACTCTTCACACTCGGCAAGACTAACATTAGGACAGATCAATAAAGAGCAGCACAAATCCACAAGAGTTAAGAAATCATACACCAACACAAGGGCCAAAAATCAATATTTTCTCTCCCAACAAACTACATGAAATAGAATATTGAAGTGAATATAACACCTCTTTCAGAGAAATGCAATCATCTAAGACCTGTGGTAGTCAGCAACATTGCCACCCCTTTCAAATGTCAAAGCAAAATTGCCCACTTTATAATCCAGTCAACATAATGCCAATTATCTGATCATATGATCAGCAGCATTATTGGCTGTTCAGTCATAAAATGAACCAGGACCACTCACCTCCAGACTTCATTACTGTCTTGGTCCAAACATGGGCAAAAGTACTGATTACAAGAGGTGAAATGGGAATGACTGCATTTGATATTAGGCAGCATTTGACCAAGTATGTCTTCTGAAACCTTTACCAAAGCTGAAGTCATTTTGGATTAGATTCCTTACAGTGTAGAAACAGGCCCTTTGGCCCAACAAGTCCACACTGATCCTCCGAAGAGTAACTCATCCAGACCCATTTCCCTCTGACTAATGCACCTAATACTATGGGCAATTTAGGATGGCCAATTGTCCTGACCTGCACATCTTTGGATTGTGGGAGGAAACCGCAGCTCCCGGAGCAAACCACGCAAACACGGGGAGAATGTGCAAACTTCACACAGACAGTCGCCCAAGGCTGGAATCGAACCTGGGACCCTGGTGCTATGAGGCAGCAGTGCTAACCACTGAGCCATCATTCATTAGAGGAAATGAAATTTTCAAGGTTTTTACCTTGCAAAAAAAGATAATTCTGGCTTTTGGACGCCATTCATTTCTTAGGTCACTACACTAAGAATTCCTTAGGGAATTATAATTTTGTCATTTCAGCTGCTTCATCCTTAACCTTCCCTCGAACATCAGATTTGAAGCAGGGATTATCACAGATAAATGAATACTATTCAACACCATTCACAAATCTTCAGAGATCAAAGTCATCCACGTCCAAATACAACAAGTCCTGGATACATTTGAGCTTGGGCTTATATGTGGACAGTAACATTCATGTAATGCAAGTACAGAGCAATGAACATTTCCATTAGTGGCATTACTATGACAGAATCCTCCAAAATCAGCAATACTACTGACCAGAAAAACCGGAATAGCTCCATAAGCAATCCATTTCCAAATGCAGTAAGATCTGGAAATTTAAAATTTGAGCAAATCACATTTGTGTCACAGAAGGGCCAGGCAATGACCATCTCCAACCAGAAAGACTAATCACGACCCCTTTAACATTCAATACTATTACCATCCATGAATCCCCCACAATTAACTTCCCTGGGGCTTAACATTGTCCTGAAACTGGAAAAGCCATGTAAATACCCTAGCTACAAGATCCGGTCAAAGGCTGAAATTCAATGGTGACTGACTCACCTCCTGACTCGCCAAAGCCTGTCCACCATTTACAAGGCACCGTTTACCAGATTGAATGCAAGTACAACAAGACTCAAAAACTTAATACCATTCAGGACAAAACAGCTTACTTCATTAGCACCACATCCACAAATTTTCACTTCCTCCACCATCAAGTTTCATGAGTAACACCGTGTACATTTCAGAGATTAACAAAAACTCCACAACAGGATTTTTCAAACTTACAACCACTACAATATAGAAGGACAATGCAGCAGATCTATTTGAACACTACAATCTGCAAGCACACCTCCAAACCATTGACTTTGCTGACTTGGAAAAAAATTGCCATTCCTTCAGGCTCACTGGATCAAGATTCTCAAACTCACTGTGTAACAGTATTGAACATTTCAGCAGTTCAAGAAGGTGGTTCAAAACCCCATTCGCAAAGACAACAAGGAATGAGAAGTTAATGCTAGTCCAGCCAGCCATGTCCACAGCCTATAATGAATAATAAAAACAAAATATTGTGGAGACAAGAAAATATCAGATGTTTGAAATTTTGTGGTGGGTAGTTACTCACTCGTCAAATACTTATTACCATCTGTGAGGCTTAAATCAGGAGAATGATTATCTTAATCAATATTAAGCACATCATTTGACTGGTACCCATCCACAAATTAAACATTGACTTTTTCCACCATCGGTGGGCAATTGCAGTAGGATATACCATCTACAATTCCCAAGGAACATGAGATAAGACCTTCCAGATCCATGGCCTTTGTATTTCGCAGGACAAAGGAAGCAGACTCCTTGATGTTCCTCTCCAAGTCACATATCATGCTGACTTGAAAAGATATTGCTGCACCTCCAATGTTGCTGAGGCAAGACCTCGAATCTCCATCCTTTATAACACTGTGGGTGTACTTCACCACACACAGTACAGCAGTCAACAATGAGATTCACCACCAACTCGAGGGCAGGTAGGGTTGGGATAAATGTTGATCTCGTAAATGATTTTCAATCCCAAGAATGAATCAAAATAAATGAATGACACTAGAACCTACTGGAATTTAAACAACTGGTTTTATGTTAGTTATGCTGAGAGAGTATATAATGACTATCTGAGCTCAAATTAACTGCTGGGTAGAAAATCAGCAAGGTGAACCACAATGGGCAGACCCAGTGGATTTTAATGTCTAGGGCACTCTTGTTTATGGGTTTCCAAATCATTACCTACAAATAATTTGTCGGAGTAATTTCAAACGATGAAATCAGGTGACAGTAACTGGTCCCAAAGCATGAAGCAAGAGGTCGGGGAGATGGTGGAGTGGTAAAGTAAATGGTTAAGCCTCTGATATATTTTAACTGCCTTGGGAAATGAGATGAGATAATTAAAATTGATAGGTTTAGGCTAAGAGTGTATTTCAAAGGGTATAATAAAAGTTTTGATAAGAAATTGAAAATGAATATAGAACTGGTACAGGTGTACAAGTCCAATGTCCCGGATGACCTCTTCCTGCCTGTAATTAATTATTTTTTGTTGGCTGTGCCAAGAAAAACCAAGCAATTCATCTAATGATTCAATCAATAGATGTCATCTGTTCAATGCACTTGTGAAACTGGGATATTTCATTCTTACTGAAGGATATCATGATATTCCACATTTCATATTAGTGATGAAATCTCAGAAGAGGAGATTCTTCAAAAAGAATGAATGGTCAACAAAAATGATACAGTATAATTGGTTGCCTTTGTAGAATGGAATGAAACGAGGAGGTTTCACTGTGTCATCAATGCGAATTGCTGGGACCAATATTTGTCAGCCTTACCAGTTTACATGACAGGGCATAGGTTGAGAGGAGACAGAGAGAAGTGTCACCTGCACAGTAAATGGTGACATTTCACAAATAACTCAACTCCATAACCCTTACTTTTATGAGACATTCTTAGTCTAATGACCAAAGCATTTAGGATTGTTTCTGATTTTAAATTCAACATGCAAATTCAATTAATCAGAAAAACTTCTGTGATAACAAGTTAAGTAAAAATTAAAGTCTATATTTTACAAAACTTAGAGACTATAATTATTTTCACTTGAGATAACACAACAATTGTAATTGTATCTCATTTCTACATGTAAATTAATTACAAAACAAATATCCGAGAGGATGGATAGGTACAAATTATACTTCTATAACTCGTCTGTGATTATGTTAATAAGGTTTATACTAATAATATTTACATACAATGCATTACAAATTTGGCAACTATAACACTCTCTGGGCTTTCACAATTTAACTAGAATGACATGATCAGTCAGCACATACATAACTGCAGTTGTATTAAACATCTAGTATATATAAGATTTTTCAAATACATTTGTCAGTCCTGTGATAAGTCTGTTTTATTATTTTTAATCTATCTTTTACACTTTCAATTCCCAGATTAACTCACTAGCACTGGCTTAATTATTATTTATCAATTCTAGTTTTTGATTTCCAGTGGCAATCAATTGTGAAAATAATTCAATGTTTCTTCTTGTAAGCTAAAAGGTGGTAAATTACAAATGCATTGTTTAATGTACCCCAATAATCTCTTTAAATTGAGTTATCTAGTTTTAATTTCTCACATAGCAATAGCTAACCTGGACAAGAGTGCATTTATTTAGCTTCTCTTTGATTCATATCTTTGGTTGAAGCGACAGAGATGTTCTGCAAACAATATTTTTTTTCAACACAGTCTTATCACTTTACATTGGTAAAGGTTTTACAGATTAAAATATGGAGGAATAATAAAAATGGAAATGTTGGGTCAAAACCACTATTTTATTTTATGCTTACTGATTAAAAGGACAACATTGATGTGGAAAGTATTTCAAGGCAGAGATATGAAACGGTTGACTGATTAGTACTGTTACAGGGCCGGTCAACAAAAATTACATTTAGTAAATTGGTAGTAATTTGGTTTGGGTCCCAGGATAAAATCTGGAGCATACTGAAAAATTATCAAGAGGAGAAGTGAATCAGAGAATTCAAGTGCTACATTAGCCATTGCCTTTCTCTCTCAACATTGCAATTTCCTCTGGTAATCTGACCTACTAATGTATTTCAGCCCACTCTCAGCTTATTTAAAAGGTGGCTCATTTCCTGGTTAATGTAGCAAATTCCTGATATTCTTTGGAACATGCTGCAATATTCAGGAGAGCTCCGGACATGATCTGATTGCTTCGAAATGACACCCACCTATTTCTTTCTACTTTGCACATTCAGTGCTAGGAGGTAAGTCAAATGCACTTTTATTCCTTCCTTGCAAATGGTTAATGACTGACTTTCTATGCTTGACTACATGGTGGAATTGATATTCAGGGCTGTGACTATTGGGTGAGGGGCATGGGCTAAATCATAGTGTGTGGGTCGCCCTCAGTCACATTGTGTCTCTCCTGTTTCTCTTCCAACTACAGCTGCCCTACCTCCAGCTCCAGATGCTCCGCTCTGCTACAGCTACAGCTACAGCCTCCCGTAATGTCAATCATGGCGCTGTCCATTCATTCACAGGTTGCTTGTCTTCTGCATTTGCCTCTGATAGGTTCAGATCCAGACTCTTAACATCAAGCACGGGAGAAAAGCAGACATTAATTGGATGAGGAGCTCCTTACATGTTCTGACAGCTCTGATTACTGGTCAACCTTTCAATGGTTAGTCATCCCCAAGAGGGAGTTTTCCAGGAGATTTTTATGCCTTGCATGGCATAATTCCCCTCTGACCTCAAATTTGCTGTATTTTGAGCATTTGTTTTTCGAGTCCCAGATAGTGTGGGACCCCCTCCAACTCGCCTTACATTAGGGATAGTTTTGCAGATATTTAGAAAGTAACAATATCTCAAAATCCAGGAAGTGACACAAGTGAAATATGGACTCAGAATGGAGGCTTTTGTAGAATCTCCCAACATTTTCTCAAAGTTGAGTAATACTGGCAATCAGATACTTCGAATTGGTACAAAAACAAAAGTTACTGGAGAAAATCAGCAGGCCTAGCAGCAGATTCTCCAGTGATTTCTGTTTTTGTTTCAGATTTCCAACATTGGCTGTTCTTTGTTTCTTGGAACCCGTAAACAGAAAGGCATGTGTATAAATGTTTCAAAATCCTAAGGTTTGCCTTTCATGAAACAAACCATCTGAGTTCCTCAGTAAATGTTCAGGGTTGGATATTGTTTGGACATTGCAGATTCTGATGGTGGTGCTGAAAGTGGGTTCATTACAACAGACTCTTCGTGTTAGATCTAGAAATGGTTTTCATTGATCACAACAGACTGTAGTTTTCTCCACTTAGTTAGAGTGGTGGCAGAAATCTTACTCCATCTTTTGCAATACAGCAGCTCATACTGCATGGTCATGCCTATTGAACATGGAAGGAGTGGTGAAGATTTGCTTTGACTGTTCAAACAATAGATAGTGAGCAATGTTGTGAGATCTTCAGACTCAGTTTGAAGCCACTTGCTCATACAACAGTCAGCAGCAGGAAAGAGCTGAAGATTTAAGAAGTCTACAGCAAAATTATACCCTTAGGCCAATCATCGACCATGTTGTCATGGTCCCAGAGGACCATAGGGCTGCTCTCTTATTAGAGAGGGATGAATGGTGGTGGCTTTAACCTGAGGTTAGGTGGATTGGCCATATTAAGTTGTACGTAGTGGCTAGGCACGTGCAGGTTTGGTGGGTTAGCCATAGTAAATGTGAGGTTATGGGAATGTGGGGGTTGCAGACTGGGTGTGGGTGGGATGCTCTTTAGAAGGTCGGTACAGACTCAACAGGCTGAATAGCCTCATTCAGCACTGTTGGGTTCCTGTGATTTTTCTGAGAGTCACCACATCTCAGGTGAAGGATGAAGTTGAGAAAACAAGACTTTTATGGTAAGCATTGCAAGTCAGCCATCCAGCCAAGTGACCTAAAACTCTCCAGTGGACGTTCAAACCATTTCAGATCTAGAGGGAGTCAGATGGAAAGCCATGGTCCAGATGTCATAGCACTAAAGATGAAAGTGTCCTATATACATGCAACCATCCAGTATATAGGACACTAAACATTAGAAAATGCTTCACGATCATGAAAACCCATTCTCAAGTAGGAATGCATATCTTGACCTCAATCTTATTTAAATGGTGGAGAGAGTAAAACTATGTCAAATTAAGAAAAAAAAAATCATAAAACAGCAGTCCAGGACCAAGCAGTAAAGGGCTGTGGGTAGAAGATAACATAGAGCTTGTGGGCTTAATCAAAAATCAGAATCTATTGAGATTAGTTATATTGGCATAAGAATTTTGTTTCATACTGGCAATGGGGTGGGGACTTGTATCAATCCAGTATAGTCACAAAAAATTTTCACTCCCCATAACACTGAAGCGTAGTCAGACTGCAAGAACCGATGAGACTTACAAGATAACCATTGAACTATGTACTGACTTGAAACAATGCCAAATTTGTCACTGAGTCTGCTAGGTGCACAAATCACTTGAACAGGTTCAGGTCTGATGTTAGGTGCTAAGGTTACCTGGAAGATGCAAGTTCAAGCAGAAATGTGTGACGTCCTTATCTTCTCAAGAACAATCCTCAGCGGCAGAGATCATGTCAAGTCAGAAAGAATCCTTAAATAACAGAATTGAGGAAGTGACATATTTGTTTCATCAAAAATGTAATCGCCATAGGTGAATGAAACAGTCTTATCCAATCAATATATTGGAGTAAAACAAACACAAACCTACAGATAGATTGAGGCTAAAAATCTGCTGACACAGATTGAAGATGCTGTGCAAATAACTCCATGAAACCTATCATTGAGAAGGATGATCAATATTCAATAATTCAAGATACCCCAAGGAAGGAATTGCATGTTTTGGAGATTCAAATATTGCAAAGAAAACATCAGCTGTTTCAACAGAGGAGATGTCCCTTTATGAAGAAACTCCAAGAGCTTCACATTTCCGTGGACATTGCAAAGAAGTAAGTACCTGCTATAACAGGATAGATGTCCTCTGCATTGCTAAATCTCCAGATCATCAGAATTTGTAAAGGCAGAGACTTGGTTTGGGGGAGGTAGCGGGGTGGGTGGGGGTGGAATAGGATAGTTGGAAATGATCTTGTAGGCACAAATGTAAATCTTTAATAATGAAAAGAAAGCTTTGCATGGAGATGTTGTAAACAGCTCTGAAATTGTAACCAGTTCATGAGGAATGGAATAAAGTTATGAACCAGACTGAATCTCAAAATATTTTAAGAAGTTAGCCTATACCCTAACTTTTTTCTTATTTCAAAGGCAAATGTAAAGTACTATATTCTGGATGCAATGTGATAGGTCAAATGATTTGATGTTAAGAAAACCCAATTTATTTAAACACTGTTGTTAAAAGACAACCAAAGAAAGAGGAATTTAGAATAACAACTCTATTGGAAAACTTAACAGAATATTAGATACAGTAACTACTGCTAATTAACTGTTCCATTACAACAATTTCCCATAAATACACACTTTGGCAAAAAGGCAAACTCCGAAAAACAGATTTTGTATCATATGCAATCCAGCAGCCCAGGAAGAGAACCCCAAGCTTTTGGTTGTAATTAAAAGAGGGAAGAACAGTTTCCACTTTTTCAAGCCCACAACAGCAACTACTTAAAGCTAAAGCTAAAAACTAAAAAAAATGAAAATCCTGGTCTGTGAAAATTGGCCACACCTATCCAGGCTGCTTCTATTATTCCAACTTTAAAAAACACCCATGCCTCCCATGCTGTTTACTTTATCACAGACTGCTTGAAACCTCTTGTTCAATCATTCTCTGAAAAGAAATCAGAAATACACCTCTCAAAGCCACAGCAGCTTCACAATAAAAAGGTCTTACCATGAAAACAGTATATGGACTTATGAGCAGAACAACTTAGGATCTCAAAAGAGTGATGGCACACATCTGGTTCTCCTCAAAGTCTTTGTAACAATGTTGATCCTATTAATTGATCTGTAACTAATTTCTACCATGCATAAACTATATTTTGTTAACTACAAGAGATTCTTTCAGTTAGGCTAGAAAACAGTGTTTCTCTATCATTGTGAATGAAGCATGGCTCTGTATTTCCCTACACTTAAAGAGGACAGTGCCACCAACCTCATTGTGAGTAGCTCAGAATGCTGTGAGCTTGATTGCCCTCACAAAAGAGGCCACAAACATTGGGTGGATTGGTCTCATGTCAGATAGAATAACTATTTCTCATGTATGTTCTTGGCAGTTAATCTACACTAAACCTTTCCCTGTTGTTCAATGAAAGCATCATTGCACCTCTCTGTGTCTTGTAATATTCAGTCCCTCCCACACTTAGTTTTGGCACCTTTGCAGCTCATCATTTTCTACCATTTAGAAGACATTTGGATACACGCATGAACAGGAAAGGTTTGGAGGGTGTCACTAAGCTGGTTTCTTTTTTCTAAAAGCTGTTCCCTATCTCAAGGATAATATGTCCTTGGTTTTTTTTCAGAGTGGTAATAAACCATTCTCGGTGCCAACTGGACTGGTTTCGTACAGAGATTAAATAATATTGAGAGGCCTTTTTGTTTATACGTAAACAAATGAGACTTCAGTCCAAAGTTGTCATGTTTTAGAAGTGACATGTATAATGAAAGGAGAGTGGTCACCTCTCTCGCTGAGCAGTTTATTTCAATCCAGAACTAGTTGAAAGTTCAACAGTGAGCTGTGTGGAAACAAACTCTTTCTCTCTTTAGCCCTTCTAACTTCAAACTGTAAGCATTTGTTCCATTTTTAAACTGTGTTTCAATACGATTTGCTTATTCGGGCTGTTGAGTATATTTAGAACAGCATAATTAAGTCTAGTTTGGATAGCCTGTGTTCTGTAGGGGTTCTTTATTCTGTTCTTTGTGTTTCATTGTGTAATTTTGTGAATAAACTTTTGTCTGTTTTAAAACCTGGTAGTTGGCCTCGCTAACTTAATCTGGGTAATTTTCATTGTACACTTACCAAAACAAATTGCAAAGTTATGGTCTGGGCTGCCTGCTTAAGAATGTTTTGAATGGTCTGGCCTAGTCCATAAAAAGGGATATGGGCCAAACATGGATCTAGTTTAATTTGGGATTATGGTCAGCATGGACCAGTTGGACTGAATGGTTTGTTTCCATGCTGTATGACCCTATGATTCTATGTTTTCTTGAAAGACCTTTTCCCCTTTTATTGATTTCACTATTTTTCCTCATTAACTTTGTCACTTTTCCAACTCTCCGGGAAACTGACCACTTATCTGAACAGCTTCATATTGACCAAATCTCAAGTGTGTGCACCTCATCAATGAGCATGTTTAAATCAGGGAAACTATCACCCAGGTGAGTATTGATCAAACACACTTACTTTTATTTTTAATTGACAACGGCATCCACGGTATTCGAGAAACAGACAGTAACTGGTAATCACAAGCAGGATCTCAGTGTATATTTTGCCCTTCAAATCCTAGAACTGCTGAAGGGAAGCATCCCTTCCATCATAATCTAGATCAGTGTTTCCCAACTGTTTCAGTATGAAGGCACACTTCAATGAGACAAACAATTTCATGGCACATCCACTTTTTTTTAATACTAGATGTGCAGCATCGGGTGTCCATGCATGTGAGGTTCTGGAAGTTTACACAGCTGATGGGGAAGCTGGTGTCAGCAGATACTGCCTTCAGTAATAAACCCTGTAGACTCCAGAGGAGATCGGAAACCTGGACAAGATCTCAATGCTCAAGTAAAATGGCACTGCTTACCGAAAGTGGGGGTGCACTCTCACCTGGTTGTGGCACACTGGTTGAAAACCACTGGTCTGTTGATTAGCTTTCTTATTAGAAACAGCCTGTCTTCAGACCATCCCACGGTTCACAAGGGAAACTCTAACCATTTTCAGAGTGTGTGCTATCTTTGTCAGAATGGGGTATGCCTTGTGATGCATTCAGTATTTCTGAGTTTCTTTGAAAATGGCTGAACAGTTTTAATAAAAATGTTTAGTCTTAATCTCTTCTGTGATCGCAGAGGTGGAGGATATTAGGTTTCTGATGTTCCAGTACCACAAATTTCTCATAACAATACCCACTTTATTGAACATGAACCCAATTACTTAACCTACCCTCCAATTCCATCCCAAACTGCAGTAGCTACCTTGACATCAGCTTGCTAATCTTTTTTGATGGGCAATGCAACATATCAGCTATAATGCAGCCAGATGAACCTTGGCCCACTCTCTAAGAGGCTGATTAAATGAAAACAGTGATGCCCATCTGAGTTCTCAAGTCCAATGAATAACAATGAGGAGAAAAAAAATAATAAACAGCTGGATGAGAATCATTGTATAATGATTTCTCCAGAATGTCACTGTGCACTGCAGTCTATTGAAAGGAGTGGAATTCATCATACCTGCAAAATTGTGATATAAGCAAATGTGCGATGTGTGCAGATTCTCAGTTAGTTTCTATTGTGTTCCGTAGCCTTTCAAAGATACATTTCAGACCCCACATAACATGTGCAAATTCTTTTTGTGAATTTTTATTAAGGCGAAAATCTTTAAGCTAAGGGACTGCAAAATAATCTTTACACTCTTTTCACTCTATGTTGTTATCAAACACTTCGAGTCAAATACCGCCTGAGGCTAATGGAGGAAAAGCTCAGCCTGCAAGGCCTCAACAAAATACCTTGTGGGTGAAATTAGGCAGCAGTGGTCTGCCAGCAGGAACTGGGTGCAGGGAACAATCAGGCCTCGGGCATGGTTTAAATTAGACCAGTCTGTCTGCAGGCTGCTTGCAAATGGAGCAGATTTAAATTTCAGGCTGTTGTGTCACTGGCAGTGGCCCTCAGGCAGGTCATGTGGTGGGAAAGGCAATTGGTTTGAAGAAGGCAGCATGGCAATTGCAAATGGGAGAAACATTTTAACAGGGAGAAAGGAATCAAGTAAGAGGGAAAGCAATGTAGAAAAGGGTGAAAACAAATTGGAAGAGTGGGGAACAACAAGTGAGGAGAGGAATGGAATTAATGAGACAACATTTGCCTGAGGGCCTCCACATTAAAGTAAATTTCTTTCAAAAGTTGCACCTTTACATGATAGATTCCAGGGTTCTCATTGAGTTTAATTGCCAATTAGGCCATATGTTGACTTGGTTATCCTGAAGGCAACAGCTACAATGCTGAATGTAAATTATTACAAGATGTCTAACTCTTATGCATGGTGATCTCTGCCCTGACCAGGGATAGGTCTCGCACTTTCTTGAGGAAATACAATGAGTCATTATTCACAGCATGCGTCACTAACCTGTTGCTCACCAATTCCATAGGTTCATCGCTCTCTGGAAATAAAAATAGCACATAATATCCAACCCAGTTCAATCTTTACATAACCTCTATTCTCTATTACCCATCCAGTTAAAACAACTAATTCACAGAATGATAATCTATCTTCTTCATTATTTAATGAATCCTCAACAATTGATTATCAATGTCAATGCCAAGTTGAAAGGACTGAATGTATGATAACTAAATTTGCTAATGACCCAAAGATAGGCATACACATGACGGTCACAAAGATGTTTTCCTTACAACGATATGTAACAAAGTAAATTGCCAAGTTCACATAAATCTACAAAGAGTTAGATAGCCTAAGTGAACAGGTAAACTTACAGAATACTGAATGGCCTGGTAAGAGTGGATCTTGGGTATATGTTTCCATTGGCAGGAGACATGAGGATCCGAGGGTACAGCTTTAGATTAAAGGGAAGACTCTTCAGAACGAAGATAAGGAGAAACGTCTTTAGCCAGAGAGTGGTGAATTGGTGGAATTCATTGTCACAGAAGGCTGTGGAGGCCAGGTCATTAACTACAGTTAAAACAGAGATAGATAAGTTCTTGATTGCCAAACAGATCAAAGATTATGGGGAGAAATCAGGAAAATCTAATTGAAATACCTATCAGCTATGATCGAATGGTGCAGCAGGCTTGATGGGCTGAATGGCTTTATTTCTGCTCCTATGCCTTATAGTCTTATGCTGAAAATTTTGCAGCCACAGTTTAATGAGAAAAAGTGTGAACTTAGGCAGTAAGAATAGAAATGCAATATAGTATTTGAATGGAAATTACAGTATTCTATGACAAAGAAGGATTTCAGATTTGGTACATGATACGTACACAGTAGAGGCAGGTGCAGCACATGATTGGGAAGACAAATACAATGTGATTATTGAAAGGCAAATGGAATGTTAAATGTTGCTGCAGTTACACAGTGTTATGGTTAAATCCTATCTGTGGTACTGGGTACAGTTTTGTCTCCTTACATCAGAAATATGTAACTACAATGGAGGCAGCTCAGGGAAGGTTTACTTAATGATTCCTGGGATGAAGGGATTGCTTTATGAAGGAAGGTCAGAAGATTGGGACAGTATTCATTACACCAGGGAAGAATGAGTATTGATACCTATAAGAGCCTGAGGGAATTGACAAGGTATGTAATGAGAGTACTTTTCACCTGTAGAGGAGTCTATAACTATTTAAAAATAAGGTTACACCCATTTCAGACTCAGATATGGATCTTTTTTTCTCTCAAAGGGTCATTAGCCTGTGGAATATTCTTTCTGAGAGAATAGCAAAGGCTATATATTCAAGGCTACATTAGATTAATTATTGATTGCCAATAGAGTCAAAGGTTATGGAGGGTAGGAAAGTGGAGTCCAGGTCACAATCTTGACAACTCAATCTTACTAAATGCGAGAGAATAATCAAATAGCCATAGTATCTACTTTTGTTCCTGATTTTTAGATGTTCAATTAAAATAATTTTTGCTTTATCTGTTTCATATTTATCTCTCCCAGTTTATTTAATTTCCATGTCTTTGTTTTCCTTTTACCGGTGGTGCTTAAAGCACAATTCCTGATTGTTATTCTCCTCTCCTTTCTTGTGTTTGTTTTTAAACCATTAGATCATACTACTTTTCCATCTGAAACTTTCACCCAATTTACTATTTTAAAGTTCTTGTGATTATCCTGCTTACTCTTTCTGGTGGGACCATGAAACTAGCTTGGCTCAGGGGGTATCATCCGATGATATAATTGTTTCCTGTCACTATACTTGTGTCAGTAATAAATCCTTTTTATCAATACCACTCTTTTAGCCAAGCACTCACTCCCCTAATCTATTTATATCTATACCTTTTTGTATATGTCTCAGGTAATAATTTCAAGGTTTACCGCCTGGCTTCTTCCGAACAGGATCCCTTGCCTGTTACCCATGCCAATGTTGTTTTGTTGTTTCCAACATGGCTAAAAGGACCTGATCTTTTGACTCAATTTGCTTTCAGCCTGATGGAAGGTGTATCCCACCTTGACACTTCGGAGACAACTGAACACATGGAACTCTTGATCCTGCTTCCAAAAGATTAATTCCGGTAATTATTGAATCCCCGCTACACGCAACCATGATATTACACTTCCCTGCATTTCTCCTCTCCACTTTGGTGGCAAGGTCAGCATTGCCATGATTTTCACCATATTTATCTTAATTCTCATACATAAGTCATCAGTTAATTTCCGTGAATCCTCTGTGTTGCCCTTATACTATTATTCATACCAACCCCATTCTGAATCTGTACCTATCTATTTGGTTTAACTGAGGTCTGAAGAAAACAATCCAGGTACTTTTCCCCATCTTTTATGCATCAATGCTTCTATGCTCACTCCAACTTATTGACACTGAACAGCAAAGGTTCCAGCCAGAGACCTCTCCTGCATTCGGTCCTTACATACTTGCTGCCTATAAACTTGCACATGTTGCAGACCAGATTCACAGCTTACGCTGGCATTTATTATCTACAATTAATTATGCTATTTATATCTAAGATTTTAGTTTGCCACAAAGAACATAGGAGCATTCATGTTCAGCTGCTTCATTAATGGCCTTTTTGCCATCATAAAGTGAGAAGGGGGTATGATTTCTGATGCTTGTAGAGTATTCAATACATTGGTGATTCCTCAGATATTGAAGTAGTCTGTGTTTGCATAGGGTAAGATCTGGACAACATTTAAGCTTGATGTCTTAGGTGACAAAGAATATTTGTGCCATACAAATGTGGCATTGACTATCTCCATTATGAGAGAATCTAACAATGTGATATTCAATAATATTATCATTGCCATATCCCCTAGCAAAAACTTGGCAGTTGCCATTGACAAGAAACTTAAGTGGACCACCCACATAAATACCATGGCCACAAGAGCAGATGAGGGGCTCGGAATCCTGGGGCAAGTTCATCATACTATCTAAAGCCTGTCCATCACTTGAAAGACGCAACTCAGGAGTGTGTTGGAATTCTTCCCACTTAGGGGAATGAGCGCAGCTCTGATAACACTCAGAAGACCATACAATGAGATGCCAGTCAAACATACTACTCTGCGTCGCAGTGCAATTTGTAGTTGTACACACTGCTGCCACATCGGAGGGGTTGAATATTTCAGATTCAATCCGTCCCCTGGTGCACAGTGGCAGCGGTGTGTACTAAGTACAAGATACACTGCAGTAACTCATGAAAACTCCCTGACAACAACACCTTACAGGCCAATATCCTACAGCACATAGAAGCAAAAGGACAGCAGATGAATGGAAACAAAAACCATCTGCAAGTTCTCCTCCAAGACATACACCATCTTGACTTGCACAATAGCATTGTTGCTTTGGTGTTACCTGGTCAGAGACTTGTAACAGCTTTGTGAATAAACCACATGCATTACAGCTTCAAGAAAGTGACTCACTAGGCAGGATAATAGGGATCAGGGAACAAATGCCCACCTTGTCAGCAACACCCAGTTCCCATGAAAGAGTTGTAAAACGAAATACAGGACAACACAAACATTAGGAGTTAGAGTTGTTTTTTTGAGACCTCAAGATCATAGCTGTGCCATTACCTCAAATCCACCTTTCTGCATTAACCCTATCTCTCTTTCTCATAATGCTAGATACTACTGCTGCAAGCATCGTTGTTGCAGAGAGAATAAACCATCCTGGATGCCTTGGAGAGGTTCACAATCTTCTTATTGCTAATTAATCTAAGTTACTGAAATGGGAAGAATGCCCACACAATGCCCTCAGCAGAAGACAGGCTCAAGATTGATAAACAGTGAATGTTTATTACATAGTACTTAACAGCTAAGTACATAATATCTAAAATGCAAGATTTTCTCTTGAGACACAACAGGTTCAACCTAAGAGTAAGGACATCGTAACGTCATTGAAATATTCTAGTACACAACAAGTTTTTGGATTTAAGAAAGCCATGTGGGCAACTTTTTTGACACACAGCATGGTATTTAAAAAAAAATTTGGATAGCTATGTGAATAGGAAAGGTTTGGAGGGACATGGACCAGGAGCAGGCCGGTGGGACTAGCTTAATTTGTGATTATGGTCAGCATGGACTGGTTGGAATGAAGGGTCTGTTTCTGTACTGTACGACTCTATGATTGTATGTTAGAAAAATCCTTTATTTCCGAATGAGTAGAATTTCTCTTGCCATATAGGTTAATAATTTCTCGTACTTACTGCTTTATACAACACCTTCACCCAACTTTATTCCAGTTATTCAATTCTTTATACTACTGATTCAAAGTAGCTTTACCAGTATCTCATCAATCAAAAATTCTCTAACGTGATAAATATTTGTTGACTTGGTTGAATTAAAAGTTTGCTGTTCAAAGTCAAAACATTCTGGTTGTTTGTGGCTGATGGATCTTTGGTTTCCTGAATCCCCTTTGCAGAGAATAATCTCAGGCACCAATGTTCTTAGAATCCCTACAGTTAGGAAACAGGCCCTTCGGCCCAACAAGTCCACGCCGACCCTTCAAAGGGTAACACACCCAGACCAATTCCCCTCCCTTATCACTCGACATTTACTCCTAACTAATGGACCTAACCTACACATCCCTGAACACTCTGGGCAATTTAGCTTCGCAAATTCACCCAGCCTGCATGCCTTTGGACTGTGGGAGGAAACCAGAGAACCCAAAGGAAACCCACACAGACACAGAGAGAATGTGCAAGCTCCACATAGACAGTGATCGGAGGTTAGAATTGAACCTGGGTCCCTCTCACTGTGAGACAGCAGTGCTAACCACTGAGCTACCATGTTGCCCCAATTTTATCAATTTTAAACTTTTGTTTCCCTTGGGGGGTCTTTAGTCTCCTCAAATTCTGTAGTTTTGAACACAGTTGAAAAAGGTTGTGCTTTTGAAACAAGCCATTCTCTTCATTTAATGTTCTAACGAGAGAGAGACACTTGTGAATTTTTCATTGTTGAATGGGGTGGCACAGTGGCTCAGTGATTAGCACTGTCGTCTCACAGCGTGAGGGACCCAGGTTTGATTCCTGCCTCGGGCAACTGTCTGTGTCGAGTTTGCACATTCTCCCTGTGTCTGTGTGGGCTTCCTCCAACAATCACTAAGATGTGCAGGTTAGGTGAATTGGTCATGCTAAATTATCCATAGTGTTCAGGGATGTGTTGATTAGTTGTATTAGTCTGGGATAAATGTAGGGAAATGGGTCTGGGTGGGCTGCTGTTCAGAGGGTTGGTGCAGACTTGTTGTGCTGAAGGGCCTATTTCCACATTGTAGGGATTCTAATGCATTTATCTGGACAAACTTTCATTTTATCAGGTATAATCATAGATAGTAAACTTACTGTGCTATGTTTATTGCTTCTTTTAAACATCTAATTTGGCTGTATCAAGAATCTACTTCTAAACCCGAGTGCTTACACATCAAGGATATTGGATAATCTGATTTTTAAGGTTTGTCTGCAGTTGGAAGACAATTAAATGATTTCTCCAGACCTGCGAAACTGGTAGAACTTTCTGATCTCAATCATGAAGAATTACCTGACACTAACATAACTAATTTTGAGTGGTGTGTGATTTTTCTTAGGTCTAACATAGGTTTTTTTTCAGAGGCATAGAAGTTTCCCTTTTGTTAACATTGGCATTGACATCGCTAGTATTTGCTTTCTGAGGGGGTTGAGGTTCTTCAACATACTGAAAACTTTTAAGAGCAAAACATGCTGAAAAATGTGAAGATTTGGTTTTTCATGAGGCACAATATGCATTTTAAAAGTGCCCTCAGCATTTCCTTGAATTTGAAAGGTGCTCTCCCTGCGCCATGTAGTTCTCTGTCAGAAGAATAAATAAAAGCAAAATACTGTGGATGCTGGAAATCTGAAATAAATGCAGAAAATGCTGAAGGAACTCAGCAGGTCTGGCAGCATATATGGAGAGAAAAACACAATTAATATTTTGAGTTCAATGATTTTTTCTTTACAACTACTTCTGGGCTATACCAGACCTGAAACATTGACTCAGTTTTTCTCTCCACAGATCCTAGATTTCTCCAGCATTCGCTGTATTTATTTCCACAGAAGAGTGATTCCAGACTCAAAACATTAACTCTGTTTTTCGCTTTATAAATGGTGTTCAGCCTGCTGAGTTTCTCCAGCACTTTCTAATTGTTTTGTTTATGTCAGATGGATGTGGTTTCCTTTTCTTCAACAAAAGATATTTTTCGGATAGAATAACAACACTCTCTCCTGCCATGTCATGTTTGAAATTAGTTGGATGGCCATTAACCTGCATGATCTCTGTTATAACTTGTTCAGATGAATCGCCTTTCACACCAATTGTTGATTCACATCTTTCAGGGGTGCCACATCATCAGGTACTCCAATGAAGGCATGCCTTAGTATGCAGGGTTTTCTTCCAAAGTGCTTGCTGTAACGTGTTACCCTCTTCATGTGACTAAGTTTTATTTGTGTCTCAGGATCAGCAATTGCTTCAGATTTTTGAACTTTTTTTGGAAATATCTCACATCATTACAAACATTACATGTCAAGGTTGGACATCTTTTCTGTTTACAGGGGGAACCTCAATTATCTGAAGGACTCGGGTGAGGAATATTTCATTCAATACATCGAATGTTGGAGAACATAGCCATGCATCGAGACCTTGCGATCTTGTTTGGATCATCCGAAGTTCTGCTAATCGAAAGCTGGATAATTGAGGTTCCTCTGTATATGCTGGATAATTGAGGTTCCTTTGTATATGCTGGATAATTGAGGTTCCTCTGTATATGTTTTTCTTTTAACTCCACATCTGAAACAGTATTTTCTAGCATCAAAGGATTTAAAGAATTATGTGCAGATCTTTCAGGAGAAATTGGTGTTTTTGCACTTTAGAATGCTAATGAGCTCTGATAAAGTCTCATCCTTGAACCAGTTTGACTTTCAGTTTCCATCTTCCCCTTGTATTTTCGGATTGAAGTCTGGACAACTCTTTCCAGTGTGAGATCCTCCTTTCATTATAAAATCTCTGAAGCAAATTCCAATGACAGTTCTGTCTCAAATTAGTTCTGGTTGTAAGTTTTGCAATAATTCTGACAATGTATAAAAATCATTAATAATGTTGTCAACCTGTTAATTGTAAATTGTATCATTCTATTAAATCTCACGCTCTCCAATAAATTATCAGGACTTGGTGTAAAATAATTATTGAATTTTTCTGCTGTACTATCAAATGTATCTGTCTCTTTTCTTAAATTCTGTCTGTTTAAACACGCAGTCTGCTATCAGAGTAAAGAAGTGTGTTCCCTTGTTCTTCTCTGTATTTCTTCTGCAATCCTGAAATAATCTGTATAGCATGAATTGACTCTTCCATATAGTCCAGTTTAGGGGTAATTGTGATTTTGAATCTAATTGGAGGCATATCATTGTCTTTAACACTGGGCAACTTTTTCATGCAGAGGGTGGTACGTGTATGGAATGAGCTGCCAGAGGATGTGGTGGAGGCTGGTACAATTTGCAACATTTAAGAGGCAGTTGGATGGGTATATGAATAGGACGGGTTTGGAGGGATATGGGCCGGGTGCTGGCAGGTGGGACTAGATTGGGATGGGATATCTGGTCGGCGTGGACAGGTTGGACCGAAGGGTCTGTTTCTGTGCTGTACATCTCTATAACTTTATGACTCTATAACACTGTTGTGTCTCTTATTTTAATTATTTATTTGAAAGCTGTTTCAGGATTTTCAAAAAACCTCCGTAGATGTTGATGTTCAGTTCAAATTGCACAATCAATTTAATTCCATTAAAATTCTGT
The DNA here is from genome assembly GCF_004010195.1 of Chiloscyllium plagiosum. Classification (NCBI taxonomy): domain Eukaryota; kingdom Metazoa; phylum Chordata; class Chondrichthyes; order Orectolobiformes; family Hemiscylliidae; genus Chiloscyllium; species Chiloscyllium plagiosum. The sequence continues at coordinate 17,891,240 of NC_057723.1, read as the reverse complement.
CATCTTCAGCAGTTTTTATTTAAATTGCTTTTTTAAAAACTAAGTAATGAAGATGAATCATAAGAAATCTTTTTTGTTTTAATTCAGAATTCTTCACTTCTATCTTACATTCCTTTAAAGATATTTATTTTACTGTTCATTAAAGTTGAACACACCTCCTATTTGTGCTGAAAAATATTTGTAAGCATTTGAAGTGCTTTAAAATAAAAAAAACACTTTATCCAAGATGTAGAAAAGACCATAATGTTGTTCCTTTTCCTCCTTCCTAGCTTTCAGAGTGCTACTCCTTTATCAGGTGCTTCCAAATAACCTGTTGAACTGTAACCTGGTGTTGTGTGATTTTTAAAATTTAAACAATGTTTATCCTGCTGCAAGTGTCTCAGTCTAGAATTTCTCCCTGAAATGTAAAAAAAAATCACCCTTTCTTTCAGAAATGTAATTCACATTAGGTACCTGATATCGATCAGGACTGCTGTGTGCTTCAACGTTTTAGCATCATAGCTTTGGCAAAGCTCTCTGGTCTACTCAACCCCTTTCATTATCTTCACTATTTCTAGCTTTTTAAACTTTCACAGACTGGCTTAGTGTGATTATATTGTTAACTACCAGCTGCTACATTCACAGAAGCTAACAGGATGTGCTTTTGAACTGCTAAATATTTAAAGAAACATTACCTGATAGATACATTAGATCTAAGATATATAATTGTCTCTTCAGAGAAATCAGGCTCAACCTAAGAGTAAGTTTACATTACTCTCACTAAACATTCTGGTACATAATTTAAGCCATACGAATGACTACAATTCTGGTTAGCTCCTCCCATCGACAGTTCATTATTTCCTAACTGGTAGAGTTTATTTTGTGATGTTAGTTAACCTTTGCAGATTCGAACCTCTTCACATTATACGCTTCATTCATCATATCTCAAACTCTTCAAATACGCTTTGATTATAGCATTAGCTGAGGATCTACAAATCTCAGCTGTACAGAAACCTAAATCTTCAAGTGAAGAAATTTATCCTCATCTCACTCATTCTCACGCACTTATTCTGAGATTGTGACACTATGTTCCAGATTCTCCAAGAGGAGAAATACTTTGTTTCAACATTTTGGATTCTTTCTTTTCCTCCACATTAACTCATGCTAACTACAAATGAAATGGACATAATTTTAAGTAAGACCAGAAGACACTGGAGCAGAAATTAAGCCATTCAGCTCATCGATCATAGCTGGTAAGTTTCTCAACCCCATTCTCTCACTATCTCCCCATAACCTTTGATCCCCTTTACAATCAAATACTTATCTATATCAGTCTTAAATATACTCAAAGACTTGGCCTCCACAGCCTTCTGTGGCAGTAAATTTCAAAGATTCACCACTCTCTGGCTGAAGAAGTTTCTCCTTATCTCTGTTCTAAAAGGTCTTCCCTTTACTCTGAGGCTGTGCCTGGGGTCCTAGTCTCTCCTATCAATGAAAACATCTTCCCAACAAGCACACTGTCCAGGCCATTTAGTATTTTGTAAGATTCAATTAGATTCTCCTTCATCTTCCTAAACTCCATCAAGTATAGACCCAAGGTCCTCTTACATTCCTCATATGTTAGCATGTTTATTCCTGGGATCATTCTCATGAATCTCCTCTGAACACATTCTGGGGTGAATACATCCTTCCAGAGATATGTGGTCCAAAACTGCAAATACTCCAAATGTGGCCTGACCAGAATACTTACTGACAAGATTAGAGTGCTGCTGGAAAAGACAGCAGATCAGGCAGTATCCGAGGAGCATGAAAATCGACGTTTCGGGCAGGAGCCCTTCATCAGAAAGGGATGACCTGTTGTGCTTTTCCAGCACCACTCTAATCTTGACTCTATTCTCCAGCATCTGCAGTCCTCACTATCGCCAGAGTACTTTCTGACTCAAGCTTGCACTCATCATTTGAAGTATGGGAGGCAAAAACCAATCCCTTCTTCCCCCATGCACAATTTACCATCTCCTCAAATTCCAAACTTTTTATGCTATTTTTGCTGTATTTTGATTATGACCACTCTGTGCAACTTCATCTACTGCAGCTAAGATATGTTAGGAATTGGCGAGTTATTGCAATGAAACAATGCAAGTATTTGATTATACAGTATTGTAGACAAGAACAGTAATTATTAAATTGCACAGTCTCTATTTTTCAGGTAGATTCCTTGAGTTCCGAAGCATCACAACATTATAATATTGAGATTTTTTTAACATGTCGTCACTGCCACAATAGACAAAAAAAAGGGTCTGCAGTTTGGATGTAGCAATGAATAAATGACTATCAGATTTAATTATTGGTTGAGGGGTAAATGTTGGTCAGGCTTAATTTCCTCATCTGAAAGACAGTCCAACAGCAGCTTAACCTTCCCTCAGTAATACGCCACTCAAGATCTTTATTCTCACATCTCTGGTGTGGGATCCAAAGCCACAATTTTCTTTACTCATCAGCAACAGTACTAACACTAAACTATAGATGAAACTCAGGAAACAACAAGTGCACTGCTAAGACAATATATAACCATAATATCAGTAAGCTGTTGCTGTATTCAATAGCATGAAGTAAGATCATGATATTTTGATTTCATACTAAATTACTGGAATAGCTTAAACACAAATGTGCATGATGTTGTAGCCACACATTTACAGCTAATCAAAATTGCGATAATCAGCTTCAACCTTAACAAAATCTTGCATCAAGCTTACAGTAAACATTTTTCTGCCTGAGGAAAGTGAAAAAAATCTACTAAACCATGCATCAAAGTGTTGTGGCATTGAATAACTCCTTCTGAAATACATGAATGCACAAAGATGATTTGAATGAAGCAAGTATACATAACTGCTATGAAGAAATGTCAAAGCATTACAGTGATTTGTTATTCTGTACAAATGAATGGGGAATTGGCAACAATGGCAATATTGGAGAAACTAAACCATTGTCCTCTTCAGGGGGTCAGTGGTGAATTTATTAGACTGTGAATAAGCAAGTAGAAAATGCTGTTGAGAGCATTCCAGACGTTTGGGATCAACATTTGCCAAAACGAAAATAAAAAAATTGTAAAATGGTGCTATTCAGGTTCTGAATTCAAATAGATGTTTAAAATTGGATGTGCATGAACAAGTATGCATCTAAATTCAAAACAGTTGGTTAAACTCAAACACCATTTATATATCTATCTGTTTATTTCAGTAGGGTGTACGCCCTTTCATTGCCACACACCCAACTTCCGACTGATGTTATGCGAATGCTATCAAAACTACAGAATTCATAGTCATCAGTTGTTTCAGGTCTCCTCTTGAAATTTGGAGGTCCTCTTTATTATTTTCTTGGGCTTCTCTTTCATTCTGCTCAGTTCATTTTTCAGGTGATACAGTCATGTACAGGTATGTGCTGTATATCAGTTGATATATGGACTCAAAGAGAAGCAGAAATGATCGATTTCCTCAATTATTATTGATCTTCTATCAAACTTAGAGCTACAAGGAACACATTACTTCTTAGACAACAGAGGGCATAAATTAACAACACTTTTCTTCAAAATGATTGACACTCACTTCATTAGAAAGATTATGCAAGGAATTCCTTGCCTTAGTGACATAGGGTTTCTCTGCATCTCAATTCACTGATTGTCCTGATGAAGAGTCACTGAACCCAAAAGGTTAACTCAGCTTTCCCTCCACAGATGCTGCCAGCAATTTCTGTTTTAGTTTCAGATCCCCAGTATTTAGGCTGGCATGGTGGCTCCGTGGTTAGCACTGCTACCTCACAGCACCAGGGACCTGGGTTCAATTCCTGCCTTGGGTGACTGTCTGTGTGGAGTTTGCACATTCTCCTTGTGTCTGTGTGGGTATCCTCCCACAACCAAAAGATGTGCAGGTCAGCTGAATTGGCCATGCTAAATTGCCCATAGTGTTAGATGCATTAGTAAATGTAGGGGAATGAGTTTGGTTGGGTTACTCTTTGGTGGGTCGGTGTGGACTTGTTGGGCTGAAGGTCCTGTTTCCATATTGCAGAGAATCTAATCTAATTCATAACTCTTTGTTCCTTTGCTGAGAGGTATTGAACTATTCACATCCATTGGCACATTCCTTTCCTGTTCCATATCACAGCCTAATTCATCAAAGTCCCTTTAGAGAGCATCTTCCCACAAATACTTCCACCCAAAGAACTAGGGTAGTAGATAAATGGGAACAGAAGAAAGTGAGGACTGCAGATTCTGGAGATCAGAGCTGAAAATGTGTTGGTGGAAAAGCGCAGCAGGTCAGGCAGCATCCAAGGAGCAGGAGAATTGACGTTTCGGGCATGAGTCCTTCTTCAGGAATGAGGAAAGTGTGTCCAGCAGGCTAAGATAAAAGGTAGGGAGGAGGGACTTGGGGGAGGGGCGTTGGAAATGCGATAGGTGGAAGGAGGTTAAGGTGAGGGTGATAGGCCGGAGTGGGGGTGGG
>NC_057723.1:17830251-17885628 GCF_004010195.1 Chiloscyllium plagiosum | reverse complement strand
GAAGGCTCAAATTCTCTAATGACCCACTCCTGCTCCTCAGTCCTATGTTTCTGCATTCCATTCAACCCCTCAAACCTGCTAGCAATGGCTGCCCCTCTTTGTAACTTGTGCGTAATTTGTTGTTCATGTTGGAGACCCAGATTCACTGTGAATACAGGCCCCAAAACTCACCCAGCGACGGCTCACAAAATCCGCTGGTATCACTGATTGCAACATTCCGTAAAAGACCTTCAAGGAAAATAACACCAACTAACTTTCCAATAACAGAATGGGAGAACATCAGAAACAGGGGCAGGCCATTCACATCCTAAGCCGGCCTTGCCCTTCACTAAGACCAGTCTGACCTGCTCCAAGTCTCAAATCTTCCTCAATGTCCAAGTCTACTTGAGCACTTTCATAGAGCACAGAACAAAGAACAGTCCTGATTTGAAGATGCTGGTGTGGGAATGGGGTGTACAAAGTTAAAAATCACACAACACCAGGTGATAGTCCAACAGGTTTCATTGGAAGCACTCGAGCTTTCGCAGCATCGCTCCTTCATCAGGTGATAGTGGAGGGCTCAATCCTAACACAGAATTTATAGGACAAATTTGCAGTGTGATGTAACTGAAATTATATATTGAAAATTTGATTGTTAGCCTTTCATATGTTAGAATACCATGATAGTTTAATTTCTTTCATATGAAAATCACAAAACCTTTTTTTTTAAAGTTGCATTCTCAGGTTAACTGCTAACAAGAGCTCGACAATATGGTGACGGTGTTGCCTCCCTGTGTTCTCTCTCTATGCCATGATGTTTAGATTGATTCTCATCTAAAAGTGAGATAACGGAGTTTTACATGACTTCATGCAGTTTTTGAGCTCACAGTGCTACAGGAATGCATGCAGTTCGGACCTTCATCCCTCGACGTTGTGCCATTTATCTTCTCTAAGATCAGACTAACCTACATGCTTCCATTTACTTTGTTCCATGTGCCTATCTAAGAGTCTCTTAAGTTTCTCTCACGGAAAAGGTGGGGGGGTGCGGCCAGTGTTTTTGCGGAAGATGGATTGTTCCACATACCCTACAAAGAGGCAGGCATAGCTGCGGCCTATGCGGGTGCCCATGGCTACTCCTTTTGTTTGGAGAAAGTGGGAGGATTGGAAAGAAAAGTTGTTCAGGGTGAGGACCAGTTCGGTCAGTCGAAGGAGGGTGTCGGTGGAAGGGTACTGGGTGGTACGGCGGGAAAGGCAGAAGCGGAGTGCTTTGAGTCCTTCGTGATGGGGGATGGAGGTGTACAGGGACTGGATGTCCATGGTGAAGATGAGGCGTTGGGGACCGGGGAAGCGGAAATCCTGGAGTAGGTGGAGGGCGTGGGTGGTGTCACGAATGTAGGTGGGGAGTTCTTGGACTAATGGGGACAGGACCGTGTCGAGGTATGCGGAGATGAGTTCGGTTGGGCAGGAGCAGGCTGAGACGATGGGTCGTCCGGGGCAGTCAGGTTTGTGGATTTTGGGCAGGAGGTAGAAACGGGCGGTGCGGGGTTGTGGGACTATGAGGTTGGAGGCGGTGGATGGGAGGTCCCCTGAGGTGATGAGGTTATGGACGGTCTGGGAGATGATGGTTTGGTGGTGGAGGGTGGGGTCATGGTCAAGGAGACGGTAGGAGGAGGTATCTGCGAGCTGGCGTTTGGCCTCAGCGGTGTAAAGGTCAGTGCGCCAAACTACTACTGCGCCTCCCTTGTCAGAAATACAAGACCAGCCAGTGAACCCCAGGCCATGATTGTGTGTAAAACATCCATTGGCTTCTCTACCTGGCCCAGTAGACTCTCACTCACTCAGCCTGGTCCAGCAGACCCACACTCCCTCTGCCTGGCCCAGCAGATTCACACTCCCTCTGCCTGGCCAAGCAGATTCACACTCCCTCTACCTGGCCAGCAGACCCACACTCCCTCAGCCTGGTCCAGCAGACTCTCACTCCCTCAGCCTGGTCCAGCAGACCCACACTCCCTCTGCCTGGCCCAGCAGATTCACACTCCCTCTGCCTGGCCAAGCAGATTCACACTCCCTCTACCTGGCCAGCAGACTCACACTCACTCTGCCTGACCCAGCAGATTCACACTCACTCTGCCTGGCCCAGCAGATTCACACTCCTTGTACCTCACCAGCTTGTTTCCTGCTGCACACCTTCTCACTGCTCCTCCATTTACAGGTGGCCTCTCTCCCACACAAATTCTGGGGAGGATCAACTTATTTCAAAATTTCTCATTTTTTTAATGGTGCAACTTTTTTCTCAAAGCTGTCCCTATGATTGCTAATTCCTCTATGATGAAGGGTACATTTGTCAATGTATTCATCTGTTATCACCTTGTATTTTCAGCACTGAGTTGTTATTTTTGCTATTTCTGACTTGCCACTTGAATTGTAGGAGTTATTTTGGTTTATTAGCTCATGTCCCTGCCTCTGAGGCAGAGGCTCAGAGTTGCAGTCCTCACCCAAGGACACTACAATCATTAACAAAACAAAACAGGCTGATTATCAACATTCATATTCTTCCTCATAAGTCAATAGTAAGAGATTAGCCTGTAATAGTTTGCTTTGTGTTCGTAGAAACTGTAAGTCAATACTGTGAGTCAATACTGCACTGACCATCCAAACAGCATACCACCTAAACCCAACACTCTCACCCTATCCCTGTAACCCTGCATTTACCACAGCTAATCCACCTAGCCTTTACATCCCTGGACACTATGGGGTAGTTTATTATGGCCAATCCACCCAATCTCCACATCTTTGGGCTGTGGGAGGAGACCCATGTATTTACAGGTAGAATGTGTAAACTCTGCACAGACCATCACTAGGCTGAAATCAAATCCAGGTCCATAGTGCTGTGAGGCAGCAATGCTAACCACTGTGTCACCATGCTACACCTTTGCGTAACATTGTCTTGCATTGAGAGATGCAACAATATATAGTAATATAACTAGATCTGCAATTCCAAACACCAAACTTATGTTATCTGTTCATGGATTCAAATCCCACCATGGCAGAAGTTAAAATTTGAAATTAACAACCTGGAATTGAAAGTTGACTTGACGATGACCATAACCCTTTTATGGGAAGGAAATCAGCTCGTCTTATCTGGTTTGATTTACTTGTGATTCCAGACACACAGCAATTTTGTTTACTCTTAACTACTCTTCGGGCAATTAAGCATTGACACTAAATGCCATCGCCCCCTCCCTCTTCCCAACCCACCCCTTCATGAATGCATGAACAAAATCATGCTGCCTATGAAAATTTGCCAAGTGATTGGGAATTTCATAACATGCATGCACCAGGTTAGCCTTAGGGCCTCAGCATCCATATTGCTGAGATAAAGGAGTTGAATTCAGCAAATAACTCTCCCCCTTTAATGCAGGATGAAGAGCACACCCAAAGTCATAAGTGGGAAGAGATTCCTCATTTTCCAAAAGTGCATGCTCAGAATGATTTCACACAAGTTTGCTGGCATGATTAAGTCATACATAATCCCCACAAAAAGCTGTAGCAGTCATACCCAATGAATATCACTACATTGACAAAATGCATACTGTGCTCAATGACACTTTCATAACTATAGGAGCTGCTACTACATGTCAATGCACAGCCACACTTGAGGTCAAGTTACAGTGGCTGGTGCTGGACTTACTTACAGGTAGTACTCTGCCCAATGGTATATATCACGGGGTTCCATCTTAACAAGCATGGGTTCCCCAAGACTGACAAAAATAAAGAAAAACATGATCTGCACAAGAAGAAAAAACTGACCAGATGGTTGAGGAAGCTATTTCAACTAATTTGAAATGAGTTTTCCACATAAAATGTCAAGGATATCTTCAGATTCACAAAGGCCATACAAGAAAAATACTGTGCCCATATGCTGTTTTGACATTGTTACCCTATTCACCAACATTTCCTCAAAGAAGCATTTGACACTAAATCATTGAGGAGAAAGTGAGGTCTGCAGACGCTGGAGATCAAAGCTGAAACTTTATTGCTGGAACAGCACAGCAGGTCAGGCAGCATCTAGGGAACAGAAGATTCGACGTTCGCGTTGACGGAACGTCGAATCTTCTGTTCCCTAGATGCTGCCTGACCTGCTGTGCTGTTCCAGCAATAAAGTTTCAGCACTAAATCATTGAGGCAATCTTGATGTGCCACCAATATCTGCATCTGTTTTTATAGAACACATAAACCATGCAACTGGGTTCACTTTTGATCATACCACGAACACCCAATTAGATGACTTGCAATGGGATCACCTCTTGACACAGCTCTTGGTAACATCTTCGTTGGTTAAAAAGAAAAGTGTCTCTTCAGTGGAATGATCTCTAAATCCTTGAATACCTCTGATGACTGGGTTGACATACTTACAATATTTGAATCCACAGTTGCAAAGAAATTCTTTACCCTCCTTAATAAACTCTGTCCTGCAATAAAATTTACCATTGAATTGGGGCAAAGAAACTCTCTTTCTTTGATGTATTAGTTGAGAAACCTGCCATCAGGTCTCTACTACTATCTACCCCTGCAAGCCTTCATTCACTGGTCAATATGTGCAATGGGACTTGTACAGTTCCATGCACCACAGAATCAGTCTTATTGGCAAGCCCTTGAATAAAGTCTTAGCCATCTGTAAGCTTACTGCTAAAGTAGGTTATAACAGAGCTATCCTGCATGATAATGGAAAACCTGATTAAATTATCATGAGCTGCATATCACATAAAGTTATGAAAGTTCCTAATAACCTCATGCTAAGCCCTGAAATGTGCCACTCGGCTATCATAGATTATTCTGCAAGGGGAAAGGTATCCCAACAATTCAATAGTGGGTGAAACCAGCCATATTATCCTTCCACTTTGCAGTTAATATGAATAGTATTTTTCAGGACAGGGCAGCTGCCATCAAGCCAAAAAGATATTCTGACTATTGTGCAAATGAGTAATGTTGTACAATCTATAACAACTGGAATTGTGTGTTTAGTTCAGGTCCCTTGCCAAAGGAAGAATTTTTTTTAATTCACTGTGGGACTGGGTGTTACTGGTTGGCTTGCAAGTATTGTCCATCCTTAGGTGACCTTGAGAAGGTGGTGATCAGGGCTGACTTCTTGAATCGCTGCAGTCCACGTGCTGTCAGTTGATCTATAATTCCCTTAGAGGGAATTCCAGGATTTTCACCAGAGATACTGAAGGAATGGCGATATATTTCCAAGTCAGGATGGTAAGTCAGATGGGGAACTTGCAAGTGATGGTATTTCCAAGCATCTGCTGCCCTTGTCCTTCTATTGTGGGTTTGGAACGTGTTGTCTAAGGATCTTTGGTGAATTTATTGCAGTGCATCTTGTGGATAGTACACACTGCTGCTACTGTTGGTGGAGAGAGTGGAGGGAGGCTGGAGTAGAGAAGGCTGAGTGGGACCTGACTGAAGTGTAGAAGAACATGAGGGACACGGATCGAGTCGATATAAACTGACATCGCTTCACTGAAAGATCAAGAGGCAGGAGATTTAGAAGGGCTTTGGAAAATAGTTTACACCAAAGGATGCTTTGCCCTGGATAGTATCAAGCTTCTTGCTGCACCCATCCAGACAAGTAAAGAGGATTCCATCTCACTCATGATTTGTGCATTGTAGATAGTGGATAGTTTCTGGGGAGTCAGGAGTTCAGTTACTCAGCAAGTATTGCTCACCTCTGACCTGCTCTTGTAGCAACTGTGTTTGTGTGGTGAATCAAATTGGGCTTTTGATTAGATTAGATTAGATTAGATTAGATTAGATTAGATTAGATTAGATTACTTACAGTGTGGAAACAGGCCATTCGGCCCAACAAGTCCACACCGACCCGCCGAAGCGCAACCCACCCATACCCCTACATTTACCCCTTACCTAACACTACGGGCAATTTAGTATGGCCAATTCACCTAACCTGGATTAATGCCTGGAATGTTGATAGTGGGGTATTCAGTAATAATAACTTGATTGAATGTCAAGGAGTGACGCTTACATTGTTTCTTAATGGAGATAATCATTTCATGACATTTGTGTGGTGCAACATTTCTTGCCATTTGTCTGGATATTGTCCAGATCATATTGCATTTGAACATGGACTGCTTCAGGTATCCAAGACATATTGGCCAACAAATATCTATCTGCCTTATCCAAGATTAATCTGTTAGCTACAATTGACAGAGAGTGAATCCAGCTGTACCTCTATTCCAACCATTGTCCAATGACCTTTGGACAAAGTAAAAATATAAGGGAGTACTCAATGAATAGCAAAACACTAGGAAGCTCAGAGGAACAGAGGAATCTTCAGGTGCCTAGAGAGAATGAAAAGGATATTCACCAGGTTTGTCTGGGATGGGCCATTTTAGGAATGGAGGGAGGCTGGAGTAGAGAAGGCTGAGTGGGACCTGACTGAAGTGTAGAAGAACATGAGGGACACGGATCGAGTCGATATAAACTGACATCGCTTCACTGAAAGATCAAGAGGCAGGAGATTTAGAAGGGCTTTGGGAAATAGTTTACACCAAAGGATGAGAGCGATCTGGAAAGTACTACCTGGGAGGGTGTTTGAGGCAGTAAGCCTCACAATCTTTAAAAAAATATTCATGCTTGAAATGTTGCAACATTCAAGGCTATAGGCCAAGTGTTGAAAAGTGGAACCTCTGGTGTATGTCAAGTGTAGTTTTGTCAGTGTCACCTCAATGGGCTGAATGGCCTCTTCTGCACCATATGATTTTATGATTCTTTGATTCTATGAATCTGCACTCTATTCTCAGACTGTAAAGATCTGTATTACCTTTCAAAGTTCGGTTGCTTGCATCCCAGTCCTGATTATTGTTGTATGGGTATCTTGGGTTTGAGAGTGCTTACCTTTGAGGGACTGTGTGTGCTATGCCTATACAATGCTGCAAGTCTAACTAGCATTTACTTTGCCTTAGATTTACAAACTACACATACAGTAAGCAGTTGGTTTGCTGGAATGTTCATAATGTTTTGGTTTACAACTTGACATGTACTTTATTGTTCCAAATAAACTCATACATGGAGAAAATCAATCTCCTGATGAGTGATTGATTATTAGACAATTCCCATCAAAACGACAATGATTGATTAAAAAAAAGTTTGTGTCTGTTTTCAGCAGTGTTTCCATTTCTGTAGAATAATGTTAGTTCATGTTGTGAAGGAGATGTTACTTTAACACCAGTGAATACCAACTGTACATCACCATCATTATCTCACGGTGGGCAATGGGCCCAGAGTGAGCTGGGGATGGCCAGCCTTAGCTGCCTGGAGCAGATCAGGGGCAGCCAGTGGCCTGGAGCAAAGCAAGGACAGTGCCCGACGGGAGCAGAATGAAGCTGGCTATTGGTTGGGAACCAGTGGCGCTTGGTCAGACTATGTGGATGCCCTTCCAGAAAGAGTGTAATGTCAATCCCTTTCACTTTATTTCTTATTTTCCTATCTTATAGGATGTATATCTGTCATTAAGTGTATCTTTTGTCTTTTTTTTTCTATTTTTTATGCAAATGTGATGCCATGTGTTGGCGACACTGTACACTTTTCACAGTAACCCTGTCCTTTTGTAACTTGAGTACACATGACAATAAACCTAATTCTATAATAATGTAACGCCGTGTTCTCCCTTTCAGAGATCTTCCCTCTATATCATTGTACTGACAGCATTTTTCTTTATTACACCGCCTTTCTCTACCTTTAATGCTTATTTAATACAATTGGTTTCATTCACTGGGGTGAATGGTTAGTGCTGGACTTCTTGTAAGCGTGCTAATCACCTTGGAAACTATCCTGTCATTAAGGGCAGAGGAAGGAGGTGTGGGTGGAGGGTGGGGTACGGAGAACTAGAACGAGTCAACAGCAGTGTGAGTCATTATTGAACACTGTTTTAGAGAGGCTGCAGTGAAGAATACTATTTCTGAGGGTGAGGGAGCTATTTCAATGCAAACCTGCAGAATGTCAGCCAATACAAAAAAGAGTCAATATTGACATACATCTGCAATGAAGATGAGGGAAAAACCTGCTACTGTTTGAAAAATTTCCATGGGAAGTATGCTCACACTGACTTAATTTGACAATCTTACAACATACTTTTACAGAATTTCCATAAAAAGCCTAGTGGAGAATCATAGAGGGAAATTGTGCAGCTTCCTAGCAACTGTTCTTCCACTTTCCAATGCCGATGCTTTAATGGACCACTGTTGCCATGCCAATATGTTTGCCCTGTGACCAATAATTATAGGAAGAGACAAACAGCAAGCGTGCTGCAAACATAAGGTAGCTGCAGCCTATATTTTCACAGATTTATAAAGTGGCTAGAGCGCTCGGCATTTGGCTGAAACACATCTCCTTTCAGAATCCTCACAGAAACTTTGCAGTTGTTCAAAGGAAGGGGATGTACACAATAAATGATAAACTGGTATGGGGTCCACTCTTCTGAGAGCTTTGACATTTAAAATAAGCTTAGTGCTTTGGAGATTGCAAAGCATTTCGGAGCCAATAAAGTATTTTTGAAGTGTAGTCATTGTTGTAGTACAAGGAAACTGTATCACAAATTGCGCTTAAAATGCACACAACGACATCCTGACAGAGCAACATATTCTCTTCAATATGGCAGGTAAGATGTCACCTTCTCTTACATGAGGCTGCAGAGAAAATTCACATTGAGGAAATAAGATCAAACAATCAGTCTTTCTGATGCTGCACCTTCCCTGTGTTTAGCAGGAGCATCACACTCCAAGTGTATTGAACCACACCCAGCTTTATACGTCCACACTTACAACATAGACTGGGATGTACCTGCTGTCGTTGTGTGCATTGTGCATAAATGAAGAAGTTGTAAATATAAGATACCTCTGTCTGCTGCTGTCATTGGGACTTCAGGACTGGGGCACCGAGTCACTTTAGAACATAGAACATTACAATGCATTACAGGCCCTTCAGCCCTCAATGTTGTGTCTACCTGTAAAACCAATCAAAAACCCACCTAACCTACATTATTCCATTATCATCCATATGCCAACCAATGACTATTTAAATGCCCTTAATGCTGGCGAATCCATTACTGTTGCAGGCAGGGCATTCCACGCACTTACTACGCTCTGAGTAAAGAACTTACCTCTGATATCTGTTCTATATCTACCACCCTTCAATTCAAAGCTATGTCCCATCATGCTAACCATCACCATCTGAGGAAAAAGGCTCTCAATGTCCACCCTATCTAATCCTCTGATCATCATTGTTTCTCCTGAGACGGTTTTGTCAACAAAGAAGAAAAAGATTTCTTGTCTGTGCTGAGCCTCAAGAGCATTAGTTCAGCAGCAGGCCAAGGCACCCTATTTCATTCATCACCAGGAGGTCTTTAATAGAAGGCTGGGTTAGCACCTACTGAGTGGAGAACTAGCAAGAGTCTCACATTGCCTCTTTTCAGGAAGGTTCGACAAATCAAGTGCCAATTAAGCATCAATGGGCCTTCCCGAGGATCAAAAATGCCACAGGCACAATCCCAATCACCAGACAAACCAGGACTGGAAACCTTTCATTCCTTCAAAAAGTCACCATCAGGCCAATGTTCTGCATGCTCCCAATGCCTGGGATCACCAATGGACACAGGGCACAGTTGAGTGATGTCTGGAGGGAGTTTATGGGTTGGGGGAATAAGGAGAGAATGGGGAGAGTGGTTAGCTGCAATGATACTGAGTGTCTCTGAATGAGAGACACTCTCCTGGAAGCAAATTAGCGACACCAATATGGTTTGCTGCTTGGATTTCCTGCTTGACACCTCCTCCATCTGCCACTCGGTGATTACAGCCAGCAGAGTGAGGTCCCGAGGGTTGGCCCAGAAGCCTCAGTTGGCAGTTGGCTTAATTAGGGCAGTGGAGGGAACATGGCCATATTTACATTGGTTCATCCACTACCAACCCCACCACTCCACCATTCCTCCCCACAACTTTCAACCAAAATGACTAAATGCTCCAGTCAGCAAACTCACATGAAAGACATTAAATTCTTCTCTCTGTTCAACAACTGGAAATAAGCTGTCAAGCTGAGAACACTTTCTACTGTTTCATTCATCCATCTGTGCCGAAACTAGATCCAGCTTTTCCTGATCTTTGCTCAGAGTAAGCAAGTGTGACTTCTGAGGGCGAACATTATGAAAATGCCATTAACGTTTTAGATGTAGTTTTGCCAAAACAAATTGACTGGAGCCTTTCAAAACCAATTGTGCAGTAAACTTAATTTTAGCCATTAAATTAAATGGAGCTGTTGTGAAACAAAGATTATTAACGTTGCTAAATCCTGCATGTGTCCTTGAACTAAACTCAAATATGAGTTTTTAGACAAGCACAAGCATGCCAGAACATTAACTATAAAACAGAACCTTTTAATCCAGACAAAGTCTTGGCTTCCACATCCTTCAGTCCAACATCTTAGCTCATCTAGCTGTCTGGTGCCATTCCTTATCATTCATCTTACTTCAAGCCTTAATGGATGTTACTAACTGCAGGCACTGACAGATAGTCACTTCAGGCACAGACAATTGCCACAGGGTCTGACAGACAATCGCCACAGGCTCTGACAGGCAGCCTATAGGGCTTTCATGATCCACTTGCCAGCTAATCAAGGAGATATATGGTAGCCACATCATCAGGTTTTCTACCTGAAGGGCCAGGACCGAACTTTCAAAGCAAAGGGAAGAGGAGTCCTAAATTGAACCAGGTCTCTTATCATTGAGGCAGATGGTTTGCAGTCATCTTACTGCTGTACAAATAAGCTAGTTCACTTTTTTTACAGTAACACTGAGAGAAGATTTAGTTTTATGAAAGTTAAGAGTTCAATAAGTTCCAATTTTCTGGAACTCAATCATTACTGACATTGGAATACATGCCATTTGAATTGTACTTGGAAGTTAGCATCTATTGTACTGGCAGTTATGATCTCTGATTACTGGTCAGAATGACCATTTAAAATAAGTAATATGTTTTCCCCCTTGTTGCAAGGGATTTGTTTTGCAGTGTAATTAACCACTAGGGCACTTTAAGTCAATTAGAAACATTTTATGTTTGCGAAAAGTTAAATCAAGATTCAGGTCTTGTATTCTGTAGTTAAAAGCAGCTATTCAAAAGTATTTAAAACAGTTTGTTGCCTGCACTTTATGCTTAAACTCCTAAAGAGTGTAAAGCTAATGACACATTTAAAATGCACAGAAATTTCAGCCTACGAACAGCAGTGTGGAACGCTCAGTGCAAGATGGTTGCTTCACTCAGTATGATCCTCCAGTTTGTGTGCTTGGAGCTGGAGATTTCTGCGGGTGAGCTCAATAATCAGCTCCCCAGCGTGTGGAAATTTTCTAAGCGTATCATTTCCTGAAGGGAAGGCAAGTTACTCTGTAGCTTCAGCTCCAGCAAGGCTGATAAAACAAAGCCACGTGCCAGCTTGCCACGGACTCTGCAGGTTTATCCTCTGCTCTGCAACCACTTAGTGTTTGTTTTTCAGCCTTCCTGCATCATCTATGCAGGGCTCCAGGCTCTTTGTTAGTCCTTTTATTAAAACGTACTTGTGTCAATTCAAACATCTTCCCGTGTTCTGTCAAAAGCTAAAGACTCTTTATTTTAGTAAAAAGCAAGATCACTGCAGCAATGGTGCTGTTTTTCTGAATAAATACTGTGTGCAACTTGTGCCATGAATACATTTTATTATTGACAGGTAATTTAAGAGGGCTTACATTAAAAATTAGGATCAGTGAAGTGCAAAAAACAAAATAAAGAAAAAATATTTATTGTCACAGCCATAATCTCCGATAACAGAGCTTCTGTTTTAATTAAATACATTTAAACATGAATAAAACTAGCCCTGAAATGCCTGGATGATATTTATTTGTAGTACAGATTGCTCTATGTTTGTAAGGTTCTGATGGATTCGTACTCTTATAGATTTCTACCCTATTGATTTAAAGCTACATTTGCTTGAAAGGAGCTTGAATTCATCGCAAAACTATCCAAATTTATTTTCAATTGTGCTACGAAATATGAAAGTGTATTGTACCTTCAATTAAAATAAGAGACTGGGCTCTCTCCATGCAAATTTATCATGTAAGGACAAGATAAACAGAATCACCTTGCTTTCTCTGAATCAGCTACGGCTATATTTTGTTGTTCTGAATTCACATTGGATGTTTGCAATTCTGCCTGCATTGTGGTTAACACTATGCGAAATGGAGTCACTTAGTAATCTATTGATATGTACCAACTGGTACTGAAGCCTAGATTTAATTCTTCATTCTCACCAATAGGTTTTTAAAGATGTCACAGCTACATAGGAACATTGGAACAGGAGTAGGCCATTCAGCCCCTCGAGCCTGTTCCACCATTCAATGAGATCATGGTGGAACTGCGGCCTTGCACCATATATCTACTTTTAGCCCATATCCCTTAACACCTTAAATCTACCTCTGATTTAAAGTTAACAACTGATCAAACATCAACTAACATTTGTGGACGAGAGTTCCAAACATCTACCATTCTTTGTGTTCAGAATGCTTCTGAACACTTAGGAATAATGTGGCCTTAATTTTTAGATTATGCTCCCTATTTCTAGAATCTGGCATTGGAATTAGTCAGACAGATGGTTTCATATAATTGGCAATTACCATTAAAACTAAGGAAAAGGAGTCAATGGGTTAGCGCAATGGCTAAAGCAAAGCAGGCAAAACAGAGACATGCAAGAGAATTCCTTGAAGCCTGCCACTCAACCGGAACTCAATCAATAAATACATTGAACTGGACCCCATATATGAACTACTCAGACACTGAACCAGAAGCATGAAAAAAAACAGAGACACTTAAATGCCAGGCAGGACAGACCACCAACACCTTATCAAAGACACACTGACAATGTCACCTAGCGAGGCAATGAAATGTCTGCAGAAAAATGCACCAGCTCAGCGAATGAATCTATGAGCACAGTGGCTGAGAGCCGAAGCTCTGGAACTCCTGCCACTAACATTTCTGTCTCTTTATTGTACGCCCCTCCTTAATGGCATTTCTTAAAATCCAGCTGCTACCAACTTTGCTACTATTTGATTACGTGGTTTGTTGTGAATTTTGCTTGATAATCACTCATGTGAAGCACCTTGAACTGTTTTACTATTTTCAAGGAGCTACGGAACTATAAGTCATTGTTGTTCTAACTTGCCTTTGTATTTCCATCTCTGGTAGCAAATGTCCAATATGCAGTAATTTTGGGGCACTCCCAATCCAACATCTACCTTATTATCTTAAGCATTCAGAGTTAGTTGAATTCAATTTTTGACTTTTGAGTTCCTTCATTATGAAGTAGTTGTGTTCATGAATGCATATGACCAACAGTTTTAAATATGAGAAAGAAAACTACTTGTAAGTGACTGTGATTAGTAATGATGTGGAGGTGCTGGTGTTGGACTCAGGTGGACAACGTTAAAAAATCGCACAACACCAGCTTATAGCCCAACAAGTTTATTGTGAATTACTAGCTTTCAGAGCGCTGCTCATTCATCAGGCAGCTACTTGATGAAGGAACAGCACTCAAACGTTAAATAACCAAATAAACCTGTTGACCTGGTGTTTTGCGACTTTTAACTGTGATTAGTAATGTTACTCAAAAGCCTAAAACCAGAGTAGTTTGGAAGATAAAACAAATCCCTTTCCTTACCTCAAACCAATGATTTTGACTGATTATCACTGTTGTAAATTAAGGAAATGCAGCAGCCAATTTATGCACCCATACATTTAATGAACTGCCCTTTGTTTTATTACTGTTAGCCAAATATAAATGTTGTCAAAACACCAAAAAAGAACTTTCCTGCCCCTCTCCAAATAGCAAGATCTTTTTAATCCATTTTAAAAGGCAGATGGGGAAAAGAGGGTTGGAGTTTAACAGCAGCAAAGTTCTGTTATAACTGTACCGTGTGTTGAAGCTATATCAGGAATACTGTATACAGTTTGCTCCCTCTTTGCAATAAAAGTTATATATTGCAGGCAGTTGAAAAGAGATTCACTTGGTTGATTCCTGTGATGAAGGGGTTGGCTTATCAAAAATGGCTAAGCAGTTTAGGCCTTTATTCATGAGCATTTAGAAGAATGAAAGGTGATCTTATTGACACATACAAGATTCTAAGGGGGCTTGACAATGAGAAGTTGAGAAGATGTGGGGGAATCTTAAACTAGAGGACATAGTTACAGAATGGCGGATAATCATTTAAAATTGACATCAAGGGATCTGGTCTCCCAGACAATAATAGATTTCTGGAATTCTCTACCGTAGAAAGTTGTGAAGGTTAGATCACTGATAGATTTAGAGAGGAAGTATGAAGATTTTGAAACATTGAAGAGAGGATAGCAATGTTCACTTGACACAAAGGAGGAGCTCAGGCCTGGACCAGATCAGCCATCATATTATTGAATGATGGGTCAGACTTGAGGGGCTGAATGGCATATTCCTGCAGCCATTTCTGATGTACTAATGCTCATTTAACATCTCATCTGAAAGATGGCACTTCAGGCAGTACTCGGTGCTCCTTCTGTAGGATAGTGAATTATCAGTCCAAATTAATGGCTCATAATGCTGAAGAAATGTTTCAAAACATTCTTTCCTGAGATAAAGCAGTTGCAGTTAAGTTTCAGAAATCTTTATTGCCATGAAAAGGTGATGGTGAGCATTCCTTTTGAACCAGTCAATTTTTATTTATGATACAGGTACACCTATCACAATCTTAAGGAGAGGCTCTATTATCTGAGCCAGTAAAGGAATAGTCCTATAAACCTATGTCAGGATGCTGAACGCTTGGAGATGGTACTATGCGCATGTTCCAGATAGTGAAGGCGTTAGGTTCATATTTGCTGCTGAGAAAGCTGTGGCAAATTTCTGAAGTGGGAAATGGAGATAATCTACACTGCAGTTCTGTAAGTTGACAATGGAGGGGTGAATAATTAGACAAATGAATGGGTTGCCAATCAAACAGAATACTTTGTCCTCAGTGGTGTTGGCTTTTTGGAGGAATTGCAACTGCGATCATCTAGGCAAACTGGCAGTACTTCATTACACTCCCAAACTTTGACTTGAATGTGGTAGAATGTCTTTAGAGAGATTGAAAATGAGTCACTCACTACCAAATATAGGGCAACCTCGATTATCCAAACGTCAATTATTCGAATTTCAGTTTATCCCACCAAGATCTCAAGGCCCATAAAAATGGCATTACGAAACTCAGCATTCAGTTATCAGTTAAACGGCATTATGATGTGCATTGTTGAATAACCGGCACTTATAAGTTACTGCTTGTTTACAATCAGATAAGTTATCCGAACGATCAATTATCTGACCAAAATACACCCTGCCCTTCTCGTTCAGATAATCAAGGTTGCCTTGTACCGAGCTTCTGACCTCTTCCAATATCCATGGTATGCATGTGTTTGGCAGAATTACACTTCGGACAAATTATATCCCTCAGGATATTGATCATGTGGATTTAGTGATGGTAATATAGTCGAAAGTGATGGGGAGATCCGTAGGCTCTATTTTGTTGGAGATTCATATAAACTAATATGTATGTATCACAAATTTTATTTGTCTATTAATAGCCCATTTCAAAGGCTGTTGGATGGAGGCAAAGATTGCTGTCTGAACTGCAGGGTCTATGACTCTATGACCCATGAACCGAACACTGCAATCATCAGTAAACAGCCTCATTTCTGACCCTCTGATTAAAGAGAAGTTATTTATGAATCACATCATGACCACTGATCAGAACCTCAAAGGACTGTGGACATTTTAAAGTTGAAATTCTAAAAGACGTATTTCTTTGTTAAAAAGAGGAGTGATACAACCAAAAATGGTTGCTGATAAATATTAGTGTTTGTCTGGACACAGAGAGAAATCAAGAAATTTCACTCCTGTAGATGTGAAGAGATCTCCAAACGACAACCATTCAGAGGGGGAAGAAGTGAGTTAAAACAGACTGATGTCTGATGTCTTGTCACCACAAGAATAATGGAGAGATGATGACCTGCTCAACACCATACTACCCCTGATAGATTATGTCCCAAACAGTAGACACACTCTGTGTTTTAAGTTAAAAATCACACAGCACCAGATTATAGTCCAACAGATTTAATTGGAAGCACACTAGCTTTCGGAGCGACGCTCCTTCATCAGGTGATTGTGGAGGGCTCGATCGTAACACAGAATTTATAACAAAAATTTGCAGTGTGATGTAACTGAAATTATAGATTGAAGAATTGATTGTCTGTTAAGCCTTTCATCTGTTAGAATACAGTGATAGTTTCACTTCTTTCATGTGTAAATCACAAAACCCTTTTTTTAAAAAGTTGCATTCTCGGGTTAGCTGTTAACAATGGTGATAGCTAGACAATATGTTGAAGGTGTTAGCCTCCTGTGTTCTCTGTCTATGACCTGATGTTTAGATTGATTCCAATCTAAAAAGTGAAATAACAGAGTTTTACATAAATTCATGCAGCTTTTGCGCTCAGAGTTCTATATGAATCTATGTCGGTTGTGGAAGGATCCTTTGGGGCCCTGGACGGAGGTGAGGGGCGAAGATTTTACACCTCTTTCGGTGGCAAGGGAAGTTCCCAAGAGTGGAGGGTGGGTTTGTGGGGGCGTAGACCTAACGAGTGAATCGCGGAGAAAATAGTCTCTGTGCAATGCTGAAACGGGTGGGGAGGGAAATAAATCTCTGGTGGTAGGGTCTGACTGTATGTGGCGAAAATGGTATATGATGATGGATTGTACCCAGAGATTGTGGAATGGAAAGATAAGGACCAGGGAGTTCTATCCTTATTGTGGTTGGAGCTGTGGGGTTCAAGGGTGGAGGTACAAGAATTGGAGAAGATGCACTGGAGGGCATTGTTGACCACATGAGAAGGGGACATTGCCGT
Source organism: Chiloscyllium plagiosum (assembly GCF_004010195.1). NCBI lineage: Eukaryota > Metazoa > Chordata > Chondrichthyes > Orectolobiformes > Hemiscylliidae > Chiloscyllium > Chiloscyllium plagiosum. Next base: position 17,868,655 of record NC_057723.1, on the reverse strand, counting down.
CGTTGAAGTAGAAGGCTAGCTGAGATGTTCTGGCATGGAATTGCTCTTCTTGGGAACAGAGGCGAAAGATTTGGTAGTAAGGGATAGTGTTTTTACGGGGTGGGGAGGGCAGTGGAAGGGGGTAAAGATCAGGTAGCTGTGGATGTCGGTGGGTTTGAACTAGATGTCAGTGTTGAGTCAGTTGCCGGAAATAGAGATGGAGGGGTCCTGGAAGGGGAGGGAAGTGTTTGAGATAGTCCAGGTGAACCTCAGGTCAGGGTGGAAGGTGTTTGTGAAACTGATGAACTGTTCAACTGCCTCGTGGGAGCATGAGGCAGCCCCGACACAGTCATCAATGTAGTGGAGGAAAAGGTGGGGAATGATGCCAGTATAACTACAGAATGTAAACTGTTCCACATATCCAACGAAGAGGCAGGCATAGCTGAGGCCCATGGGAGTGCCCAGCGTAGGGCTTGTCCATAGGGGATGGCTGTTTTAATATGTTTTGGGTGGAAGCTGGAGAAGTGTAGCATTGTGAGGTTGTCTGTGGGTTTGCGGTAGAGTGTGGTGCTGAGGTGTCCGTCATTGATGGAGACGCACGTGTCCAAGAATGAGACAGACAGTCGAGAGTAGTCCATGGTGAGTTTGATGGTGGGATGAAACTTGTTGACTACTCTCGACTGTCTGTCACATGAAAGAAGTGAAACTATCACTGTATTCTAACAGATGAAAGGCTTAACAGACAATCAATTCTTCAATGTATAATTTCAGTTACATCACACTGCAAATTTTTGCTATAAATTCTGTGTTACGATCAAGCCCTCCACAATCACCTGATGAAGGAGCGCCGTTCCAATTAAGGACTATAACCTGGTGTTGTGTGATTTTTAACTTTGTCCACCACAGTCCAACACCGGCATCTCCGAATCTGTGTTTTAACTTTGAACAATACACATACAGGATCAGTTTCAGTGTTACTGCAGTCTGTTTGTAGGGCAGAATGCTTATTTGTGTACCAGCCTAGCTTCGAGCGTCAGCATATTGTGAAGATCAAAGTTGAAGAATGGTCTATATTTCAGATCCCCTTTTCAATTAACTAATAAATAGCACCTCACTTCATAGCTTGGTCACTTTCAGAGAAAACTCCCAATGTTTTCACATTTTTGTGTTATTTCCAGTGTTTTACAGCCAGCTGCACTGTTCCTCCTGGATGTCTTGCCGTCTACAAAGAAAATCTGACTACTTCCTGAGAATGATGGTTCTTCTCCTCAAAAGAAATCCCTGTTTTCTTGCCTGACTGCTTTCTGTTTACATTTATACACTGATTGCCTTTATCCTCAAGTTCCTCTTCTTGTGGTTCTTCTTTTGCTGTCAGCTTTTACGTACCTTCCTTCGTGCCCGTATTGCTTCCAGGTCAAAGGTTACTGGGTCAGATGGACCAATATTTAACATTATCTGAGAAAATTGCAAGTGATCACCTGACCATTGATGTAAACAGTGAAAAATCCTTTTCAAATATTCTTTTTAAAAATTTCAATTTCAACAAAAATTTGAAATAGATTACAAATGTCCCTTGCTTCTGGGTTGATGGTCATCAGGAGGTTTATAACTCAATGGGTAATGAAAAATAATGGAATATCAGACTGATTCACTCATGAGCAAAATCTTCAGGCAAAAATCAACTTATCACTAATTTGAAGCTCTGGTCAATCTCTCCCCAGAACATTGAATTCAATCGGAGTTGAATATTTGTGACACAATGACAGATCTAACTCCGATAAGTGAGGATTGAAAATCCTGGGGAATTTCTAATGTACCAGAGAAAACAGGATTAAAATTTAAAAAGAGAGTGGCCATGACTAAATTTGAAACATTATTATTAACATTGTTTACACATCTGCACATCACTTTAATCCTGAAACAAAAGCGACATCAACTCTGAGTTTAAGTATTTTTATGTCTAATGGTACGTATCAAAGAGATGAAAATGTCAAATCTAAAGACACTTTTGACAAACTTAGTCTGAAAGCACACTATTAAGCATTGGTAGAACAGTATAATCACCAAAGCAACATTATGCATTCATCTGTTATTAAGGCAACATTTCATAGGTATTTCAACTAATCATATTATCAATGTTCATTGTTTAAACATTAATACTCAAAAATAAAAAAGTGAAAGTGTTAATAACAACTCTTTCCTATAATATTCTTGAAAAGACCTAATTCATCTAGTGATTAGCTGGGCCTTTAGAAAGAGCCTAGCTTTCATTCTTGATTGAATTGAACTGGCTGAACCCAGCTGGGAAAACGGGAACTGTGTTATAAATGTGTGTTACAGTAGCACACTGCCATCTAATGGTCAATGGTGGGGTTGGTGGATAAATATTTAGTGCCCGGAGAAAGAATTTTTTTTTCAAAATATAATGTGGCAGAGAGCGCTCTGAAATTCAATCAAATAAGCTACAACCATTTAACAATTTAACTGAATTAGGGAAAGGTCAAGCCTGTTGTATGAGGTAGTGGCTCTAAAAGGGTTCATGTTGCGAATGCATGAAGCTCCACACAAATTGATGCTTTTATAATGCCTTTACTGGGAATAAGAGAGATTCTATATCCACAGTTCTCCTCACAGCTTTGCCTCACAATGTTAAACAAACTAATGTAAATTGTGTCTGATCATTACCATGCAAAAAAAAATCATGTTTGAGAAAAGAGCCTCTTCTTGTTGAGACTCCACAGTGGTCATCTACTACCCTAAAACAAATTAAGACGTTAGAGCCAGTCAAAGGAAAGAGGACTGTTTCCAATGCCCTTATAGCCACAAACACCATTAGGCTCTTCAGCTCTGAGCACACTAATCAAGGCTGACACTTCAATATAACAGTGAGGGAATGCTGCATTATAAACAATGTAGTCTTTCAGATTTGATGCTAGACTGAAGTCCTGTCTTCCTTCTTAGGCAAATGCAAAAAGCAGCTGCATACCACTTTTATAAAGAAAGGCAAGGATTTTACACTCTGGTTTCCTAGCATTTATTTTTCAATCAACATCGTGAAAAAAATATGATCTGTTCACGAACCTATTTAATGTGTACATTAGCTGCTTCATTTCCCATGTTGCAACACTAACAACTCTTCAAGGTGTTGCTTGGGTAAAATCCTGAAACTCCCTTTCTAAGGGTATCGCTTATCTACCTTCAGCAAACAGACTGCAGCAATTGAATAAAGGAGGTCACAATCACCTTCTCAGGGGCAACAAAGGACAGGTATGAAATGCTGTCTGAGCTGGCACTGCTCATATCCCAAGAACAACTAATAAAATTGTCTGTAAAACACATTTGCAAGTCAGTGGACATGAAAGGTGTAATGTAAAAGCAAATCATTTTTTTTCTGTGTGATGAATTAATCGGGGAAGTTAGGATCAGTGATGACCCTCTCCCCATAAGCCTTCAGTTGACTGCCAATATGAATTTCTGTGACTCAAACATGAAGAGTGTCTCTTTAAGGAAGACACCTCATGATGACTGACACACATGGAACAATAAATCAACAAAATAATCATACATGTGCAAAGAGAGAAGAAGAACTTTAAGAACAGTTCCAGATGTGTGCTATTATCAGCACGCCCTGATCCGATCAACAAATATTGTGCCAGCTTGTACCAACATGTGTAATAGGGAAAAACAGAAGTGTAGCTGCAGGCAGGACAGGATTAACAGTTACATGATGTAGCGAAAATGTATTTGGAAAATATACAGAGGGAATAATGGCTGGTAGGGATAACTGGTGGGAATCAGAAAGAACATAGCAGAAAAGTACGATATTAACTGAGTCAGAAACAGTATTGTTGACTTCTGATGAAAGGTCATGGACCTGTGATAGAGGCTCTGGGGACCTTTAAAGGTGGGAGACAGGACCTGGACACAGGAGTCCTACACCTATTTCCCATAGATTCTATCGGATGGTCTAGTGGCATTATTGCTGGCCTGTTAATCCAGAGACCCAGGTAATGTTCTGGGGACCCAGGGTTGAATCTGGATTAGTGGTGCTGGAAGAGCACAGCAGTTCAGGCAGCATCTAAGGAGCTGCTCCTTGGATGCTGCCTGAACTGCTGTGCTCTTCCAGAATCTGGTTTCCAGCATCTGCAGTCATTGTTTTTACCCAGGGTTGAATCCTGCCCTGCAGATAGTGGAATTTGAATTCAAATAAAAAATCTGGAATTAAGAGGCTAATGATGATGTAAATCCATTGTTAATTGTTGGATAAACCCATCTGGTTCACTAATCATTTAAAGGTCTGGTCTGCATGTGACTCCAGACCCATTGCAATGTTGTCAAGTCTGAACTGCCCTCTGGCAATAAATGCTGGCCTTTTGAATGATTTTCTTTGAAAAAAGGAAAAGGGCAGGATACGGTTCAATATCAAGTTCAAACAAAAGCAATATATGCTGGAGAAAAGATCTTACTTTGCAGTGTGGGCACTGCCAATCCTTAGCAAAGGTAACAAAATGATCTTGAAGGGAATTTAATGTTTTTAATACTCTTAAGTTGTGAAGGCATTTAAATGGGGCCAGTTTTTAAATATTTAAAAAATGTGCTGTCCGAGAAAATTGAATAAAATCTATCCTAACAATTTCAGTAGCAGTTTGCTGATGTAACTCGAAGTGTAGTATTATTAAGCTTGGCTAATTTCCACAAGTTTTATTATGATGTTTGAATAGGCACAGTGTAAGTTTCTCATTTGATAGCTCAGAGCTTATTAGAGAATTATTTGTCTCTGATACTGAGTTTTGAATGAAATATTTTATAAAGGATTAAGTGCTTGAAGAATTTAAATGTATTAAATGGGCTATCATAAACACATCTTATTAAATATAATAAACTCTGTCCTAGAATTTTATTTTATTTTATTTTATCCCATCATGGCTCCTGTGGGTCGGTGAGGGAAACTGGGTGATAAAGCCAAAGTTCTAAAGATGTGGGAAATCTGAAATAAAAACAGGAAATGGTCGAGAAACCCAGAAGGTCTGACAGCACCTGTACAGAAAGAAAGTGAATTAACATATTAAATCTTCTTTGGAACTGGATACTTGGTGAGTTGGCATGGAGAATATATGGACACCGGGTGATAGGTATGGGGGAATAGAGTTGGCATTAGGTGTTCATAGCGTCTGTGGGGCATAGGGATGGGTACAGTGTGTGGGTTGTATGATTTAGCATGTAAGAGCTTGGCCAGCACATGGGGAAGTGAATAGGTTGAGGGTTTAGGGTGAATTCCAGATGTCCTAATGCTAACCAAAAAAAACTGGAACAAAGGCATCAAGAATGTACTCTGTGTCCAAAGGGATCAGGCCTGATTCCATCCTATAGCTGCTGTGCCATCATCCCTTGCCAAACGTTGTGTCAGTTAGGCCACGATTTCTCTGAAGTAAGTGCACCGAGTCAGGATCAACTTTCCTGCAAGTTAACTCTGTTTCTCTCCCACCTGTTGCATACTCCTTACATTTTCTCTTATACTTAAGATTTTTAACACTTGTAGTTTTTTTTTGAAGATATAGCATCTCTACGCATTGAGATAAAGGACAATAAAGGATCAGTTTCACCATTAAAAAAAAATTTATTCACCATCAAATAGTGGAAAGCAATGCAGGAGAGAAAGAGGAGGTGTGTACAAAATGTAGAAATGCAACCATGGAGAGTTTCAACTAACCCCAAATCAATTCACAAGGAGAGGCCTGTGAAGAGGCAGGAGGGCTATAGATGCATTGTGTAAAAAACTCCTTTCTGACCAATATATAGGAAATTCAAAAATTGAGGAAATACTTTCTTGTAATTCAGAATGAACTTGAACAGATCTGAGAGCTGACATCGGATCAATGCCTCAGGACTAGTGATTGTAACGTAACATGTTTGGTAAGGTCCTTTGAGAAAGTGCAAAGGCCAAAGTAATAAATGTGAAAACATCAACTCTAAATGAACAAGGTTGGCGCAACAGGAAGGAACTTGAGACAAATATTTCCCACAGTTGCTGTAGTTCTTGTTCAACATTTAAAGTATAATTTTATTTCAGAAGCAAAAAGTTCAATGAATAAAAAGAGTCTAAGAAAATGCCGCTAGGAAAAATGCAATGTGAATCCAAAGGTTAAGGCTCATGCAAATCAATGAATGATGAGCTTCTCTATGATGCTGTGTTAATTTTCATTGTAAGCATCTCTTACAAGCCACATTGAGGTTGATCTCAAGACCAGGAGGATTAGGATTAATAGGATCTTTAGGATCTTTAATCCTAAAGATTAGGATTCTTTAGTTGAAGAATTACAACCGGAACAAATCCCATCAAACTGAACAAAGAATGATTCATTCATTCATTCATTTCATTTACCTTTTACTTGGCTCCTTGCCTTTAAATTAACTCCTTTTAAGACATAAATGCACTTGGGCTGAGAAAAGATATCCTTGAAGAAATAGATCCTTTCTGTGACCAGACAAGGGAGGGACTAAATTAAGAAGGCAAGGTCATTCATTCCTCCTCATCCCAAAACATAACCTTTTGGGGGTTTCCCACTCGGAATATTAATCAATTAGTGACCCTCACCTGGGAACCAGTTGTAACAAGGCCATGCTGGAGGGTCTGGGAGTTTTAGTTAGGTGGTCAGGTTGAGTTTGTCAAATTAGGATGGGAGTAGGGAATGGCCAAGGGGAGTAATCAGTCAATCATATATTTACACAGGAGTTGGACCAAGCCTTTTCTACCTATCATTTCCCGAGTAACCATTTCAAGTAAGTCAGTCTGATTGTAGCTTCGGGTTGGAAATATTAGTAGATTCCTGGGAAGCAATGGAATTGTCCATGATTCATTCAACATCCCAAACAATCCTAAGGAGCCAATATGTTGGCACTTACTTGGAGCTCGGCAGGCACTTTGCGTTTCCCTCTTGCCACCTGGAGACTGGAAGATCTGGGTCAAGATAATAATCATGGATCTTACACTTTCCCATAATTACATATTTTGATAAGTCTTCTGCATAGAAAGCTGCTAACTCTTTTAAAGCCTTCCAAAGTGATACGATAACTTCTTTACTCATCTATAATCGTCCAATGTAGATTGGCTCAATGAGGAATGGCACTGATCCAGTGCACAGATGAGATGTCTTCAGACACACTGCGCTCATGCAAGCCTATAAAAAGAAAGGACTTATATCACATGCTAAAGAGACAAAATGAAGCAAACTGGTAATGAGCTATAGACAATTGGAACAGAAATTATCAGCACAGTGGCACAGTAGTGGGCACTACTGCCTCACAATGCAAGGGACTCAGGTTCAAATCCAGCCTCAGGCAAGTGTGAGGAGTTTGCACATTCTCCCCGTGTCTGTGTGGATTTCCTCCCACAGTCCAAAGATCTGCAGGTTAGGTGCTAAATTGTCCTTAGTGTCCAGGAATGTGTGGGATAGCAATGGGAAATGCAGGGTAGCAGGGTATGTTTGGGTGGGATGCTTGCCAGAGAGTTGGTGTGGACTTGTTGGATCAAATGGCCTGTTTCTATAAGAGAAATTGTGCCTGTTATTTTTGTTTTTTGTGTGTAAAACAAACACTGTGCTTACCAATATCACAAATGTGATCTGCATTGACCTCATAATCACTAGTATTTTGATCTTTGCTAATTTTAGGCAGTCCTGCCCAGTACCTTAAAACAACAGGCAACCTTTACCAACATTGGTCAAGTTTAGAAATGGACAATAAAAAGGGCTCTGTCTGCACTAGGCCTCAGTAGTAAAATTTGAGAAAGATTAGATGTTGCAGCCACTGTGCAAGTTCCAACTAATATCAATCCATCTAATCAGTGATTCTTAAAGGTGATCATCCAATCCTTTCAGTGTTTTTTTGCATAAATGTATGGGCCATTTTATGTTTTTTTTTGTTTCCAAAATGCATTAGAATTAAAATTTATATTTTTCAAGAATCTTTGATGTAATGACATCCCAAGATGTTTCACAGGACCAAAGCATGCAACAAAGCTACGTAGGAAATATAAAGTTCGATGTCCAAGGCTTGGTCACGGGACTGGTTTAATTAGTGTCCTGAAGGACATAAAGAGGCAAGAAAAAAAATAGGTTTGATATTCCAAAGCTTCGGGACTGGTCAACTAAAGGCATAGCCACCTGTGGTGGAGCAAATATGGCTGAGAAAGCAAAAGAGATCATAATTTGATGAGCACTGATACTTCTGAAGATTATGGAGTTGGAGGAAATGACAAAGGTAAGAAGGGGAAAAGCCATGGAGAGCTCCAAAAAGGATGATAATTTTAAAATTAAGAAATTGCTTGACTGGGAGACAATGGGGATCAGCAAGCACAAGGGTTAAAGGGGAACCAAACTTGCTGGAAGTCAAGACAAGGCAAGTTTTTAGAAAACTCAAATTAGCAACTTGCACTGTAAGACTCGAGTCTACAGGTAATAGAGGCATGGATGAGGATCAGCTTGTACTTGTCCATGTTAAGGTGCATTTTCCATTATTACCACTGTTTTTTTCTGAAGTCTTTTATACACATCTTACTGTTTACCAAACCAATTTTCATTTATGCTGTGTCATTAATGTACTAAAACTTTCAAAGTGCTTTAGAGAACCAATGTCAAATGTAATGTAAGCACTCCTACATTGCTGTCATCAAAACAAATGAAGTCATAGAGTCATAGAGATGTACAGCACAGAAACAGACCCTTCAGTCCAATCTGTCCATGCCAACCAGATATCTCAATCCAATCTAGTCCCACCTACCAGCACCCAGGCCCCTTAGGTCTCTTTTATATCTTTCCCCTCTCACCCTAAACCTATGCCCTCTAGTTCTGGACTCCCCCAACCCAGGGAAAAGAATTTGTCTATTTTTCCTATACATGCCTCTCATAATTTTGTAAACCTCTATAAGGTCACCCCTCAGCCTCCAACATTCCAGGGAAATCAGCCCCAGCTTGTTCAGCCTCTTCCGATTGCTCAAATCTTTTCTGAACCCTTTCAAGTTTCACAACATCTTTCCGATAGGAAGGAGACCAGAAATCCATGCAATATTTCAACAGTGTCCTCTGTTGTCCTAACATCTAAGCTTCAATCATGTGGACTCATAAATATCATAAACAGTCCAACATGTTGTTTTATGGAATGAAATTTGTGAAGGGACTGATTTCTAAAGTGATGAAAGGAATGGAAAATGAGGATTAGGCAATTCATTTCAGTTGTGCTTTTTATGACTACAGGGATTAATTAAAGATTGAAAGATGGTTTAGAATCAGGACTGAACATCAAATGTGGATGTTAGCCTATAATACAACCAATAAAATCTTGAAATATCTTAAATGCCAAATATAAACATGAGCCACTGGATTGGATGTGGGTCTCACTGGTCACCATTTTCAAATGTCATCGGAAGAATTGAAGCATCTTAAAATCCTGCATTCATTTGCAATTACAGCATGTGTAACAGTCTACTTGATATGATGTACTCAATTTTGAGGCTGCTGATAAATGAAAATGCAGTAATAGGCTATAAAATTTAAGGTTGAACATAGGTATAGCATGTTGTGCTGGAATGGTGTGATCAATTTTGGAATTCTGTTCCTCGGAAATAGGAACAGGAAAAGGTTTGTCCCCTCAAGCCTGCTCCAGCATTCAATAGATCATGGCTGCTCCAACTTTCCTCACATCCAGCTTCCTGCCCTTTCCTTATAACCTTTAATTCTCCGACTGATGAAAAAACTCTTTTTATCTCAGTCTGAACCGTACACAAGGAGTTCCAAAAATTCGCTATCCCTGAGAGAAGAAATTTTCTTCTCAGCTCAATATTAAATTGGCATCCCTTTATTTTGAGACTCTGTCCTCTGGTGCGAGACTCTCCCATGAAGGGAAACATCCTCTCAGCATTTACCTTGTCAAGCCCCTTAAGAATCCTGTATGTTTCAATGAGATCACCTCTCATTCTTTTAAACTCCAGTGAGAACAGTCACAATCTATTCAGCCTTTGCTCATAAGAAAACCCCTCCATACGGCGGCATGGTGGCTCAGTGGTTAGCACTGCTGTCTCACAGCACCAGGGTCCCAAGTTCAATTCCAGCCGTGGGCGACTGCCTGTGTGGAGTTTGCACATCCTGCCCGTGTTTGCGTGGGTTTCCTCCGGGTGCTCTGGTTTTCTCCCACAGTCCAAACATGTGCAGGTTAGGTGAAATTGGCTATGCTAAATTATCCATAGTGTTAGGTGCATCAGTCAGAGGGAAATGGGTCTGCGTGGGTTACTCTTCGGAGGGTCGATGTGGACTTGTTGGGCCGAAGGGCCTGTTTCCACACTGTAGAAAATCTAATCTAATCTAATACTAAGGATTAGTTCAATGAACTTTCTCTGAACTGCCTCCAATGAAACAATATCTTTCCTTAAATAAGGAGACCAAAACAACAGCAGTTTTAAAAGGGAGAAGGACAGACAAAAGAAGCACATGGTGAGGTCATTGGAGGAGAGAAAGAGAGAAAGAAACTGACACCACCTTTGCTGTTTGAATTCATGTATCGCTGGACATCGGACTGCATCTGGGAAAATTAACAAGCAGTGAAGTTCACAATTAATCTTGGAGGAACTGTTGGGTGACGTTCACAGAACAGAAGCAGATAAGTGTATTGTTTTAAATGTGACCTACGGAAAGTCTGCAGTAGAGAGTAGAGTGAGTTCTTTCTTGATTATATGTTTTTGGAGATATGTCTCTTGATTAAACTTAAAATATAAGCCATAACTATTAAATTAACCTGGGGCAGGTTTGTAGAGGAATAAGACAGTGTTATTTTCAGGGTCTGTATATTGTGAAGAAGTAAAAATGGCCTTTAGTAAAGTGATATGTGCTTCTTTGAGGAGAAAGTGAGGTCTGCAGATGCTGGAGATCAGAGCTGAAAATGTGTTGCTGGAAAAGCGCAGCAGGTCAGGCAGTATCCAGGGAACAGGAGAATCGACGTTCCCTGGTGCCAGGATCAAGGATGTCTCAGAGAGGGTGCAGAATGTTTTCATAGAGGAGAGGGGCCAGCAAGCGGTCATTGTCCACATTGGAACCAATAACATAGGAAGGGAAAAGGTTCAGAGTCCGAAGGAAGATTACAGAGATTTATGCAGGATTTTAAAAAGGAGGTCTTTGAGATTAGTAATATCTGGTTTACTCCCAGTGCTATGATCTAGTGAGGGCAGGAATAGGAGCGTAGAGCAGATGAACGCATGGCTGAGGAGCTGGTGTATGGGAGAAGGATTCACATTTTTGGATCATTGGAATCTCTTTGGGGAAGAAGTAACCTGTACAAAAAGCACGGATTGCACCTAAATTGGAAGGGGGCTAATATACTGGCAGGGAAATTTGCTGGAGCTGCTCGGGAGGATTTAAACTAGTAAGGCGGGGGTGGGACTCAGAGAGATGGTGAGGAAAGAGGTCAATCTGAACTGATACAGTTGAGAACAGAAGAGAGTCAAACAGTCAGGGCAGGCAGGCACAAGGTAGGATTAATAAATTAAACTGCATTTTTTTCAATACAAAGGGCCTAATGGGGAAGGCAGATGAACTCTGGCCATGGTTAGGAACATGGGACTGGGATATCATAGCAATTACAGAAATGTGGCTCAGGGATAGGCAGGACTGGCAGCTTAATGTTCCAGGATACAAAAGCTACAGGAAGGATAGAAAGGGGAGACAAGAGAGGAGGGGGAGTGGCGTTTTTGATAAGGTATAGCATTCCAGCTGTGCTGAGGGAGGATATTCCTGGAAATACATCCAGGGAAGTTATTTGGGTGGAACTGAGAAATAAGAAAGGGATTGTATTACAGACCTCCTAATAGTCATAGGGAAATTGAGAAACAAATTTGTAAGGAGATCTCAGCTATCTGTAAGAATAGTTGGGGGTTTTAACTTTCCAAACATAGACTGGGACTGCCATAATGTTAAGGGTTTAGATGGAGAGGAATTTGTTAAGTGTGTCCAAGAAAATTTTCTGTTTCAGTATGTGGATATACCTACAAGAGAAGGTGCAAAACTTGACCTACTCTTGGGAAATAATGCAGGGCAGGTGACTGAGGTGTCAGTGGGGGAGCACTTTGGGGCCAATGACCATATTTCTATTCGATTTAAAATAGTGATGGAAAAGCCCAGAGCGAAAAGTTGAAGTTCTAAATTGGAGAAAGGCCCATTTTGATGGTACTAGGCAAGAACTTTCGAAAGCTGATTGGGGCAGATGTTTGCAGGTAAAGGTACGGCTGTAAAATGGAAAGCCTTCAGAAATGAGATAACGAGATTCCAGAGAAAGTACATTCCTGTTAGAGTGAAAGGGAAGGCTGGTAGGTATAGGGAATGCTGGATGACTCAAAAAATTGAGGGTTTGGTAAAGAAAGAGAAGGAAGCATATGTCAGGTATAGACAGGATAGATTGAGTGAATCCTTAGAAGAGTATAAAGGCAGTAGGAGATACTTAAAAAGAGAAATTAGGAGGGCAAAAAGGGGACATGAGATAGCTTTGGCAAATAGAATTAATGAGAATCCAAAGGGTTTTTACAAATACATTAAGGACAAAAGGGTAACTCGGGAGAGAATAGGACCCCTCAAAGATCAGCAAGGCAGCCTTTGTGTGGAGCCACAGAAAATGGGGGAGATACTAAATGAGTATTTTGCATCAGTATTTACTGTGGAAAAGGATATGGAAGATATAGACTGTAGGGAAATAGATGGTGACACCTTGCAAAATGTCCACATTACAGAGGAGGGAGTGCTGGATGTCCTGAAACGCATAAAGGTGGATAAATCCCCAGGATCTGATCAAGTGTACACTAGAACACTGATGGAAGCTAGAGAAGTGATTTCTGCACCGCTTGCTGAGATATTTGTATCATCGATAGTCACAGGTGAGATGCCAGAAGACTAGAGGTTGGCTAACGTGGTGCCCACTGTTTAAGAAGAGTGGTAAGGACAAGCCAGGGAAAGATAGACCAGTGAGCCTGATGTTGGTGGTGGGCAAAATGCTGGAGGGAATCCTGAGGGACAGGATGTACATGTATTTGAAAAGGCAAGGTCTGATTAGGGATAGTCAACGTGGCTTTGTGCGTGGGAAATCATGTCTGACAAACTTGATTGAGTTTTTTGAGAAAGTAACAAAGAGGATTGATGAGGGCAGAGCCATAGATGTGATCTATATGGACTTCAATAAGGTGTTCAACAAAATTCCCCATAGGAGACTGATTAGCAAGGTTAAATCTCACGGAATACAGGGAAATCTAGCCATTTGGATACAGAACTGGCTCAAAGGTAGAAGACAGAGGGTGGTGGTGGAGTGTTGTTTTTCAGACTGGAGGCCTGTGATCAGTGGAGTGCCACAAGGATCGGTGCTGGGTCCTCTACGTTTTGTCATTTACATAAATGATCTGGATGCGAACATAAGAGGTACAGTTAGTAAGTTTGCAGATGACACCAAAATTAGTGGACAGCGAAGAATGTTACCTCAGATTACAACAGGATCTTGACCAGATGGGCCAATGGGCTGAGAAGTGGCAGATGGAGTTTAATTCAGATAAATGTGAGGTGCTGCAAATCTTAGCAGGACTTATACACTTAATGTTAAGGTCCTAGGGAGTGTTGTTGAACAAAGAGACCTTGGAGTGCAGGTTCATAGCTCCTTGAAAGTGGAGTCTCAGGTAGATAGGATTGCAAAGTAGACGTTTAGTATGCTTTCTTTTATTGGGGGTCAGAGTTTTGAGTACAGGAGTTGGGAGGTCATGTTGCGGCTGTACAGGACATTGGTTAAGGCACTGTTTGAATATTGCGTGCAACACTGGTCTCGTTCGTATCAGAAAGATGTTGTGAAACTTGAAAGTGTTCAGAAAAGATTTATAAGGATGTTGCCAGGATTGGAGGATTGGAGCTATAGGGAGAGGCTGAACAGGCTGGGCTGTTTTCCCTGGAGTGTCGGAGGCTGAGGGGTGACCTTATAGAGGTTTACAAAATTATGAGAGGCGTTACAATTTCAACATTTAATTGGCATTTAGATGGGTATATGAATAGGAAGGGTTTGGAGGGATATGGGCTGGGTGCTGGCAGGTGTGACTAGATTGGGTTGGGATATCTGGTCGACATGGACGGGTTCGACCGAAGGGTCTGTTTCCATGCTGTACATCTCTATGACTCTATGACTCTAATACTGTTCTTTTCTTCTCCCTTTCAAAATAAATAACTTTTCATTTTTCTCCATGATACTCCTTTTGCCAAACATTTGCCCACTTGCTTAACCTGTCAGTATGTCTCTGAACTATCTGTATTTCTCTCACAATCTACTTTTCCAACTATTTTTGTGTTGTTTGCAAATTTCGCTGAAGTGTATTTACTTTCTTCCAAAATCATTAATGTGTATTAACAATAATTGCGGTACCAGCACTGATCCCTGTGGAATCCCATTGATCACAGGTTGCCAAGCTGAAAAAGAACCCCTTATCATCCTCCTTTCTGTTCCTTGCCCATTGGCTAATTCTCTAGCCATGCCAATATACCAACTCCAAAACTGTGGGCTCTTATCTTCTGACTCAACCCTTTGTAAAGTATCATGTTGAATGCCTTCTGGAAGACCAAACACAACATATTTACTGGTTCCCCTCTATCCACTCTAGTTGACCCTTCCTCAAAAAGCTCGAATAAATAAGTCAGACATGATTTCCCTTTCATTAAGCCAAACTGAATCTGCTCGATTAGATTATGACCTTCCTAATGTTCTGCTACTACATCCATAATTATTGATTCCAATACTTTTCCAACAACAGATGTTAGGCTAAGTAGCCTTGAGTTAGCCTTGTGTGGAATGCTCTGCCCCAGAGAGCAGTGGAGGCACAGTCTTTGGATTCATTTAAGAAAGAATTGGATAGAGCTCTCAAGGATAGTGGAATCAAGGATTATGGAGATAAGGCAGGAATAGGATACTGATTAAGGATGATCGGCCATGATCATATTGAATGGTGGTGCAGGCTCAAAGGGCAGAATGGCCTATTCCTGCACCTATTGTCTATTTTCTACACATGTTTTGCCTTCATCTCTTCATCAGCAGTTTTCCAATCTTCTGGCACTTCCCCAGAATCCAATGATTTTCTTTGGAAAGTTACATCCATTCCATCCACTATCTCTGTTGGTACTCTTTTACAATCCTAGGATGTGAGCTGTCTGGGCAAGTGTCCTATCTTCCTTTAGCCCCATTAGTTTGTCTAATACTACTTTTTTTAGTGATGTTTATAATGCTTAATTCCACCTCTAAAACTTTATATTGAGTAAAAACAAAAAGTGCTGGAGAACTCAGCAACTCTGGCAACATCTGGAGACAGAGAAGCAGAGTTAAGGCTTCCAATCTGAAGAAGGATGATTAGACTCAAAACATTAATTCTATTTCTCTCTCCCCAGGTGCTATCAGATCTGCAGAGTTTATCCAGCACTTCCTCTTTTTATTTCAGATCTCCAGCATCTGCATCATTTTGATTTTAATGTACATTGACTGTGTGTTTTCAACAGCAGAACTTGCAAAATAGGATTGGTACACAGTCAACCACCTTCCTACACTCCCGAGCTCTAATGCCCAGAATATGGAGGATGTAAGCAGGTGTTTAAATCAAAAGCTCACCCAATATTCACAAATGAATAATTAAGAGTTAATTAAAAGTTTAATTAACTACTCCAATCTATGATATGTTTGATATGGTTGTTGAGCGGGAGAGGGTAGCCTTTTTTTGTACGTTTCTGGAGATGCAGCAATGGGAATGGTTCTATATTTGGAGGTTGCCCTTTGCACATCATGGGCACCTCCCCTCTCCATAGAAGATAGCCCTTCTTCCCTCACAAACTTTAAAATCCATCCCCCTCCCTTGTCTCCTCCATAAGCTAGTTACTGTCCAATACTGCTGACTTATCTGGGCTCAGGACTCCAATTTGACTTTGGTCCTTGGGTCTAGTCTCAGTACCAGCAACACCCACTATGAAGCTGTGGTGCTGCTGGATGTGCTGGCCAATCAGATTGTATGGCTCCTCCAGAGGATGGGATCTTCTGAGAAATGAGAGGTGTGATGGAATGCTCCCTACATACCTAGATGGATGCAGTTCCAGCAACAGTCAGAAAACTTGACACAACCCAAGACAAAACAGCTTGCTAATTGGCATCATATTGCCATCACCAGTGTTTGGTAGCAGCAGTGTGTAGTAGCTACAACATGCACTGCAGGAATTCACCAAAGCTGCAGAGATAGCATCTTCCAATTCTCTGACCACTACCATTGAGAAAGACAAGTGCTACACAACCTGCAAATTGCCCTCTAAGCTACACACCACCCTGACTTGGAAATATATCACTGTTCCTTCAGTGTCAAGGAGTCTAAATCCTGAAACTGCCTCCCTAATGGCATTGTGGGTCTACCTACAGCAAATGGAATGCAGCAGTTCAAGAAGGCAGCTCACCACCACCTTCTTAATGACAATTGGGTTGGGGAGTAAACAATAGCCCACATCCATTGGTGGGTGTTTCCAGAACCAGGCATCACAGACGGAGGGTTTGAGATTGACCATTTAAGACGGATCTGAGGAGACATTTTTTCACACAAAGAGTGGTGAGCCTGTGGAAATCATTACCACAGGAAGTAGTTGATGCCAAAATATTGAATGTATTCAAGGGGCAGCTCAATATAGCACTTCGGGCGAATGGAATCAAAGGTTATGGGGAGAAAGCAGGATTAAGCAGTTGAGTTGGATGATCAGCCATGATTGTAATGAATGGTGGAACAGGTTTGAAGGCTGAAATGGCCTCCTCCTGCTCTATCTTCTGTGTTTCTATGTTTCTATCCCGTGAATAAATTTTTAAACGAAATCCCACAGTTCACTATTTGAGCTTGCACACTACGTCTTTGACTTTGGGGCAAATTTCTTCAGACTATGCCGGCTGGCTACCGACTTGCCTTACCCTGATACCCCTAAATATTCCATCATTTTCAGCACAAGTGCTCTCTGTTCCTCCACACTTGTCAACATTCCACCATCAGCTGTTGTGTCATGGTGCCAATGTAACAAGCGCATACTGCGTCTGCGTGCTAGCATCATGTCACGTCTTGTAACATCATTACAGGGATTGAGGCATTGACAGAAAAGGACAGTTATTCGATTCAGGAAAAAACAGAAGAAGCTCTCTGGATGCTGATCTTATCGAACCACCTGTCCGAGAGCTGTGCACCAACAGCTGACAGCGTAGGTACCGAGTAAAAATAGCAAATAGACAGGAAATTGCATGAGATAGCCTGTAACAAGAATAACCTTTCACCTCTGGGACCTCACTTGAACTGCATGCCAGACTGATGGGATCAGACCATTTGCTCCCTGCCAGCTGCAGTGAGTTTGGGCAACCAGAGTCCAGCTTCAAGTGCAAAACTGTCTGTTATGCATAATTAATTGGCACTTAATTGCCAGGCTCAGCCAGATGAAGCATGAGACTGTCTGGTACGAGAAGTGAAATTGTCATAGAGTAGACGGAGCCTTTCTGAGGTCAGGGAAAAGATGTATTTAAGACACTGCATGGAAGCGGCTTAATTTTCCAGCTAATATGAAATAACTGACATAGAAGCACTCTGTAACGATCTAATTCAGAAAGTTGACATATATTTCTTTTTTCAACACTGACATTCTTCACCTCTGTGATCATGAAAGTTCATCTGGTTAAACAAAACCCGTCTATAGGAACAATAACGCAATTGCTTAAAATCTAGTGCCTGCTCCTATAAGTGGACTTGGAAGTGTTTTGGGAAAGAGTATAGAAGGATTCTAAAAGTGCAAAGCATGAATGCCTCAAACAAATTAAAATAAAATCAGTAATGAATTACTTTGTAACACAGAAAAGGTGCCATAACATACCTTTGACTAAAAATCATGCAAATATGCAAAGAAAATTTATCATCTGGATGAGTGACCATGCAGGAGAACATTGATTATGACGAGGAGGGAAGGTCCACAGAAATTAGTACCTGACTTAGAATCTCCCTGTATTTAATTTGATTTACTGGAGTGTTGGGGGCTGAGGAATGACCCTATAGAGGTTTATAAAATCATGAGGGGCATGGATAGGATAAATAGACAAATTCTTTTCCCTGGATTGGGGGAGTCCAGAACTAGAAGGCATAGGTTTTGGGTGAGAGGGGAAAGATATAAAAGAGACCTAATGGACAACATTTTCACTCCGAGGGTGGTACGGGTATGGAATGAGCTGCCAGAGGAAGTGGTGGAGGCTAGTCCAATTGCAACATTTAAAAGGCATTTGGATTGGTATATGAATAGGAAGGCTTTGGAGGGATATGGTGCTGGAAGGTGGGACTGGATTGGGTTGGGATGTCTGGTCGGGATGAACGAATTGGACCAAAGGGTCTGTTTCCGTGTTGTACACCTCTAGGACTCTATAACTGTCTGAAATTCACTGGAACAAGGGATTCTACGAAGTGTAGTACTGGCTAGACAGTATTCCTGTATCGTTCAGTTGAAAAATGTTTGCCTGTTCAATTACCAGACGTGCAAGCTGAATAACAATGTTGTGAAACTTGATAGGGTTCAGAAAAGAATTACAAGGATGTTGCCAGGGTTGGAGGATTTGAGCTTTCTGGAGAGGCTGAGTAGGCTAGGGCTGTTTTCCCTGGAGCATCGGAGGCTGAGTGGTGACCTTGTAAAGGTTTATAAAATCATGAAAGGCATGGATAGGGTAAATAGACAAGGTCTTTTCCCTGAGGTGGGTGAGTCCAGAACTAGACAGCATAGATTTAGGGCGAGAGGGGAAATATATACAAGAGGCCAAAGAGGCAGCTTTCTCACGCATCAGGTGGTGCATGTATGGAATGAACTGCCAAAGGAAGTGGTGGAGGCTGGTACAATTGCAACATTTAAAAGGTATCTAGATGGGTATATGAATAGGAAGGGTTTGGAGGAATATGGGTCAGGTGCTGGCAAGTGGGACTCGATTAGGTTGGGATATCTGGTCGGCATGGACGAGTTGGACCAAAGGGTCTGTTTTCATGCTGTACATCTCTATGACTCCAATAGCATAGTAAGGGTATTGAAGCATCTCAGACCTCAGTCAACAGTGATCTTACAGTATATCCCATGAGATTCAAGGAAGGTGAAAAACACAGGGAGAGACAAATGATGAAATAGAGTGAAATCAGATACAGAAAGAGAAATGAAAAGAGGGAAAGAAAGATGAGATTTAGAAACAAAAATGAGATAAAAAGGAAAAGAGAGGAAAAATAAGTAGAAGAATAAAACTTCTAAAATTCTACATGTTAACAATTCATCACTTGAAAGAATGAGACTACATAATTTAATTAGTTTAATTACTGGGTCAGTGATGTTGATTATTACACTGGGAAAATAAATGCATACATTATTAATTGACAGACTTTCAAATCAAGCAAGTTCTTAAAATTAACAGGGAGGTTATGACCAAGATGGCATCTGTATGAAGCAAATGGAGGAACACCATAAACTGAGTATTAATTTTGTTCACAAGTAGTGGTGTCTCTCTTAAAGTGCTGAATTTACTTGCCAACTTTCCATTAATGATGGTGTAAAACATTAACAGGCTATTAATTGTTTGACAGGTTCTGACCAAAGGAGTCTTTAAGTTTTCTTTTTGTCTATTAACATTCACTGACTTTCAACAGGTTCAGTTGGCATGTTTGTCCTGACTCAGAGTATTGCAGATTCAAGACAATAGCAGAGTATTGAGCACAAAGATTTGCATGTCACTCAATTTAATTTGAGGAAGTGGTGCACTGGATTTGGGATTGTAAACTGATGAAAGAACGTTGTGACCTTCCAAATGGTGTAGAAATCTAAAAGCACCATTACAAAGAGGAGCAAATGAGTTATCCCTCATCCTTTGGCAAATACTTGTCTGTCAACCAACACCACCAAGTGATTATCAAGTCATTAACATTTGACTGTTGATAGAAGCTTGCTGCGTATAAATTTGTTGTTGTGCTTCCCACATTACAACAGTGAAATATTTGAATCATACTTGGTTGTAAATTGCTTTGAGTTGCTCTAAGGTTTTCAAACATTTTCCTTTTTTTTCCATATATCCAACCCACGTTATTTTATCTTTAAAATGTAGGCATGTAGTTAATTATAACTGTTCCAACTGGGATCATGAACATTACCTAAATCTGAAACCATGGTTCTCATTGGTCTCTTGAACTCACAGAACACATCAGACCTAATTGGATTACATATGACATTACTTATTCAAATGTTTTCAAGTCAGAAGACTCCAACTCGATTTTAGGATTTGAGATCATGATGTTTCACCAAATTTCTTAGGGAATTTTGTATTGTTAAAAAGTATTATTCTTCAAATGAAGTATCAAACCAAAGCACATTTCACCGATACTAATGGTTCAAATGAGTGTTAAACATTTGATTGAAGAAAAGTGTGTGGTTATTGGAGCCAATATATTTCTTTTAGCTCATATCACCAAAAATGGATTAACTGACTGTTTGTCTCAGTTCTATGCATGAAACATTTGGTCTCATAACAACAGTACTGAACTAACAGGTGTTCTTTCTGGGGGAGGTATTCAGAATTTTCCAGAGAAAAGCCACTCTGTTTCTTCAGCAGCAATGGAAACATGGGTAGCAATGTGTGCACAATTCATGAGGTTTTTGATATACAGAGAGTCATAATCAAAACCCCAAGACTCCCCCCAGTGCTTAAATTAAGGAGGAAATTAAAGTTTATTCCTCATCTCCTTATGTGTAAATTAATTTGCTAGTAAAATCTGTTACATAGGACAATGAAGAATTGTCACTTATTGACCTGATTTGACATTGCTGTGATATTATTTTGATATTCTCTGCTCCAACTAGTTTACAGAGGAACCTCGATAATCCGAATTTCAGATTATCCGGCAAGATCGCAAAGTTCCGATGCTTGGCTCAACTGTGTTATCTGGCATTCGATTTTCCGAATTTTGATTACCCGAACAAAATACTCCCGCCCGTGTTTTTACATTACATTACATTACATTACAGTGTGGAAACAGGCCCTTCGGCCCAACAAGTCCACACCGACCCGCCGAAGCACAACCCACCCATACCCCTACACTTACCCCTTACCTAGCACTACGGGCAATTTAGCATGGCCAATTCACTTGACCTGCACATCTTTGGACTGTGGGAGGAAACCGGAGCACCTGGAGGAAACCCACGCAGACACGGGGAGAATGTGCAAACTCTACACAGTCAGTCGCCTGATGCGGGAATTGAACCCGGGTCTCCGGCGCTGTGAGGTAGCAGTGCTAACCACTGTGCCACCGTGCCGCCCATTCAGATTCCTCTGTAATTGACTTATCTGGTCACATAGAATGTCATCACATCATTTCTAATATGAATTTATTTGCATATGTGTCCCTGCATTCCTTGCAAGCTGCCTGGCTGATTAAACTTAACAGTGATAACTGGGGCAGGTAGTATGTTGTGAATCTTTACAGCGTGTCTTACAAATTGCTGCCTTTATTTTTATTCTTATGAAATTCTGCTTCAGAATTTCTGAACATTGGTGCACATTTTGCCAGATTACAGTATACAATTCCACTGAAATGGCACATGTATGCATTTGGTGCAGAAGGCCATTGCCCCACTCTACTGAGGCAGAGATATCATCGTTATTCCTGATAGCACAGTTTACCATCAGCATTTATTTCTGTAGAACCTCATGCTGTTACAAAATGCTACCAGTGTTAACAGAACCAGGGACAGACAGAAATATTGATTCATGAAATTCTGCTGTTCAGACGCTTCGCTATGGAAGTTTGATCCATTTATAATCCTCCTCACAATTCAGGTGCCTTCTTGGTAAACTTGAGCTTGATGAATTCTCTTTGTGAAATGTGTTGATCTATTGTTTGTACCTAAACTCTTGTTAAAATCCAGGTCATTAATGGTATCGTCATAAATAGCTGCTAAACTAAGTAACTCAGGTACCATCTTACCTTCAGCATTAGAACACGTTCATGGTTCTTTCATTAGCAGAGTAGCTGTGCAAAATGCCCTTTCCATAGCAAATAATTCATTGTTACACAAGTCTTCCATGATTTCTACAGACAGCTTTATCAATATACTCAGTGCGGCTGTACCTTTAAACATTTCTGTTATCGTTCCAGACTTCTGAAGCAGTCCCTTAAGTGTTTCAGCCAGTTGACATTTCAGCAAGTCTGATCAGTCTCTGATAATGTTGTGCAATCACCAGAGCCAGTGGCTTGCTGGAGGCCTGCATATTAATCCCTTTATTATCGTTTAACAAGAATATCACTGACTTTCAAATTCAGATTAGCAAGGAGGTAAAAGCAGTGAGAGAAGTATTGAATCTTAAAATAATTTGCAGAACCTACTACACAGTTAACCCATTTTTGTAGATCTTCAGCATATCAAAACCTTACGTGAAATAAAAATGAGGTAGCTCGCATAATGATAAAAGTGAACTTTCCCGGTTAACGGCTAATATAGTGTTTAAAACTTTCCCAGTCCAAGGTACAAATCCCCTTCTTGAGAAGGTGGGTAGATAATTAGCACTGCAGCAATCACACAGTGGATCTCAGAGCTGAATTATATGAGGTTTCCTAACACTGCTTCACTTGCCTAAAACATGTTAGAGGGGAACATGGGAAGGTCTGACAAAAAAATCCAAGAGTTCCTTCATTAATATTTAACTGCAATTTGATTATTCACTTCTCATTTCAGTGTATCAATGGCTCAGTGGTAGGTGGACCATCTGATGCCACCCTTACCAGTGATATAATTGCAGTCAAGATAGTGTTGGGTGAGAAGGTGGCAAACAAACTGTCCACTGGATGTTACAAGCACACATCCCACTGTCAAACCTGTCAGCAGGGAGCATTAAATACAGCCCTCACTAACGTTTGGTTACCACTGCTTCTCAATCAGACTTTAATATATTTATCATGGAAAGGTAAAATACAGCATATTGCCTGTTGAATAAATTTTCTGTTATATTTGCTGCAGTCTAATATTTTACTGATATAATCTTTTCCTGGATTTGGGATTTTATTTGAGTACAGTAAGCCCTCATTTAAAAATATGACTGCATTCCTGAAAATCATGACTTAAGTGAAACAACTTTAAGTGAATCACAGGTTCCCATCAGCTTCATTAATAATTGGAGTTAGATTCCTTTGGATGTTTCTGGCTTAATAAAAGTGAAAATATGTAATTGAGCTTTCAGCAGGTTCAGTTAAACATGGGCTTGTTAATGATTAGAAATTGATGGGACTGATGCAAGTCAAACTGTCATTCATTCCTGAAAGCTGTGAGTCACCCAGAGTGAAAGGCTTTGAAGATCATAATTAAAATATATTTTGTAATTGTCAAGCAATGTCTGAATGAGGAGATGTCAAGTTCATGAAATTATTCAGAATTTTGCACACATCTGACCTAGATTAGATTACTTACAATGTGGAAACAGACCCTTCGGCCCAACAAGTCCACACCGACCCGCCGAAGCGCAACCCACCCACACCCATTCCCCTACATTTACCCCTTCGCCTAACACTACAGGCAATTTAGCATGGTCAATTCACCTAACCTGCACATTTTTGGATTGTGGGAGGAAACCCACACAGACACGGGGAGAATGTGCAAACTTCACACAGTCAGTCGCCTGAGGCGGGAATTGAACCCGGGTCTCTGGCGCTGTGAGGCAGCAGTGCTAACCACTATGCAACCGTACCGCCCACAAGAAAACTGTCACTGCACCACAAGAGCCACAATGATCTAAGTTGACAGAGCAACAAAGCAAAGTCCGTGAGGATGGTTAGCACTGGGATCAGAAAACAAAGCTGGTGAAGTGAGATGACTGATTTTTAGGGACAACCGTGGAAGGCTTTGCTCAACATTTAAGTTCCAATTGGGCAGAACCCCCAGCTTGCACTTGTTGCAAATAAGGAGGACCATTTCTTCGGCAACTGAACATTGTGCACCTTCAAAGGATACATATTGTATGCACGTAGGAAGAAGTGTTTATGTTTTTCTACAACAGGAACTGTACTTCAAGGTCATTTATTGGGTGACAAACACCCAGGTCCTGTTCTTATGGAAGGTACTACATAAACATAGGTCCTTCTATCTTTCTATTAATAGAATAGAACACCTACAGTGTGAAAACAGGCCATTTACTGAACAAGTCCACACTGACTCTCTGAAAATCATCTGACTCAGACTCAAAACCCCCCAACCCTATCCCTGCTAATGGCTAATCCACCTAACCTATAATCCCTGGACACAATGGACAATTTAGCATGGCCAATCCACCTCACCTGCACATCTTTGGATTGTGGGAGGAAACCCACATTGTGTGGGGGAGAATGTGCAAACTCCACACAGACAGTCACCTGAGGCTGGAATTGAACCTAGGTTCCAGTCACTATGAGACAGCAGTGCTAACCATTGAGCCACTGTATTACAACAAAATTAAACTGTGAGGCCCACTTTGATAGAAAACAAAAGTAGCACTAAATGAGGGGCTTAGAAAGGTTTACTTCAGTCACCTTGTCTAATGGGACAGTCAACTATATCACCTGTGAACATACACATTAGTAGCATGAGTAGGCCATTCAGTCCCTTGGACCTTCTCCACCATTGGACAAGATCATGGTTAATCTGATTACAGTTTAAGCTCCATTTCTCTGCCTATCCTCTAAATCCTTTGACTCCCTTATTAGTCACCGGCTATGTCTGCCTTAAAAATATTCACTAACCTTGTCTTCACCACTCTCTGGGGAACATAAATTCCACAGACACACAATCCTCTATGAGAAAACCCATTTACTGCTCATCTCTATGTTAAATTGGAGAGCCCTTAATTTCACTCTATGTCCTTGAGTTCTTAGTCTCTCCATGTCCTTGAGTTCTTAGTCTCTCCCATAAGGGGATTGTACTCTCAGCATCAACCCTGTTAAGTCTCCTAGTTTATTTTCAATAAGATCATCTTTCTAAACAACAATCAATACAGAACCAATCTATCGAACGTTTCATCTGAAAATAGCCACTTCATCTGGCAAATGAGTTGCATGAACATTCACCAAACAGCCTCTCATGCAACTTTGTCCTTTCCTAATTAAGGAGACCAGACATTACACACAGTACTCTTGATGTGATCTCTCTAATGTTCTCTGTTTTTATATTCTATATCTCTTTCAATAAATGACATCATTCCATTTGCCCACTTACTGTACATGCACAAGAAATTTTTGTGAATCAGGTAGCAGAACATCCAGATGCCTCTGAACCACAAGTTCTGATCTCTCTCTCCATTTCAAAAATTGAATGTTTTTCTATTCTTCTGTCAAAGTGGACAAGTTCACATTTTCCCACATATCCTCTATCAGCCAACTTTTCATCTATTCAGCTACCTATTTCCTTTTACATGGTCCTTAAATGTCACTTTCACAACTTAGTGCCCAACCTATCATTGTTCATTAGTAATTTTAGCAACAGTTCATCCCATCCCTTCATCAAGTCAATGACAGAGTCTGTAAGTAGTTGAGGCTCCAGCACTGATCCTATGCAAACTCTGCAGAAGTAGCAAAACAAGTGCCAAGATCCTGATGTGTAATTAACCCACAATCCTTAAGGTAATACATACAGCATTCAAACATCATGCTGTCTGTTCATTATAATGATTGTGGCATGCAGCCCAGTGCTAAATGAGCTGCTTATGAGCCCACACCACTGTATGGGGAACAAGGCCTGTGCAAAGCTGATGTAATTTAAAGCTATCCTGCATTAGTTAATGTCAGCCTGTTGCTCTTACAATCTAGTTGCATTTTTGGCTGCAGAAGGTGGTAGAAGTGTTTGTGAAAAAAATTTTGTTGAGGAAGAGGAGAAGGGAAGGAGAGAGAGAGGTTCCCCTGTGGAGCATTGGCTACCTTCATTCAGAGGGTGGACAGAAATTGGATGGTCTTCCTGCCAAGGTGAGCCATGAGGCCCTCCAGGCAGACAAAATGACAGACAGTGAGAGCAAATTACTATCTTAATCAGAGGCAGCAGTCTAACTTCGAAGAATGGAGGTCAGTGCGGCATCAAAGTTCAGTGGCCTCACTCAAGTGGTCAATTCACAACGGCATTTCCTTTCAAATATATCACCAGCCTCAGATGCTGCTCTCTTGACAACTCCCTCCCCTTCCATCATCTCTAAACGCCCACGATCAAGCTTGAGTTAATTATCGTGGTTGCATGAAACCATTTGTAGCATCCAAAATGGAAATGTTCGCAGCCTTGCACCAGACATGTTGCAGCCATTGGGGTAGTACAACCAAGGAGTATCAGCCCAGGCAAAGGCACCTGCAAGACTGCACTAAGATAATGGTCAAAAGTACCTCTTTGAAGTTTGTGTGGATGAATGGATGTTTGATTAGATAAAATAGGTGGCGATTGTGTTTTTGTGATGGATTTCGATCCAGCATTTTAGCAAAGAGTGTATTGCGATAGTGTATATCACTTTGACAGTTAGGTGTGAGGAATGACAATGGGTCTTTGGTGCTTTTTTTCATGAGAAATATAGTCTAATAGGGCTTACATGGCCAAGTCTACTAGATTTAGGGTGGAGTAGATGTTTTCTCTCTTTCTTTTCCATTGCGCTCTTGTGGAAGATACAGAAGACTACATGAAATGGGAAAACACTCCAGTGAGTACGTCAGGGCTCCTTCACAGTCAGCTTGTAATATAGTTCATGTGTATTTCCATGTTTCATAAATAGGTTTTTCTCTGTGTTAAATATACTCTCTTGTGTATAGTTCATGTGAATGTTTCAGTAACCGATATCCACTGTAATAAAAAAGACAGGATCTGACAAATCAGATTTCACCCTAGGATTTTACTTCTGCATAAGCTGGAATTGTAACATAAGAAAACTGATCCTGAGAGAGGATAGAAGGATAAGGTCTCATGCTGAGAATCCTGTTCTGTTTCCTTCTTGCTTCACAAACAACTTGTTCTTTCCTATGATGTTTTTGCCCATCTCCAACTTACCCTCAACAATATTGTAACCATTTTAACAATGGTTGGGATCAAGTGATATTCCCTTAACCCAACATTCACACCCAAAGCCTTCTTCCATGTGTAGAAATACCTCCATCTGGATAGAGTTACTGTATTCCTACCAGACTGTGTAGCTGCTCTTTTATTAGAAAGAGATGGCTGATGTGGTTTAACCTGAGGATCACCGTGCCTCATGTCAGGGTAGAGGTTGAGAAGTAGAGTCCTTCATGAAACCATAGCCAACGTGGGAATTGAAACAAAAACATAAACTGCTGGAAAAGCTCAGCAGGTCTGACAGGATCTGTGGAATTTCATTTCCAGTGACACTTCAGAACTGAATTAAATTCACACTGTTGGCATCATCCTGCATTCTAAACCAACCATCCAGCCAACTGAGCTAACCAACCCCTGAAATCTGTTATCTGTTTGGATAACAATCACTGTAACCAAGATGCATTTCAGTAAATCCAAAGAGAGCCAAGGAAGAGGTTAATAGCGGGCAACCTAAAAGTTGTTGCAAAACCCTTTAAATAATTCTGGTGGGAGGTTCCTTTCTGCCTTTCAACACAGTTGGTTGTGCATTTTTTGAAGATGGAGTTAATTGTATGGAGTGAGGAAGATATGGAGAATACAAAATAGGGCAGGAGGAAGCTAAATGGACGGAATGAAAATTGTGAACAAGGAATTGCAATTTGAGGTGCTCAGTGATGTGATGCCAATGCAAGTTGGCCATAACAAGGCTGATGGATGAACAGGACAGGGTTTTGGACAAATTGGAGTTTAATGGAGGCAAAGGAATAACAGGGTAAACACTGAGGTACTCTGATCTGGGGACAGTGAACCAAATATAATGGTTTCATGTGAAAATATACGGAGCATTGCAGGGGCCAGATACCTTTCTCTGATGGGCAACTTGAGACATCTGAACTTCAGCTTAGCATTCAGTTGGAATTTCAAGGATACTGGTGCAGGTTGTCTTACCTCGAAACAATGTCTAATGGAGTGAGATGTGCAAAAATAGTTGACAAGACAGATCATAAAGGATTTAGTATTTCCAATAGCAGAAGGAAATTGTTGTTTGCTGCACTATCTTGAACTGTTTTGTTTTTAATCATATTCTGGGAATATTTAATATTTGACCTTGGAATGACCAACCACTGTTTAACTATTTGCAATTTACATTACAATGTTTTGTTAATGCAGCATGAGAGAAATTGGTAATTAAAATAGGAGGTTATATTATTTGTATGATTCTTTCCCTTTCCTCTGTTGGATAATGACTTTGTTGGAACAATATATGTATTTATATCAATTAGGAAAACAAGAAGTGGCTGATAGTAAGATGATTTCCAGCCAGTTACCTGGGTTCAACCTATGGCCACAATTAGCAATCAGCAGGTAGTCCAGCATTATGCTAAAACAGCATGAGCTACTTCTCCTACCTAGTTGCCAATTACTGGTTGAAAGGATTGTACTTGTTCACCATGATCAAACAGTTGAGATCATGTCACAGAGAGGAAATACAATGACAAGTACAGATGAGCTGCACTTCTAGGATTTATATTGAGGTAAGTGAGCAACTGTTCAAGTGTTGAATAAAGGTTTTCATTTATTAAACTCCTACACTCTTGTTCCTTTTCTGTGGAGATGATAATAAGATTACAAAGACAGTCAGGCAAAGCTTACAAAGACAGTCCGGAAAAATTGCGATAATTGATTTCTATCCACAGACACATTTGTAAATGTCTTCATCAAATCAGTGACTTGCGCTATGCTCTGTGCTGGAGTCTCACCTCCTCTGGGAAGATCTGTCATAGAGACAATGACAGTTGGTCAAAGGAAAGTTTCCCTGGAACCATCTCCAATCTGTACATTTTGATGCATGCCTTCGCTTTGATATCTGTCTACAGTTGCTGCCCTCCTGTCCTGTCCCCATCCATACTTTGAAATATGCATCATGAAGTCTTAAAGAACAGTAAGTTCCATTCTGTCCATAAAGCAAATGAGTAGACTCACATTGACATCGGCTGGGATTTTATGTGGAAATATTGTCCTTGCTCACTGGCAAAAAGATCAGAGGCCAGTCCGGTTTCGTCTGCCTTGGAAACTTTGTTGTGATTTTACACGGTACAAACAATTATTTGCCTGAAGTCATGGGATTCCCTTTCTGATGACAACTACCCTGCTTCCAAAAGCCAATAATGGGACTGCAGTGGTCCCATTATCCACAGTGGTGGAGTAGGCTGAAAGTGCAGGTATGTAGGGTCACATCAGGTCACTGATCCCAATCAGGAAGGCTTTTGTGAGGTGATAGGTGAGGGATTTACGCCACCAGGGATGCCCACTGTGGAACACGGTGTCCAACCAGGACAAACATTGCCAAGCTGCAAGGCATTACTAGACAGCATTCCTAGCTGGCAAGTGCCTATCTGTTGGTGGTAAAATAGTGGGAAGAAACCCTGCAATCAACAGTAAGTGGTCCCTTACAAATCCTCAACTGACTTAAAGGTGGGCATGCTACCAAACATCTCCATTGCCAATGGCATAAAACCCTGTCCTAGTGGCTGAGAGTCTTTGGAACATCTTGGTGAAGCAAACAATGGGAGCAGGGTCCTTGTGTATTTTAAGGCTGAGAGAAATAAATTCTTGATCAGGAGAGAAATTAAGGGTTATGAGGAAAGGGCAGGAAAGTGGACTTGAAGAATGTTGGATCAGCCAGGAAGCTTATTGATTGGCAGCGCAGGGAGATGGAATGCCTACTGTTTCCATTTCTTATGGTCTCATGGTTTGATGAAGGCACAAGGCAATGAACAAGACAAATCCTGGCACCCCACTGAATTTTATAGCCACTACATGCTGGCCAGGTCCTGGACTGAAATATTGGAGACATGGCAACAAAACCCCCCAGTTTTGCCTTTGGAGTTTCTGGAAGATCTTTGTAAACATTCAAGTTAATTCTGTTTTATTGGTTCCTGGAAAAAACAATCTATTTCCTTCAGATAAATATCACAGCTGCATAAATAAACAAACAGATTCCATTCTCCACGCCTCTGCCTCCAAATGGCAAATAAACTTATAATTACTTTAATAAAATTCTATTTTTACTTTCAAGCAACAAAATTAAACTAGCAATTGATGACTCTCTTGTAAAATGAATGAAAGGAGTGTTGCTTGTACAAACAATCTCTGTAAATGGCCATTGACAATAAATGCCTTCAGACAATTATTTACATTGAATAAAAACCCTCTAATTAGTTTGTAGAATTATAAAATCGTAGAATGGTTAGAAGCCATTCTGACTGTCATGTTTGTGCTGGGCCCCTAAAGCAACTATGGACATCATGCTATTCCCTTGTCTTTATAATGTAGCACTGCAAATCATTCCTTTTTAGGGATTGATTCAATTGTGATTTCAAATCCTCACCTAACCCTGCCTCCATCAGACTCTCAGGCAATGTATTTCAACTCACTGCATGAGCACATCTTCCCTCTTGTCACCAATGCTTTATTTGCTGTACACTGGTTCTCAATCCTTCCATAATCCTCCCCACACACTTTGCTTGGAAAGTTCTGATTCAAAATATACACAAAATTAAATTGATTTAATCGAATTATTAAACTAAATTAACTATAATAGAAATTTTAGCCATGTCAAAAATGAGAGGTCAAAAAATATTGCAGATTGTTTTCTAAATGTTCAATTGGTTAACATTTCTTTCTATAGATATGTTCTTCTGATGTGACGACATA
Organism: Chiloscyllium plagiosum; assembly: GCF_004010195.1. NCBI lineage: Eukaryota > Metazoa > Chordata > Chondrichthyes > Orectolobiformes > Hemiscylliidae > Chiloscyllium > Chiloscyllium plagiosum. The sequence continues at coordinate 17,837,819 of NC_057723.1, read as the reverse complement.
GTTTCTCTTTCGTTGCTCCCTATACCTTCTTCCCTCAGAACATTTGTATGTTCTTGAATTCTGCAAGTTACTGCAATTTAACTTTACTCTGCTTTTTGTTGTTTCAAATTTCAGTCAATTTATCTACAGTAAGTGATTAACTCAAAGATTTTAAATTTATTTTACAAACACTGTCCTTACAAAACTAATACCTATGTTTTCAAATGTTAGAATCCACACCATTACAAATACAAATAAATGCCTTATCTCTAGTATGAAGCAGGGAATTAAATTAGAATTCAGAATTAAAATTCCTTTAACTGAAATAGCAGACAAGATATGAATCACACAGCGGCCGTGACATTTTACATAAGGGAAATTAACTGCACTCTTCAAAACACAGACATCTTAACATAATTTTACATGAATATTTTATTACTTTAATAGACAGTATAATTTAAAAACAAGATGTTGTAGTTCACAATATCGATACTGCACTTTTTATTACAAAGAGAAAAGGCACATTACAGTGCTCCCATCTGAGTGAGATCCCAATCATACCTGTTACAGACAAAAGGAGACAACTAGATTTCAGGTAATAGTAATGAAAGAAGTGGAGGAGGAAGAAACTGAAGGAGTCATCTATTCTTCATTGAAGTGTGTTTGGTATTTTTGAGCAGTAGATGAGAAACACATGGAATAATGTCATGGATTGTACTCACTGCATACAAATACAAAATGATGGGAAGACACCTTTTATTCCCTGTGGCAACACATGATTTAATAGTGAACATGTTACATTTATGGCATGGTACGTAAGTAGATCTGCAATCTTATTCACCCACTTCTCTAGCAAGAATGTATGCATTACCCATTGGATCTTCCTGCCTTCAACACAGGTTCTGCAGTAATCACTGAGAAGTCAGGGATGGGGTGGGGGGATGGAGCAGGGACTGTGAGATCTGGAAGTCACTAACTTTAGATCAGCACATAGGCACTGGAGTTTGACTCAATCATTTCACTCTTGGAGTAGGAACAAGAGAGAGTTTTAACAGCTTTTTTCACTACTGAGCAGCTGTCTTCACGAACTACTCTGCTCACCCCACCAGGAAGGGGCTAGAAAATGTGCCCTAATAAATGATCAGACTAAAGTGAGGACTGCAGATGCTGGAGATTAAAGTCAAGAGTGTGGTGTTGGAAAAGCACAGCATGTCAGGCAGCATCTGATGAAGATTCCTGATGAAGGGCTTTTGCCCAAAACATCGATTCTCCTGCTCCTCGGATGCTGCCTGACCTGCTGTGCTTTTCCAACACCAAACCCTCGACTCTAATCTCCAGCACCTACAGTCCTCACTTTCGCCTAATTAATGATCAGTCTGTTACAACCTACATGGAAAATTGCATCCAGTGTGCTCATTTACCTGCAGTCTAAAAACCAAAGTAAATTCAACCATGGAACCTGAAGTACACAAATACTCTTGGATAACAAGCTAAACAATCTTCCAGAAAGGAGAGCTGCTTGCATTGACCTTGAACTCAAGCATTTCAACATTAATATTTTTGCCCTGAGGGAGACTCAAGAGCAGGCGAGGAGGAGCAATTGGTAGGAAGTCGAGTTTACACCATTTTTTGGAGAGGAAAATCCAAGGATCAGCTCAGGATGCAAGGAATTGCATTCTCTATCAAGAACAAACTCACTAACTGACTCTTAGAAGTTCCTATTGGCCTTGTGACTTTCTATTGACAACTTGTCAAGAACTGACAGGCAGTGGTCAAATGTGCCTGTGCCCCAACTCTTGTTGCCAAGGATGAGTCCAAATTAAGCTTCAATTCTGCCCTAGACACTACAATCACCAATATCCCTCAAAAAGGCATCATCCTCCTAGAAAGACTTCAATACCAGGGTTGGAAAGGACTCCCAACTCCAGAAAGGAACCATTAGAAAGGAAGGAGTTGGGAATTTGAACTGCAATGGGATTCTCCTACTCAGCAAATGTACAGATCACCAGCAACACACTATTTTGCCAAAACGACACATTCAAAATACAACATCTCCAAGGTGGTCAATCATACCCATTAGCAAGTAATTGCTGATGACAGTAGATCAGGAGGTTGATTGACTTGTAACATCTTGATGTTACAAGATGTAGGATAGATCAGTATCTAACATTAAGTTACAAAACAGCCATGATCTCTCTCTATTCGATTCTCTATATAACAATGATTTCAGATTAGTAAGATTACCATCACAATGCTCAAAACAAATGTGTTTCCCCTTTATACTAAACAGATGGCAGCATTGCAGACAAGATTATTTTGGCTAAAACTGAATAAATTTTATCTTGGTCCAATATTCAGAGAAGGTGGAATGTGAAAGGAGGAATTTGTTTACAAAAGGAGACACAGAAATGCTAGAAATATGGATTTAGTGACTAAAATACATTCTCATATTTTCTTTCCACTTCCTATCTGTCAGATTACACCAGTAAGTTTGCTGAAGGGACTTGTGGGCTGGGGGTAGATGGACAGAAGTATTCCTGGATCCCATGGCTCACAACCAGACTCAAAAGGGTATCAATACTTAGTACTCCTTTGCTGCTGAGATTCCCAATTTCTGGAAAGCTCTATCACAAAGGGCTAAATTTGAGATCCCAAATTTGAGTCAAACCTCATTTAGGTATGATATCAGATTTACGTCTCTCGTTTTGGTTATTTGGATGTCCCCAAACCTGCATCATTAAAACTTGAGGTAGGCACTTTCACAGGAGGCCAAAGGTCAAATTCCACATTTTTAATGACATAATCCTTCTCCTCCCATTATAGGGTATGGTAGAGGAGCATGGTTTTAATGTTCTCACTATTCTGCTATTGTGTACTAGTGCTGTATGTTCCAGAATTATATGTAACTGCTAGATAATGAACTGATCATCCATTGAATGTATGCAACCTCCTGGGTTCCAAACATTGTTAACATCAAGTGACTCCCCAGCTAGAGCAAAGTGAGCTTTACATGCAGTGGATCCAGGTGGTGCAGTGGTATGTTCCTGCTTCTGTGCCAGGATTCTTAGGTTCAACTGTTCCAGAGGCGTGTCATCACATCTCTGAACAGTTGATTTGAAAATGGAAATAGCTGCTTTGAAAATACAGTATGCTAATGCTTTAGTATTTAGCTGGTGTGATTCTGCAGTACCATGTGGACCAAACAGTTCTAACTTCAGGAACTAGTCTCAGGTTGAGATACTCAGCCTTGGTTAAAAGTATGGTGCAACTCAAAACGGATTTGTATGCTAGTGTTAGGGAATAGACAATTCTACTTTCGATCGTAGTTTAGTTAGTGCTGTTAAAAATGTGTGTGGATTTTGAACAAAGCCAGTATTTCACGTAGAAATAATTTAAACCACACAAATAATTAAAGCTGCGAAAAGAGAACTCCACCAGTGGTATAACTAGATAAGAGGTTCGAAAAAGTAGGGAAGAGTTTGATATTCTCTAAATTAGGCACAATGGATTTTGGCAAAAAAAAAGCCAAAAGAAGATTCCAAGCTTCTCACAGCTTTCAAAACATAATTTGGAAAGTTCTATTTTGATAGATTATCCTTTGGTGTAATAACAACACCAGAGGTCTTTCAAAGAGTAATGTCAAATCTTTTAGTGGGCTTACACTGAGTTGTTTTCCACATGGGTCCACTCAAGCTGAGGTTGACATGACAGTGACAGCAGTGCAGAGAAGACTACAAGAGGCAAGATTGACACTCCACAGTAAGTGTGATCTTTCAGAACAAACACTCAAGTTCCTTGGTCACTTAAAAATCAGGAATAAAGACCAGTCATAAAAGGAGGCAACAGCCTGGTAGTGATATTGCTGCACTGTTAATCCCAAGGAATGTTTTGGAGACCTGAGTTTGAATCTCTCTACGGCAGATGGTGGCATTTGAATTCAATAAAAATTTGCAGTTAAGAGGCTAATGATACCACATATCCATTGTCAATTGTCAGAAAAAACAATTTGTTTCATAATTTTGTTTGGGGAAGGAAACTACCACCCTTACTAGTCTGGCCTACATGTGAGTCCAGTCCCACAGCAATGAGGTTGACTCTTAACTGCCCTCTGGGCAATTAGGGATGAGTAACAAAAGCCAGCAAGGCCCTCATCCCATTAAAGAATAAAAAGGTGAAACACTTTCAAGATCACACATCAGAAAACAGTGATAACCCAAATGAAATTAATGTTTGCAGTTCATGGGATTCCTGATATTGTGGTATCAGATAATGGTTGTGAACAATAGAGTGAAATCACAGACCACAGAGGTCAGAAACAGCTAAAATGAAAGAAGATGCTGAAGCAGGTAATATTAAAAGATCCACTCATTCAAATTTTGTTCAACAGTATCCCAAAGATCAACAGCAGAATGAGAACATTTTATTTCCTACAAATGAAAGGATGAGATTAGTTATATTAGTTTTAGGTAAATTAGTTATAGAGTCATAGAGATAAACAAAATTGAAACCCAGTCTTTGGTCAAAATTGTCCATGCCGACCAGATATCTTCAATAAATCTAGTCCCATTTGCCAGCATTTGGCCCATATCCCTCTAAACCCTTCCTATTCATATACCCATTCAGATGCCTTTTAAATGTTGTAATTCTACCATCTCCACCATTTCTTCTGGCAGCTCATTCCATCTTCTGCATGAAAATGGTGTTCCTTAGGTCCCTTTTAAATCTTTTCCCTTTCACCCTAAACCTATTCCCTCCAGTTTTAGACTCCTCCACCCTAGGGAAAAGATCTTGTTTATTTACCCTATCCAGACCCCACATGATTTTGTAAACCTCTATAATGTCACCCCTCAGCCTCCAACCTTCCAAGGAAAATAGTCTCAATCTACTCAGCCTCTCCCTATAGCTCAAATCCTCCAACCCTGGCAACATCCCTGTAACTCTTGAGGTAGCATGGTGGCTCAGTAGTTAGCACTGCTGCCTCACAGCGCCAGGGACCTGGGTTTGATTCCAGCCTTGGGTGCCTGTCTGTGTGGAGTTTGCACATTTTCCCTGTTTCTGCATGGGTTTCCTCCAAGTGCTCTGGTTTCTTCCCACAATCCAAAGATCTGCAGATTAGGTGAATTGGCCATGCTAAATTGCCCATAGTGTTCAGGGATGTATAGGTTAGGTGCATTAGTCGGGATAAATGTAGGGGAATGGGTTTGGATGGGATACTCTTCAGAGGGTCAGTGTGGACTCGAAGGGCCTGTTTCCATACTGTAGGAATTCTGTTACAAGTCTTTTCTGAACTCTTTCAAGTTTCACAACATCCTTTTTATAGCAGGAGACCAAAATTACATGCAACATTTCAATAATGGCCGAACCAATATCCTGTATAGAGTCATAGAGTCATAGATACGTACAGCATAGAAACAAACCCTTCGGTCCGACCTGTCCATGCCGACCAGATAATCCAACCCATTCTAGTTCCACCTGCTGGCCCATATCCCTCCAAACCCTTCCTATTCATATACCCATCTAAATGCCTCTTAAATGTTGCAATTGTACCAGCCTCCTCCACATCCTCTGGCAGCTCATTCCATACACGTACCACTCTCTGCATGAAAAAGTTGCCCCTTAGGTCTCTTTTATATCTTTCCCCTCTCACTCTAAACCTATGCCCTCTAGTTCTGGACTCCCCGACCCAAGGGAAAAGACTTTGTCTATTTATCCTATCCATGCCCCTCATAATTTTGTAAACATCTATAAGGTCACCCCTCAGCCCCTCCGACGCTCCAGGAAAACAGCTCAGCCTGTTCAGCCTCTCCCTATAGCTCAAATCCTCTAACCCTGGCAACATCCTTGTAAATCTTTTCTGAACCCTTTCAAGTTTCACAACATCTTTCCGATAGGAAGGAGACCAGAATTGCATGCAATATGCCAACCAATGTCCTGTACAGCCGCAACGTGACCTCCCAACTCCTGTATTCAATACTCTGACCAATAAAGGAAAGCATATCAAACGCCTTCTTCACTATTCTATCTACCTGCGACTCCACTTTCTAGGAGCTATGAACCTGCACTCCAACCGCAATATGTCCTTATATCTCCTATGCTCAATGCACTGACCAATAAAGATAAGCAATATAAATGCCTTCTTCACTATCCTGTCCGCCTGCGACTCCACTTTCAAGGAGCTATGAAGGTTCACTCTCTGTTCTGCAACTCTCACCAGGACCTTTCTGTTAAGTGTATAAGTCTTGCCTGATTTGCCTTTCCAAAATGCAGTGCCTCACATTTATCTAAACTCCAACTGCCACTCCTCGATCCATTGGCTCATCTGATCAAGATCCTGTTGTACTCTGAGGTAACCTTCTTCGCTGTCCACTGCAGTTAATACACTATAATGTTTATTGGTGTAAGTGAATGTGAGAATCTCAAGAAAAAGAACAAAGAACAATACAAGGACATGGAGAGAAAGTGAAAAAAGATATATTTATCAAAGAGAGCAAAAATATAATACATTTTTGACAAGACTTCAAAAACCGAACAAGATTAGAATGACCAAAAGACTGAATCATTGGTTTTCCAGGAATACCAGAGAATGTTGAGGTCTGTCAGAGACTTAGTCATATATAATATAATAATATATAAGGTTTGTTAGACTAAATCCCATAATAGATCAACTATAATATTCTGTTTTGTAATAAAAGGAAATTATATTCCTTCATGTAACCTGAGATCTATGAGAAAGCCACGTGGTAAGCAGCTAGCATAAGAAAATGTTCTCACATCTATAAAAATATAATAATAAAGTTAGTGTTTGATAGCTATCAGTATGTGAGTTATTAAGACCACTTCAACCTAAAATCACAATAATATAGTTCCTGGATTTATCCTTGCAGACAAGGTGGTCAGTTCGCTCATTTAGCTGGATGGTTGATTTGCAATGCAGAGTAACACCAGCAGCATGGGATCAGTTGTGCACCAGCTCAGGTGTCTGTAATGGATTCCCCTTCTCAACTTCTCCCCTCACCTGAGGCGTGGTGACCTTCAGATTAAACTCACAATCAGTTGTCTCCCTCTCTCTCTCTCTCTCTCTGATGAGCACCTCATGAGGGAGCAGGGCTCCAAACGATAGTACTTCCAAGTAAACCCATTGGACAATAACCTGGTGTTGTGTGATTTTTAACTTTGTACACCCCAGTCCAACACTGGCACCTCCAAATCATTGCCAATGAGAGAGCAGCCCAGAGTGGGATCCAAAATAATCTTATAACCTACTCCTTTTGTATCTCCATTCCACATGCGTAATGGCCCAACAATCATTCTCCACTTGGGCTAGATTACACAAACTTTCTATTTCTGATTTGGAGATGCCGGTGTTGGACTGGGGTGTACAAAGTTAAAAATCAAACAACGCCAGGTTATAGTCCAACAGGTTTAATTTGGAGCACACTAGCTTTCGGAGCGTCGCGCCTTCATCAGGTGATAGTGGAGGGCTCAATCCTAACACACAGAATTTATAGCAAAAATTTACAGTGTAATGTAACTGAAATTATATATTGAAAAATTGATTGTCTGTTAAGTCTTTCATCTGTTTGAATGCC
>NC_057723.1:17724622-17827319 GCF_004010195.1 Chiloscyllium plagiosum | reverse complement strand
CACTCATTGTTACGGCTAACCTAAGAATGCAACTTTTAAAAAAAAGGTTTTGCGATTTACACATGAAAGAAGTGAAACTATCATGGTATTCGAACAGATGAAAGACTCAACAGACAATCAAGGTATTTTTCAATGTATAATTTCAGTTACATCACACTGTAAATTTTTGCTATAAATTCTGTGCCTTAGAATTGTGTCCTACACTATCACCTGATGAAGGAGCGGTGCTGTGAAAGCTAGTGTGCTTCCAATTAAACCTGTTGGACTATAACCTGGTGTTGTGTGATTTTTAACTTTCTATTTCTGTTTATCCTTAACCAAATGTTTTGATCGAGTGAGGAGTAGTGAAGCGGTTTCCCTCTTCTTCAGCCCTTGATTGGCTGCAACAATTCTGTTCGACATGCAGCTTGGCATACTTCAGTTAGTTAGTAATATGTTGCTTCAAATCTAAGGTGCCAATTTCAAGGTTTTCTTGAGTACATCAGAAAGGACTTTTATTGCCTATTGAAGCCAACCACACGTAAAAATACAGTTTAAAAGGGGAAAGTGTTTTGTACAAAAAGGAATAACAAGATTATACAGTACAAAATTTCTTTTGAGTCCTTTTGACCCGAGAGCACAATTATTCAATTCATGACTTGCAGACTCAGCTGGAGCAAAATTTGTAGATCCCTTTGATTTCTCAAAAAAATCGCTATTTCTCCACTTTGCTTTTCATCAGACATCTGAGAAATGGAGATAACTAAAATCAGGGGAGAGAGAAGGAGAAATGAGAGAGACAAAGACTTCCAGTTCAATTCCTGTGAATCCATCATTCTCCACTGTGCTCTGTCCAAAGCAGCCAACTGCCTGTCATACAGATCATTTGTATGTTCGCACATCTGATATAATTTCTTTTTAAGATGAATAATTCGCAGAGGAGTCTTTCAATCTCAAAGATGGAACTTCCAGAAAGGTGTAAATCACACAGGAAATACAGATCTGAGTGACTGCTTTTAATCAGTTTGATGACGTTAATTTCACCTCCGATGCATTGTCGCTTTCAGGGGGTCCCCGATTTACCAATGTCTGACTTAACGAAAAATTGTAATTGCAAGCATGACCTTGTACAAGGGTGTAATTTTAAAGATTCAACACACAAACATTTTCTGCATTTATGAATGGCTCCTTGATATTGCCCTGCAGTGCGTTCGGACTTGTGAACAAATTCATTTGCAAGCAGACTGAAGAAGGGAACATTTTCGCAACTTGTGTCTGTCTGTGTTGACGGTTTCAGTTCTGGCTGAAGCTGTGGACAGGTAATCACTGCAGACATCTTAAATCACTGTTTTTCATTTTAGATCATGAGAGTTCCCAGAGATCAAAATTAATCAGTGTTCCTTTACTACCACTATCATAACAAAATACAATGTAAAAATTTGAATATTTTGGCAATACCTTTTAAAATAACACACAGTAAAATTGGTTGTCAACACAGTGAAAGACCATGAACAGTGAATGTATAACTAAATGGATTGTGTCTTATTTCATGGGAGACACTTCCTCATCACGTGGACTTCAGTACGTCTGGAGGAAAACAGCCAAGAAGCAGATGGAAATCTGTTGCCTTAGAAAGGCTTAAGCAAACAAAAGCAAATAACAATTACTTTTCAATTCACTATGAATTTGAGCAATTATGTGAATCCTGCCGATCTTCAGCTCTCAAATATTAGGGAAATTGACCTCATGCTAAGTTGACAAATGAGCAGGAAGCGCAAGTTCAGGATCTCTGCCATGGAAACCCATAGTTTTAGCAATTTTTCCTAGTATTTTCTTAAACATCAACTGTTTCACAGCGATTTTCATCACACTCTGAAGTGTCTTTTGTAATTCACTCTACTATATGTTTTAAGCACAAACAAAAATCTTGGATAACTACAACATAGAATGCAACAGAATAGAGTATACTAAGCTGTACTACATACAGTAAAATACATGTAAATGTGTGTATGTGAGAGTGTGTGTGTGAGTGAGTATGTGTGTGAGAGAGAGTGTGTGTGTGTGTGAGAGTGTGTGTGTGAGAGGGTGTGGGTGTGTGAAACTTATTTTCTTTAAAGGGCAGCACAATAGTTAGCACAGCTGCATCACAGCACCAGGGACCCAGGTTTGATTCCATTCTTAGGCGACTGTGTGGAGTTTGCATGCTCTCCCCATATCTGCATGGGTTACCTCTGGGTGCTTCGGTTTCTTCCCACAGTTCAAAGCCTGATCATGCTAAATTGCCCATAGGGATGTGCAGGGATGTGCAGGCTAAGTGGATTAGCCAAGGGAAAAGCAAGGTTACAGGGATGGATTGGGTCTGGGTCGGTATGGACTTGAGGGGCCGAATGGCCTGCTTCCACTGTAGAGATTTTAATAATCATATTCATTCATAAGCTCTTTTTCAACCATATTGATCCATAAGGAAATGTGACTTTCATGTTCTACATTCAGCTACTGAGAGTGCACTGAAATCCTTCCACATCCACATGTTATTTCTCTCATTTTTAATGTTTTGCTTCCAGTTGAGGCAAAATGCCAGTCTTCTTGCCACTTTGGTTAGTTTCGAATTCTGTTGTCTTTTTTGAGCCCTCTGCTATTACAGCTCTCAGAGTTATTTTGTGAATAAGATGTTTCTGAGCAGGCAAGTAGAATGCATGATGAATAGTGAATAAAGCAGATATTTTTAATTAACCAGTTCTGATATTTTATGATTCTAGATTAAAATAAAACTTGAACACAGACCTTCCAGTTGAACTTGAAAGGAGTTTATATAGCCGTGACTCATTTTGACAGTGTAGTTAGAGAAAAGTTATTTCTTCTGACAAAGAAGTCAATAACCATGAGACCACAACACCACGGGGCCCAAAGATGGTCATTTGGCCAATTCAGTCTGTTCCATCATTCATTGAGATAATTACTGATCTGATCATTCTCAACTCCATTTTCCTACTGTCTCACTATAGTCCTTGATTTCTGCCCTGATTGAAAATCTGTCTACCTCAGACTTGAATATACTGAATGACTCTGACTCAATTGTGCTATGTGGTAAAGGATTCCACAGATTCACAACTCTGAGAGAAGGAATTCCTCCTCATCTCCATTTTACATACATAACTCTTATTCTGCGGTTATACCCTCTTGTCCTGGACTCTCCTGCGAGGGGAAACAACCAATGACAGAGGTGATCAATTTAAAATCATTGTTCAAAGATCGCAAAGTAAAATTACAAGTATTAGTTACAGTTGTTGTGATCTGTAACTTTTCACATGAAAAAAACCCAGCTTCTATTGCTTTATCTGAATAATTGTAAAAGTGAGTTTGACAGATTCTTGAAGATGATGAACTTAGAGTTCTGGATAAAAATAAGAGGGGTATGGGACAAGGCATTTTCCCGAGTGGTGGTGGAGCTAAGAAACTGTTTAGATTCATATCTAAAGAGTTAGAGTGCCCCTAGGATTACCAACAGTTTTTTTCTTTTTAAAGCTAGTTTTTTTTTGTAGTCTTTCACAGGCACAACGTGGCAAAAGCCTCTCTCATCCTGAAAGCTTGTCTGGTTCATATCTCATAAGAAAATGGAACAGGAGTAAATGAAATTATTCTCAAACCTGCTCTGCCCTTCATTGTGGTCAAGACTGCTCTTCAGCTTCAACTCGATTCCTTCAAAGATCTATCTCAGTCTTGACATTATCGATCCAGAAACCCAAAGATTTTTCTCCTCATCTCAGTCCTAAATGATGTTACCCATTGTCATGTATGGCATCCTGACTTGGGAGTTTTCTCACTGTTCCTTCAGTGTCACTGGGTGAACCTCCAGGGACTTCCAAGTGGCAATGTGGATCTACCAACACCAAATGGACAGCAGCAGTTCAAAAAATGCAGCTCACTAGCATTTTCTCAAGGGAAACTAAGGGCAGCCAGGCATCTCTTTGGGTTTATATTATGGCAGTAAGGAAACAACTGTGGAACATTCCGTTTTGTTTAGTTATTTATTCTAGATATGTACTGGATGGAAAATTGGCTTGTGTATTCAATAAAGTTGAGGAGAAAGTGAGGTCTGCAGATGCTGGAGATCAGAGCTGAAAATGTGTTGCTGGAAAAGCGCAGCAGGTCAGGCAGCATCCAGGGAACAGGAGAATCGACGTTTCGGGCATAAGCCCTTCTTCAGGAATGGCTTATGCCCGAATCGTCGATTCTCCTGTTCCCTGGATGCTGCCTGACCTGCTGCGCTTTTCCAGCAACACATTTTCAGCTGTTCAATAAAGTTGTTTTATTAAAAACAAAACTGGCCCAATACCAATGTCCACTTCCATGAGTGAATAAACAAAAATCCTCTCTAGTTTTCCGACTTGTCTGGATTAAAGCCCATTTGCTTTTCGAATTACCTGCTGTACTTCTGTGCACACTTTCTATATTCTATATGAATATATGAATGCAGAGCAGGGATAGGCACTTCAGTCTCTCAAGCCACCCCCACTTTCAAAAAGATAGTGACTGATCTGACTGCAACATCAATTCTACATTCTCATGAGTCCTTTCATGCCCTTGCTTCACAAAAATCTATCTACCGTTGCCTTAAAAATGTTCAAGGATTCTGCTTCCACCACATTTTGAGGGAGACTTTCAAACATGATAACATGCAGTGAAAAAATATCAGGTGACCCCTGAGTTTTAAACAGTGACTCCTAGTTGAAGATTCTCTCATAAGGGGAAATACCCTCTCCACATTGACAGCATCATGACTCCTCAGGATACTGTATAATTAATATAATGTGCATGAGCTCAAAAGAAGCATTTTTTTTTAGTTTACATGTACGCCTAATCCCTTGGTTATTTTCTTGATCATTTGTTGTTTATATTTTGAAATATCCCCTTAAATGTCTCTCATTTCATTTTAATTGACCTATCCTTCAAACTAGCTTGCCACTTCACTTTAGTCAGCTCTGCTTTCATGCTATCATCTTACTTAATTCTTTTTTAACATGTCTCAGACCCACTCCTTTCCCACTCAAAATCATTGCAAAATTCAATCATATATTGATTACTGCTAACTTAAGAGAGCCTTCCCAATGAAATCATTGATTAATTCTATCCCATTGCATGATAAACCTTGCATTAACAGATCAAAATGTTTTTGATAAATCAAAATGTGATGTTAATATATGCAATTCTTGTGTTAACTGTCCAGCAGCTATATATCTAAAACATCCTATTACATTTCCAGAATTAATTCTCCTAATGCTTGTTTGGATAGACTTCTAATCCTTATGTAAAGATTGGCGAGATGGAGGGGTGAGAGTGTGTGATGCAGTGAGGCAAGAGTTCATATGAATAAGTAGGAAGACCACTTAATCACAGCAACACATCCAGAGCAGAGCATAATTTCTGAAATGCTGTACTAAGTTGGCAAGTCATATAGCAATGTCAAAACTATCTATTTAGGTAGGTCACAATGAAGATGCTCTCAAAATGCTAATTTTAGATCTGGCAAAGTTATGCTGAAAAAAAAGTGCCAAATTGACAACAATGCCTGTGCAAATCCAGTGTCAAATTTATAATAGAACAACACAGCACTACTTACAGCAGGGGAGCCAATCATCCCACTGATAAAAGCAATGTGACCTTCTTGCAGATGTTTCTTCTGCGCTTCTGTGGTACTGTAATTAGTAGAAAGAGTAGCCCACGCTTCCTGCTACAGACCGTCACAGATCGATGAACTGCCATGGTTTTGTTTTCAACTGATCTCTAAACTGCAGTGATAGTCAGCTACATGAATTAAAGACTGGCAAGGCAGCAGGGATCTTATTACTTTAAGGGGCCTTTTCGTGCACTGAAGCATCTGGTATACAATTTGTCAGAGAAATTAATTATTCAATTGAGTTTTGCCCTCTGAAAAATGATCTCCAGCTCAGGACATCCTTTGCAATAGACATTTTAATTATCTAACATGCACAAACCTATAAATACGCAGTTATAGTCTATGATGTTCAGAATGTACCACTGAATACTGCTTTAATGAGATGTGGTTTGCAGAAGTAATGGAGGATAAGATTGGGAGAAACAGGGCAAGGAGAGTAGGAATAACAGATGTAATGTGAAAGGTAACATGAGGAAGAGGGATTGTGTTCAAAGGGGAAATCTGACAGAGAAGCTGAGAAATTAGTTTGACGTAGCCTATACCCAATGACCCAAACAGAGTGTGAAGTTCTTGGGAAGAAACATTAAGGTTTGGCAAGGATCATTCAGAATCAGAACAGCACATATTGTTAAACCATAAATATTTCTATTCTCATTCTGGACTCCCTCTGCTGCCATACATGGTGAAATAGCCCACCACGAGGTCCCAATGGAAACAGATATAACTTATCTGGTTCCTGATAGTTGTAATTATGTGTAATTAATGAACATTGATTCAACCTATCACTATCATGCAATAGAATAATGCATTGTTAGTGAACAAAATGCTCATTGCAATTTTCAATGCACTACACTGAACACAAGGAATATACCCCTCATTGGACAGAGTTGACCCAAAGCATACCTGATATTTGATTTTAGGTCTCATTTGCATGAAGCTGGTGAATTAAACCAGGAAACAAATACAAACTTGGACGTTATGGAACTTTGGTCTGGCAGGTGCACAAGATCAATTATCGATAAAGCATTGAGAGAAGCCCCCCTCCCCTCCTCCCCCCATCTCCAGAGGAAATTCAGTCTTTGGGTATATCACTGTTCCTTTCTTTCTCTTCATTTGTTTGTCTCTCTAAATTGACTGTTTATCACAGACAGTTACTTCCAAAGGCACAGAAAGCAAAAATTCACGTAGCTCCTGCATGGATATTGCCTGCCAGTTGGCAAATTATTAAGCCAAAAGATTGCTTCTAACTTGGATACTTTGCCCTTGCTTGCAGGGAACATTGTTTAGATGTCTAACACATATATGGTAAGTAATTTCACAAAATCACACAGGTCAATTGGCCTGGGTCAAGATGAAGAGAAGTCACCTTAATTCTGCATTCTTATATAAATTAAGGTCATACACTCGGTGAACAGCATAATGAAAGGGTGATATGAAGAGCATTTAATTTTACTGATGGGCTGCAGGTTATCCAAGGTTTCAGTTTATTTCATTAGCACAATCATGCACAAGAAACAAAATTTGAATTACAGTCAGATCTATTTAGATTCTAACTACTAAAAGCTACACCCAGTCAAGGGAGTATGATGGCAGTTTTTGAAAGAATAGTGTCAAGAATCACTAACATAGCTCAAAGATTACCTATAGAGGCAGAATTAAACAGCTGTTGATTTTGAGTGTCTATTACAATTTAGACTCAAATATATGAAACCGCAAAGGTGTCATATTTAAAGCTGTCCTTCAAAGGTATTTCCAATTATTTTAAATGAATACTTCTGCTGCATCATTGACAAGAAAACTTAACATTGAAATAATAGCTGTTGGGAGGCAATGGTGTTGTTTGCATTTTTTAGTCCTATAATACCAATCATACTAGAAAGACAAGTAGAGTCTCTTGACTTAGAATTATTGTTAGGCAAAAGTGAGGACTGCAGATGCTAGAAACCAGAGTTTAGATCAGAGTGGTGCTGGAAAAGCACAGCAGGTCAGGCAGTATCCGAGGAGCAGGAAAATCGACGATTCGGGCAAAAGCCGTGCATTCCTGATGAAGGGCTTTTGCCCGAAACATCGATTTTCCTGCTCCTCAGATGCTGCCTGACCTGTTGTGCTTTTCCAGCACCACTCTGATCTAAACCCTCAGAATTATTGTTGCCTTATTGGGCTCTGGTTTCCAACCATGGTGGTAATTCACTACAATCAAATCTCCTTTCTACTCTTTTTAAATTAACGATAATAGATTAGACAGGCCCTGGTGGGCCACAGTAACAAAAAGTGAAAAGATCAGTGGATATTTACAATGGAAACCTGTCAAAATGAGATCAAATATCACTACCAGACATGATGCTGTACCCTAGAATTCTTTCTTTGCTGTGTCTAAGAATGTGTCAAATTATCAATGGCAGACGATAGTCAACTGTAGAGTCTTAAGCTGAATCATCTAATATAACAATATGTAATTGTGAAGGTGCCAGTGTTGGACTGGGCTGGACAAAGTCAGAAATCACATTATGCCAGGTTATAAGCCAACAGATTTATTTGAAATCACAAGGTTTCGGAAGGAATAGCGCTCGGAAAGCTTGTGATTTCAAATAAACCTGTTGGATTATAACATGGTGTCATGTGACTCCTGGCAATATATAGTTGTATTGAATGATAGTGAAAGGGTTCATCAGCATTTATTAATTAAACATAGCTATCAGGAACCAGATATGTCACATCGATCTACATTGGGACCTCATGATAGACAAAAAAGTGTTGCATTCTGAAATGCTTGGAACTAATGCAATTTCAACATTAACTCTTTGAGAAGCATGACCTTGTGCAAAAATTGATGGGGTTTGATATGTCCACATGAGAATTATAGCCATGTGCCCACATTCTACAATGAAGCATGCAGTACAAAATCCTGCTTATTATTAGTTTCTAGTACTTATTACACCCTCTAAATAATATGTCTTTTGGATCAAAGTTGCTCCAAGGTAACACAAAACCCAACCAGACATCGATTGGGTTGGTCTATATTATCTCATCAATTATTATTCCTCACAATTATTAAGTAATTCTGCAAACCAATGGCTTGGCAGGTTGGATAATCTTAGTTGCACAGCAGAAGGAAGCTTGCTAGTATTAGGTGTTGGTGCATAATGGTTTCAGATATTTTAACCCTAATATTATGCCTGTGCAAACTTATGGACCCCTAACCTTTGCTACAACTGAAAACAAATTCCCCAGACTTTTGAAAGTGAGATGTCTCACGATCAGGTGAGAGTTCAGATACATTAAGGAAAGTATATTTTGTGGAGTACAAATTATAGAAAAATTTCCCCTTTTTTTAATATTAATTTCATGTCCCATGAAGTACATGCAGGGTAAGACCTAATGATGGCAAATTTAATCATTTCTAACATTTGACACCACAGGCAGGAGCAAGAGGTGGACTGCTCAGTTCTAAATTCTCAAGCAATGGATAGCTTCAAAAGGTAAGAAACTAGTAGGCTAGCCCACATTTAGCCTGTTCTTTGTCATGAGTGAAAAGCGACCCTATTTGGTCTAATGCTTACAATGATGATTAATGTTGAATGAATTGGTTAATTAGTGCCCCCACTGATCTTGAACTCAAAGTTTTACACTTGAGTCTGTTACTGCAGATATCCCAATAGAATTGGCTTAGTTTTCATTACATGCAGTCAGCCGGTTTCAGCGTGTTGACCCAGTGACAATGTAACTTGTCCAATTTCAAAGCTGTGCCCATTCCATGCATTGGAACTTGTCTATTTAACACACTGCTGTGTTAGTTAATGAAACATGCCAGAAATAACTGTGCTTACTAACGCTATGTTTGACATGTTATTGTGATCAACACTTAATAATTTACCAAAAAGTCATTTTGGCTTAATGGTGCTTCTGAATTGCATCCCAGATAGTTGAGTCAACTGCAATGAATATATTACAGATACAATATAAAGCTTTTCACCGATTAAAAATTTTAAAAGCAGCCACAGGAACAACAGTGTACTGAATGTAAAACTGTATCCTATTCAAATAGAATACAAAGGATAATAACATAAAGCTGTTTACAAATGAGCAAATTACCAATGTATGAAAATAAAGAAAACTATATAACACTTTTGGCTACCCCAGGATATCTCATTTTTCATGGAATAGTCAATATTGTCAAATAGGAATCATACAGCCACTTTTGTACAGTAAAATCCATGGTATTGAATGAAGGCAATGCTACCAGAGAAGGTCCTTATACTTTTTTTCAAATAAGCCTACGGATCTTTTATATCAACCTGGCGTGGGGGGAGGACTTTGATTTAATATTTTTTCAGTCAGCACTTTCCAAAGTATAACATTCTCTCACTTCCTCACTGGAATATCAACCCAAATTTTGTATTCAAATCTCCGAAGTTGGGCTTGAACCCACAATCCTCAGGCAAAAGAGCTGCACTGACATAACAATGGCTGACAGAGGTTAGATTATACATTTATAAACAGCATAAGTATTGATTATAAAGATGGAATCAAAGATCACTGAAATGCAAAGAATTAAAGGAAATGTTAGATTAGATTAGATTAGATTACTTACAGTGTGGAAACAGGCCCTTCTGCCCAACAAGTCCACACCGACCCGCCGAAGCGCAACCCACCCATACCCCTACATTTACCCCTTACCTAATACTACGGGCAACTAAGCATGGCCAATTCACCTGACCTGCACATCTTTTGGATTGTGGGAGGAAACCAGAGCACCCGGAGGAAACGGGTCTCTGGCGCTGTGAGGCAGCAGTGCTAACCACTGTGCCACCGTGCCGCCCACTGGATTATGTTGGATTATGCCATTGGAATGGATTATGTAAAGGAGAATTTCAGATTTTCCAAATTTTGAGAATGTTAACAAGGAAGGCTTTTGACAATAACAATAAAAAAGGCAACATAAACTTTGCATTATTTAAGAGCTACAACAAAGTAACAAAACCATCCTGTTCAATGGGTGTCTCTATCCAATGCGTTTCTTTACTTTCCACATGGGTAGACAGTTCTAGTCACATTTAGGAATATACTATTACAGGTCTTCATTCAGGTCTTCCATTGGTCTGTGACTGATCTGTCTTTAAACCTGTTTTGTTTCCAGATACCTCTATACCTTTCCATAACAAATAATTATTTATCTTGGCGTTTTTGGTATGTTCAATTAATTTAGTGTCAGTGGCAATGGTGGCTCAGTGGTTAGCACTGCTGCCTCAGTACTAGGGACCCAGGTTCAATTTCACCCTTGGGTGACTGTCTGTGTGGAGTTTGCACGTTGGACTGTGGGAGGAAACTGGAACACCTGGACGAAACATACAGACAGGGGGAGAAAGACTTGCTATTACATAGATTAGCTATGCTAAATTGGCTATAGTGTCCAGGGGTGTGCAGGCTCGGTGAACTATCCATCAGAAGTGCAGGGTTACAAGATTAGGGTAGTGGGATGGTTCTAGGTGGAATGCTTTTTGGAGGGTCAGTGTGGACTTGATAGGCCAAATGGCCTGTTTCCACACTGTAGGGGATTCTATGATTATCCTGAGCAACAAATGTAGCTGTGCCCACATTACCCCAGTTTTGCCTATTATACATAACGGGAACTGTAGAATAATGACAGTGATTTTAATTACTCGTGTACAGGTCGTTCTCCTATAACGTGCATTTCATCATTGCGATTTGGCTGTAATGTGATTGGTGAATTGTGGAATGACTTTTAAAACATGAACTCCCATTAACTATTATATGATTCGATCCCCGGCACTAGCTGGAGAAAAGATTAGGATTTTAAGATTCTCCCCATCCTGGACAAAGCTTCATATCATCCTCCCACCATTGGTGAGCTTTCTAAAAACATCAGTTATATTTTTACCTCCGAACACAATCTCTCTCATTCAACCCACAGACTTGGGTACAACAGCAGTTTTTAAAAACTTATTGTTTAAGGCACACATTCAGAAAGCTGACTGAAGTTACTGAGGGGGATAACGAGGAATGTGTTCTTCAAATTTGAAAGAGCTTCAACATTAAGAAAGCTATTGACATCATTGTGGAGGCCTGGAGTAATGTCATTAAGGACTGCTTGCATGCAGTTTGGCGGAAGCATCTCCCAGATTTTCTTCATGATTTTAAAGGCAATGAACCAACAGAGGAGCTTCCAGCAATCAAAGAACATTGTGTCACTCTTGCAAAGCAAGTTGGATTTGAAGAAGTGGAGACTGAGGATGTCAATGAGCTGCTTGAGTCCCATTGTGAAGACCTCTCTACAGCTGATCGACATCAACTGGTTGCTGCAGGGGAAACTGAAGCTGGAGATAAAGATGATGAAGTCCGGGATGGAACACCACGAGAGCTTTGCATTTCTCTTTTTGTCTTCTACCCGGGGGGATGTTGAGAAGTAGTTGCAGCTCTTAGAAGACAATAACTACAAGATAGAACACAGCAGAATAGCAGTTTGTGGCATAAAGTCTTATCTGGCACCGTATGAATAGCTTCTTCATGAAAGAAGAAAGATGACAAAGCAGCAAAAACTAGATGCCTTTTTTAAGCCAATCTCCAAGAAACAGCCTGAGGACAATGAACCACAGCCCTTCATTGCAGGACTAAATAGTTTTTATCATCGTAACCCTGCACCCAGAGCTGCACCTGAAAGTACTGATGATGCTGATGATGACCCTCAGCCCCTGTCTCAATACAGTACTGTAACCCAGCAAACACAAGTTCCCTTCCAGTTTTTCAGGGTAAAGTGTTAAATTATTTCATTGAAATACATAATTTTAACATTTATTTAGACTGTACTGTCATTTGTGTTAGGCAAACTACTATTTTTGTTGTGATTTTTACTGATATTTTAGTGGTCCACTCCTAACCCTGCTTTTCCCATAGGCCCCGTTATTTGTATTGTGTGATTTTCTATACCGTGAGATTGCATACAAATGCAACTATCACATTAAAGAAGAACAGAATGTACATAAAACAGTTGTATTTGATACAATTTGTCTGGCTTCTTGTGATACAGAGAAGATCTGTATAGAACAGTAATGTAGTCATTTCTGTGCAAGCAAATTAACAATGACCAAGTTACTTTGCAGCGTATTGATGCCATTGATTCTGATGCATTATATTACAATACCTTTTAATTAATGACAATAAACATTGACTTTTTTCATATGAATGCAATAGGACACACTTTAAAAGCTTCGATTCTGACTTTTGGACCCTTGGGATTTGGAATAATGAAATACAACAAGACTTAGGCATTCAAAATTTAGCTACAATTTATAGATTTAAAGCAGGAATGGAAGAGAATATGACGTGCTTGGAAAGAGAAATTGACAAGTGATTTATCGACTTTATTTCTAATTTCTTCCTCTGCCAAAGTATGACATTTTATCTATTTTTCTAATCAACTTGTGCAGCGATGTTATAACACACCTTTAGACCAGGTGGAACCTGAACCCCCAGGGCTCTCTGCTCCAGGGTTAGGGATTCTACTATTGCACCACAAGAGGGCCCCAAGCATTCCTTTAGAACAATGTGGAAGCAGAGGCCATTGAGCCTGTTTACGAGTTCAATCACAACGCTTATTGCTCATTGAGTTCCTTATTTCCATTTTAAACTTGAGGGAGTAGTCTTAAATGGCTGAATGAAATTTGTTCAAGCCAGTTTTTTCAGAGTGCATGAGCAAGTGTCTGTCTGATCCACACAGCAACTAAACAAAGTAAAACAAATCAGAACAAAAATAGAACAATGTCCAGGACTAGCTCAAGAGTTAACACTAAGGTAGAAACTCTAATGTGTAACAATATTGCTAAATTATGAACATCACCTCAAAATCTTTATGTTCCAAAGTTATACTCTTCATAAACTTACCGCTGCAGTATTGCCTTGACCCCTTTATAGCTGAAACTATCATCGATTTTTTTCCTGCTTTATGCACATGCAAATTTATGATTTAATTATTAGTATGGCCTGGTGCTTATGTTGAAAATTGCAATCACCAACTTCTAAGCGTAAGCAAGGAAACTGTAAGACCTGCTTTGTCTACAGTGGCAATGGAAAATCACTGCCTGGTTTAGCAAGAGTCTATTGTGGTTAACAAGATCTAGTTTATTGTATGTTAGCAAATATTTACTGATTACATCAGAACTAGAGTGGGCCATTCAGACCATTAAGCCCATGATCATGGCTGATAAAATCATAATAACGAGGAGCAGGAGTAAGTGATTCAGTCCCTTGTGTCTGCTCCACCACTCAACATGATCAGAGCTGATCTCACCTGGGCCCCAACAACACTTTCCTGCCCACTCCCAAAGCACTTCAACCTGTAACTAATTAAACATATGTCTATTGTCTCCTTAAAATTTACTCAATGTCTCACATCCACCGCACCCTAGGGTAGTGCATTCCACAGATTCATGACCATTTAAGAGAAATAATTTCTCATCTCTATTTGAAATCTGCTATGCCTTATCCAAAAACAATGACCTCATTATCAAGCACTTTAGTACCTTTTATTCATCCCCATTCCCATAAATCTTTGATAATTAGAAATCAATCAATCTCTGCATTAAGGACACTCAAAGACTAAACTTCCATAGCTATCTGTTGTAGAGAATTTCAAACGTTCACATTGCTGACTAGTGGTGTTCCTATGTATGCTGTCATTGTCCTTCTTGATGGTCATGATCATGGGTTTTGAAGGTGCTGTCTGAGCAGACTTGGTAAATTTCTGCAGTGCATTTTGTAAATGGTACACATTGCTGCCACTGTGATTTACTGCTTGAGGGAGTGGATGCTTGTGAATGTGGTGTCAATCAACTGGACTGCTTTGGCCTGGATGGTGTCAAGCTCCTTGAGTATAGTTCAAACAGCACTCATCAAGGCAAGTGGAGAATAGTCCATCACGTTCCTCACTTGTGCCTTGTAGGTGGTAAAAAAGCTCTGGAGTAAGGAAATTATTTACTTATTATCTGCAGGATTCCTAGACTATATTTCTTCCTATTTGACAGCATTTCTTCCTATTTGACAGCAAATTCAATTTCTGGTCAATGGTACCAATAATGCCAGAGATGGTCATTGCTTAAAACTTGTATGGCATGAATGCTACTTGCCACTTGTCAGCCCAAGCTTGAATATTGTCAAGATTTTGCTGCTTCAGTGTATGAGGAGTTGCAAATGGTGCTTAATATTGTGCAATGATCAGAAAACAACATTACTTCTGATCTTAAGATGGAAGAAAGGTCATTGATGAAGTTCCTTAAGGTGGTTTGACCTCGGACACCATCCTGAGTAACTCCTGCAATGATGTTTTGGAACTGAGGTGACTGACCACCAAAAGCCACAATCATCTTCCTTTGTGCAAGATATAACTTCAAACAGCAGAGATTTTTCACCCTAATTTCCATTGATCTAATCTTTCTAGAGCTCCTTGATGCCACATTCAGTCAAATGCAACACTGACATCAAAGGCAGTCACTCTCACCTCTGGAATTCAGTTCTTTTGTCCATGTTTGAACATAAGCTGTGATGAGGCCAAATGTTGATGGAGCTGAAATTGAACATTCAGTGAGTAGATTATTGCTGAGTCGGTGCAGCTTGAAAGGACTGTTGATGATACCTTATTGATGATCAAGAATGGACTAATTGGGACAATAATTGTTTAGGTTGGATTTTTCCTGAATTTTCACATCAACAGGCAGGTACAATGTGGTATGGCAACTACTCTTCACAAGAATACAAGAAACTAAAGAGAATCATAAACATAGACCAGTGCATCAGGCAAACTAGACCTTTATCTCTACTTCCCACTGCTTCGGGAAAGCAACCTACAAAACAAAGACCCCTCCTACCCTGGCTATACTCTCTTCCACCCTCTTCCGTCAGGCAAAAGATATTGAACTTTGAACACACGTATGATTAGATTCAAGAACAGCTTCTTCCCCACAGTTATCAGACTTTTGAATGGACCTCTCAAATGTTGACTCAGATCTCTCTCTCTCTGCACCTTCTTTGCAGCTGTAACACATTACTTTTTTTCTTTATTCATTTATGGGATGAGGATGTCACTGGCTAGGCAGCATTTATTGCCCATCCCTAAATGCTTAGAGGGCAGCTAACAGTCACCACACTGCTGTGGGTCTGGAGTCACATGTAATCCAGACCAGGTAAGTATGGCAAATTCCTTCCTTAATGGACTTTAATGAAGCAGATGCATTTATCCAACAATCAACAATGGATTCATGGATTCACAGACTCTTAATTCCAGTTTTCTTTTATTGTTTTAATATTCTACCATCTGCCATGGCGAGATCCGAAACCAAGTCCCCAGAACATGACTTGGGTCTCTGGATCATGTCACCAGAATATTACCTGGGTCTCCAGCAATAATACTACAAGGCCATCACCTCTCTGAAAGTAATTTGTTCTGCACTCTGCTCTTCAATCCTGATGCACTTTATATGGTATGATCTGTTATTGTTTAGTGAAACTGCATCAGTGGACGCAAGATTCCACCAAGCAAGAGACACAGTTTGATGTAGGGGACAAAGTTTGGTGTAAGAATCATGGAAAAGGCCCTGCATGGGTGAGAGGCATGGTCAACCTGAGATCAGGACCAGTGATGTATAAAATTTGTGCAGGTAGGACAGTCCTGAACAAACATGTGGACTCTATGAGAACAACAAATTTGTAAATGGTGCGAGAGCAAACTGCTACCTGCCTTTGAAACAGTTGGAAAGGCTGTTGGAACCCAGGGGTTCACCTTCTCCATCAAGCATTCTTGTGTCCTCAGAAATCAGAGATGGACATGATGAATATAAGGACTTTGATGCCTTTGCCTCAGGAAGAAGAGAGTGAAGTTCTACCGAGGCACTCCTGGGGCAAGAGGCGACCTCCTCTGACTTACACGCAGTCCATATCAGACGCAGAGTCAGAAAGACCTGACCAGGTGCTAAAATTCCCCTGGATGCTCTCCAAGAAAAAGGATTGGTCTATGTCTTTGGACTCAGTGGTGGAGGAATGTAATGATTGTAATTAGGTCAGGTAGCTGGACTTATCCAGTATGAGTTCCCTGATTGGGACTGTTAATCTGGTCCAATCATTGGAGACCTGGCTGACAGATAAAAAGACCAGTATCGGAGATTCTGGCATTCTGATAGCTGACTCTGAAGAGGTAGTATTGTTATTAAGCACTGCTCATGTGTAAATAAAGGGTTATTAAATGACAGGATACCAGCCTCTGTGGAGTTATTTCAGCAATCAGAAGTTTTCCTAGCCTATGACTGACCTGATGCCATGAGACATCATGGGGTATAAAGTCAATGTTGAAAACTCGAAGGGCAAATCACTCCCGATTGAAAACCATTATACCACTGTCTCTGCTGGATCATGTCTACCCGGACACAAATAGGGATGGTGATGGTGGCGTTTCTGACATTGTTTGTACAGGTACAATGAGAATACCAGGCTTTTGCTTGACGAGCCTGTGAGATAGCTGGGTGGCATGGTGGCACGGTGGCACAGTGCTTAGCACTGCTGCCTCACAGCGCCAGAGACCCGGGTTCAATTCCCGCCTCAGGCGACTGACTGTGTGGAGTTTGCACGTTCTTCCCATGTCTGCGTGGGTTTCCTCCGGGTGCTCCGGGTTCCTCCCACAGTCCAAAGATGTGCAGGTCAGGTGAATTGGCCATGCTAAATTGCCTGTAGTGTTAGGTAAGGGATAAATGTAGGGGCATGGGTGGGTTGCACTTCGGCGGGGCGGCGTGGACTTGTTGGCCGAAGGGCCTGTTTCCACACTGTAAGTAATCTAAAAAAAATATAGCTCTTCCATTCTCGGCACCAGCCATCACTGTTATTGAGGAGAACTTTCCAGGGTTAATAGGGCAGACCTTGCTGTGGTTGGTGACTAGGCCAATGCCTGGCACTCCATTCATTTTCATTCATGACTCTCACACAATAGAGTGGCTTGCTGGGTAATTTCTGAAGACACTTAATGGTCAACTGCATTGCCAAGATTCTGGCGTCACTTGTAGGTCAGATCAGGTAAGAACACAGACTACCTTCCCTAAGGAACTAAATGGGTTCTTACAACCAATCAATAAATGTTTCATGGCTCCCATTAGATTAACGGTTAGTTTGAGATTTATAAATTGAATTCAAATTTACTGATTACCATGGTGTGATTCAAACCCATGTCCCACAGAGCATTAGTCTTGGCTTCTGGATTACTTGTCCAGTGACATTACCACTGCTCCATCATCTCTTCCAATTATCTTTATTTTGCCCAGGAATAGTCAGACCACCCTATTAATATGAGTGAACTGTAATGGAATTTGCTCATATTAAGTATAGAGGCAATATTATCAATTTTAAACAGTTCGGTATTAATACAGATTAGAACTCTATATGACAGTAGACTTTCATTAAGTAGCTCAGCTTCAACAGCCTTGCAAAATCTAACACCACCATAAGGGTAAATAAATCTGATTTTCTGAGCTCTTGAAGGAATGATATTTCTAACAATTTTTAATGCTCCTTGCTCCTTAAATAAAGGAGTTTCATTAGACACAGATACACACACACATGAAAGCTGAAAGCATATTTGCATAACAATATTTGTAATATTAGTAATGCTCTGCTAAACAACAATGACTTAGTACCCAGCCAACACAACAATAGAAAGCAAATGTTCCTTGCAATTGTTTGTGCCCACTCAACCTTTCTCAGGAACTCAGCACAGATACAATTTCCTCTTCAGTTCTGCTGATAATGGTTGCTCATGCTTGGGCTCATTTTCAAGGGCAGTGGAGCATTCTAACATATTCCAAATCTTCCCTTATATAAACCTGGGTAGGGTCCTGCTTCCAAACTGGCAGACATATGTCAAGTTGATCAATGATAAATGTCTTAGATGGGAGGAACGCTTCCTCAAAATTCAAGAGTTTAAGGGCGAAACATGCCTTTCTACTCAGAAGTGAAGACTTCTAGTATTGGATGACACAAGTATGTTTTGGGAACTAATTCCTTATACTATAAAACAACTTTTAGCATTCCTTTAATTTTAGGGTTATTCCACCTGCCCTATGTTTGTTGTAAATTTACATTTTCCAACCGAAGCATTTTGTCAGATATCACAGTGACATTTGCTCCTGTATCAAGCTTAACTTGAGTCGGGTGTCCATTATCGTGAATAAACATCTTCATGTTTGGTTAAGAAGTATCATTATTTCCTCTAGGAATGGCAATGCTATTTCTCCAAAGGGATGTACAGATTAACCAAATTTCAGATTATCCAAACAGGATCACAAGGTCCCAATGTTTGGCTAATTATGTTATCCGGCATCAATTATCCACCATTCCATTAACTGAACAAAATACTCTCCACCCATGTCCTTCAGATAATCCAGGTTCCTCTGTATCTAATCATTGAAGGATACATATTCTAAATGGAAGTATCTTATAGGAGTCAAAAGTCTTTTCTCTGACTTTTTTTGAAAGGTAACCAGCATTGTTTCTGTTCTTTTCTGCTGTGCACATTTTATGAAAATAGGGCTGGACATTGCTTTCAATTGTGTTTGTGTTTTTTGCTCCATATCTTGGACAATAACTTTTAGCATTGAAAGAAGTGAGCATTCTCAATGTTACTTTATGATGTGGTTGACTGGAGTGTTTGTACTTGATGAAGCTGATAGATTTTCTGGAGTAAATACGTTGTTTTGTTCCCCAGATTTTAATATGTTCCTCCCACCACCCCATCCTGAATCTCAGCTTCTCACATTGGATAGCGTAACATCCTCCTTTGATTGCAGAAGTTCTCAAAGAGTTAAATCAGAAATTTCAATAACAATTCTGTCTCTAATTAGTTCTGGTTGTAATGGTCCATATTCATAAGATTCAAACAATATATAACGATCATTGATCAAGCTGTCACTAGGTTCTCCTGGAAACTGTATTCTTTTACTCCTGCTTCTTCTGTAAATATTTGATTCTTAAAGTAAAATCAAAAATATCAGTAAATTATTTAACTTTCTGATAGTTGATAGCATGATCTGTTATTGGTGTCACCAAACAGAGTAGTTTGCTAACTTGTTCTGCTTGCCTTTTGGTATGTTTACCTGCAGTAATTCTGTACCTCATGAATTATTTTTCCCATGCTGACCAATCTGATTGTCTGAATTATCTTAAACCTTGTGTTTACCTGGACATGTAACAATCTGCTCCATTTCTTTGTTTTAAATTAAATTGCTCAATTAAAACTCAAAAAGCTTTTTAAAAGTAATTTAAATTCTTTGATATCTTCAAATCTTCTTCCTTAACTTTCAATTGTGCTTTCAATCAAATTGCTGTGAAGCTTGGAGCAGAATTTCCAGCTTTAAGAAATACTTTGCAATTGTAATGAAATTTTAATTATTAATAAAGCAAGAAAAGACATCTTCTAATAAAGCTTCAGAATGCAGTTAGCTTTCTTTTTTAACTGTTTTAAAGCTTGTTCAATTCTCCTTTTGAGAGATTTTTGGGCTTTAAACTATTGAATTATTTTCTTATCTTCCTGGTATAAGAATTAAGATGGTGGTTTCATGCAGCTTTCCCTTTTCAGACGATGCTGCTCCTGTAACAAGATTATACTGTCCTTGGCTTTTTGTTTCAGAGAGGTCGTAAAAGCAGCCATTTTGAAAAGTTGAGGTTTGAAGGGTTTGATGTTTATAATAATCATGACATTAATATTGCTCATTTAAAATAGTTTCCTGAATTCTGCCTTTTCTCCATATACCAACCAGGAATAACAACCCACAAGTAAGTTTTATAACTTTTCTTCTCGGGACTCTGATGCGACTCAGATTTATCTTCTTGCAGTTTTAATGAGATTCCTTCTGGTCCTGACAAGCTTTTGAATACTTCTTTTTCTCTAGCTCTGACTGATTTAGAGAAATCTGCTGTGTTGCTTTTCCAATCTGAGCTAACTTGGCTGTTGACTCTGCTACTGCGGCTGCTGACTGCCCTCCTTTTCCATTTAAAACTGTTCCACTCTTTAAGTGGCAACTCACCTTTTTGCTTGCAGATCTTTGTGTCATTTTTACCTTTGGGTAACTATAGATTGTTTTGCTTTTTTGATGGTTTCTTCACCTCAGAAGACAGGAATCCAACAATTCTGTCCATTGCATGTCCTTACCTGGAATGCGGTTGTACAAGAGTCGTCTTGCTGTCACCAGTCATTTTTCCAGTACTGGTTTATAGGGCTTTCTAATATTAAGTGGTGAAGCATTTACCAATCATAAGTATTCAGCAGACAAGACATGTAATTGAGTAACATGAAGTAGTTTTTTTAGATAATAGTAAGATTAGGTTATATTCAATTAATATTGCTCAACAAATTTAACACTCGATAAGGTGCTATCTCATTGTCATCATATGTTACATGGCATAGACAGTTGAATACAGAACCAATGACTAACAACAGCCTGACCAGCCTAGATCCAAATTAATACAACCGACTAACTCCTCACAGAGACAATTATTTGTATATCAATAGGTGGATCTCTTCTCAGGCTTCAAGATCAATCTTTTCAGGCTAACTACCTTACACAGCACAACGTATGGACATTAGAAATATTGGGGATGGAGACAAATATGATTGGTTGATTGTGTTTGGAAGATTATGTAGCTTGAGTTTGAGTTTGATTTGTTGCTGTCCCATGTACTGAAATACAACGAAAAATATTGTTTTGCTTGCTATATAGGTAGATTGTAGCATAAAAAAGTGCAACAGAGTAGCAGAACAGAGTGCAGAATACAATGTTACCATCACAGAGAATGTGTAGAAAGAGATAGATCAACATTAATATTTGAGAGGTCCGTTCAAAAGTCTGATAACAATGGGGAAGAAGCTAATCTCCAACTCATGTACTCAAACTTTTATATCTTCTGCCCGATGGAAGAGAGTACAACCAGGGCAGCAATCTACCCCCAATACATCCAAACAGAGAGGGCAACCATACATACCCTGAAACTTCAATCATCAAACTGGTATTAGTAACTTAAACAAGTCATTGGAGTCAACATTATTGTACTCTCTCTCCATATTTACCACAACTCCAGTACAATACATTGTGTGCATGGCTTATGTTGGATTCAGGACAACTTGTTTTCCTTTTCCTGTATGACATTTTCATCGAAGGATGTTATGGTCAGCTACTTGGTCACAAGTGCTTCTAGCATGTCAGAAACCGTATTGGTCTGGGCTCAATGAATTATTGAATCACTTTGGTTTTGCAGTATATAGGAATCACTCAAGCGGTTGATTGTTAATTTGTGTGCTAGAGTCAGCAATTTTGCACGTGATCATGTTCATATGTATTTGCTGCCCTTGTCCTTTAAAGCAGTAGAAGTCAAGGGTTTGGAAAGTGCCTTTGAATGAATCTTGTAATGCATCTTGTTGACAATATACACTACTGCTACTCTGTGTTGGTGCTACAGGGAGTGAGTGGTTATGGTCTGGATGGGTTCCCAATCAAATAAGCTGATTTGTTCTGGATGGCTTCAATCTAGTCTAGTTTTTGGGTCTGTACTTATCTAAGCAAGTGGAGAGTATTTCCATCACACTTCTGACTTATGCCTTATAGATGATAAATAATTTTGGAGAGATGGGAGGTGAGTTACTCACCACAGAATTTCCAAATGTACTTTGATCTGATAACAGCAATGTTTTTATAGTTAATGCAGTACAGTTTCAACTCAGCGGTAAGCCGAAGGATGGTTACAGTGAGCAATTCATGTTTGGACCAAGGGTGTAATGAAAGAAGGAGCCTCAAAGTGTTTCATGCAAAATCATACCAATTTTTGTCACTTGAGAAACCACTTTCTTATTAACAATATCTTGATGTTACACTGATATTGTATTGTGGGCTTTGGCAATCTGTACTATGGGGGACCAACTGGAGGCTCTGAATAATTTGAAAATGAACAGACTGGCAGTGCAATGGAGACTCATTATTAGATTGCATGAGAAAGGACATTGGTAAAGCCATTAACTGATTTGTTAGGTACTAAAGACAATGTATTAAATTAATTATCTTTAAGCAATTCAGTAAAAATTTGGAGTTTGTGGATGATTTCAGTGAAAGGACATGTTCCTCTGAGTCAATGCCTGCTACATATTCTGGGTTTGAACAGGAGACAGATTCACTGGAATCCAATTTTTCTTGTCTCTCAGTTTAGTCTCTAAGAACTGATAATGGAGCCATTGGATATGCTCTGGTACCTCACCCTGTCTGACATGTTCAGCTGAATGAGGGCATCACCAAATTCATCTGGCACAGATGGGAGGTGTGCATGAAGTCTGGAATAATGGGAAAGGCAGGTGATCCAAGCAAGTGGATAATGTCTCAGGATGCAGCTGCTATCAAGATATGCAGCACATCCAAAGTGGTCTCCTGATGGATCAGAATTGTCGTCAGTCATCTCAGAAAATATTGGGACTATACCAAACATCATCTTATTGTTAACAATGAAACCTATTTGAAAAAGTGCTGCTAATAATAGGCGTAACATTGCATCCAGTCCTCAGCAAGAGAGGTGAATTGGTGAAGAAGAAATAATAATTAGGACAAACCAGGCTCTGTGTTTCCTCAAAAGAGCCTGGTAAGAACAAAACCCAATCCTGTGCCTGAAAGTCATGAAATCTCCAACCAATTATTTTAAGATTACTTCGCTGTAGCTATTCAGTTATAGTGTCTGAGGTGTTCATGTCTTACACTTAAATGAAGGACCAATAGTTTGAGTTGTTGAATGATAGTCTGAAAACAATTCTAAAACTCACATGAAAGGAAAAGTTTGTTAATTAAATATTTTAGTTACTTTTTAGTCTGAAGATGACATGCCATCTGAGTGAGTCATGAGGAATGGATGCTTAAGTGATAAAGTATTTATTTTTTAAGGCCTCAAGATTTTGTTCTAACATAAATGCGCCCATTCGAGTTATCAGAGGTACAATGTGATTTTAATATTTATTCAATATTTAAATGGTAATTATTCTGAATTCTATGCAGAATATAAACAGAAAACACATTGTTCACAAATGCAACTTACTGAATCTGGTTTCTCAAAATCTCCAGAAATATTAACACAGCCCTCAGGTTTCCCCTGCAAACATTAGCACAACTCAGAGCTTCCTCACAACAATTGACAGATGCTGTTCAACTGTACAGAAACAAATGCAGAAATTTGAAGGCACTTAGACACAAATATATCTTTGGAACTATGTTAACCCAACAGCGAAGTCTGTTTACTTTGATTCTTTCATGGGATGTGAGCATTACTAGCCAGACTAGCATTAATTAATTGCCCAGAGTGTCAACCACATTGCTGTGGGTTTGGGGACACAGGTTGGCCAAACCATGTAAGAATGGTAGTTTCCTTCCCTAATGGATATTAATGATCTGGATGGGTTTGTTCTCTGAATATTGGCAATGGTTTCATCATCATCACGAGACTCTTAATTCCAGTTATTTATTGAATTCAAATTTCCACCACCTGCTGTAGCAGGATTCAGACCTATGTAATGAAAACATTTACTGAATTTCTGGATTAATAGTCTAGCAATAATACCACTACGCCATCATTTCCCCAGTCTAGCATCTCTATGTAATCCTCACCACCACTTCCACATCTATACCCAAAATCACTTCACTTTTCCCTTTCTGCCCATTTCCCCACCAGAATGTATAGTTGGTTGACAAATATCTTCAACTTATTACATTCGCAAAGCTGACCATGATATTGTCAGCTGACGGGTATGAAGAGGAATCAGATGATGTCAGCACCAAGCAACATCCTCTATCACAATACATACCAGGTAAGCAGTGACAATCAGCACCTGGCTGTAATTTTATGGCTCATGAATGTCTATCACCTTTTGCATATGTAGCATATAAATCACCAAAATTGTATGTTCTCCATTGGAGAAGGAACAATATTTGGGCTCTCAAAATATGGAGAAACTAATATACAGTTGACTAGAGCCCCAAAGATAATATTACTTACATAAATAGTTTTCATGACCTGTTGGATTCACACACAAAGATTAGTTAAATTTACATTGCTCAAATATTGCATCTAAAACCAACATTCAAACAAACTTTCCTTAGTGTATGAACAGATGTTTTTTTTCATATTTTCTGAAGTGATCAGCTTTATGACCTTGCTAAGTTAGGTGCTGAATTCTCAGCACTTTTATGCCATTGGATTCAAAATTAAACTCTGAAGAGCCAGCAGTCTGGATAAGATTTGTATCCTAGCCATAAATAAGAATGGACAATGTTTTAATTAAGTGTATGCCATTATTTGTGTTCAAGTTCTCAGGTTCTTCCTTTTTATAGGAGGTGGATGTGTGACTAGTCCTAGTATTTGGCAGTGCTACTCTGTGACTGCTATTCATTGCGGCTGGTTTTACGTTGATAAAAACTATGCATTGTGAACTCCAGGCATCAGCCTGTTGCTGATTACAGATGTAACATTGGGAGGAACTTACCCCTAAGCCAGAGAGAGTCACAAGTCCCACTCCAGAGACATGAGCATCTAACTCAGGCAGACTCTCGTGTGCAACTGAAAGAGTTGTGCAGTGTCAAAGGAGCTATTTCCCAAACAGGAGGTTAAATGAGGTTCCATCTACTTTCTCAAGTGGACAGTGAACGTAAAAAAATCTAAAAAGGAGAAAGAGAGTTCTGCCTCTGGATTTTGGAAAAATGCATATCTCAATCAATATGATTTTAAAAATGATCCATTCATCATCACTGCAATTTATGGAAGATAATTGTGTATAAATTGGCTTCCACATCTTGTGTGATACAACAATGACCACACTCGAAAAATATTTCATTAGCTATAACACCATTTCTGGGATTCCTGAAAAGCACAGTGAAATGTCTATCTGTTTTTCTTTGTCCAATAGATAATTCCATCAGACTGTTCTTGCCACTGACTTCTTGCATGCTGCATGTTTTCATACTGACCCCGAAGGCCCTAATTTCTGTGGTACACGAGCCAGCAGCAACACAGCTGTTTTTTTTTTAAACAGACGCAGAGCAAATATGTATTCTGCACTCATACATGTATAACCCAAGATGTGGGTGCTTCAAAACCATCTGAAAAATGTTACTTCTTTTTCTCACTGGTAGCACTAGTGAGCAAGACAGAGGGGATCCATGATATGAGCAGAAGGAGGTTGTTCAACAATGTGACATTTTTGCCGAAAGATATCCAGTGAAATCCAGTTGATCCACTCTCTGGGTGAGAGCCAAAGAAAGGGAAGAAACAAACTCTCCCGCTGTGTGTATAATTAAGTACTTGCATGCTGTTCTCAGCAACTGGAGTATCAGCACCATTCTCGGGTTTTTTATTTTACTGTGCAATTATGGCTCTTTCATTTAATTAATTACAGATATTAAATTTAAATTCACACTCCATGTGAATCAAAACATATTTTTAAGTAACTCCCTATGGGTGCAATTGAATTTAGTTTTTAGTAAATACTTTTATTTTAATTTGTGAACATTATCGCAATAATCTGCAGAGAACAAGATAAATCTCAACAAAGTAAAATTGTACAATCAATGAAGTGATGGCCTCATGCTGCTTTTTAATTACTGCAGGATTCACTGCAAGATATTTTCCAAGCCACTAAGCAGAGATATGTATTTACTGTCTGTCATGTTGCATCGTGATATCTGACTGATGCAACAAAATCTATAACGTAGAACAAATATTTACATGGAAGCAAAGAACTGTCTCCTCATCAGTGACTGGCCCTGGAACCCAGTCAAATTACAGATCACCCTCTATAAAACAACACCTAGTATTCATCACTCTTCAAACATGTATACTACACATGCCACTCCAAAATCATTGAGATAAAGGACATTCCGAGTCTTGCCAAGATTCAGCTAAGGAATGCTTCTGACAAGTAATTTAATTTGCTCACTGTGTCGACTTTGGCTTAGTCACACTCTTAACTCTGAACCATGGCATTTCAGTTCATATTCCAGACAGGGGATTGGATTTTATAGGGCACTGCAGTTCCTGCTGTTCTAACTTTAAAGGGCAAGGAGAGCCTAGCCACAATCCTGACAGTTGACCCAAAGTAGTTTAATCCTGGGAGCAGGGTTAAGTGTTTTAACTTGAGCCTTAAATGGTGAGGCAGAACGGTGTCAGAGCAAGAAAGTAAAAGAAGCAAATCTTAGACTCTTGATTCAATGGGCCAGGATAAAATTGATTCTTCTTTTACTACAGAAAGAAGAATAAGATATGTGATGAGACTCTGATAAGTAGTTGAAGTCTTCACTAATCCTAAATTTTAACATAGTAGACAAATTAGTGGCAAAGTTAATAACATATATAAAAACGATACTCGTAAGTGAATAATATAAATAAAGCTCATTAAGGATGATAATTCAGGTGGTGTGATCAGGGTACAGCATGTTAGTGCTCCTGGATGCCATTGTAAATATTGATACCATTGATCCTGAGCAAACAGGCCTTCAGTAAATGTTTGACCAGCTTTGGCTTAGAGTTTACGAGCCAAAAGATGAGGTGGGGGAATGATACCTGAATTGTTTCAATGAGGAGGCAGTCACACCATTTAGGGTAGGGTTTTCTGATTTGCTCAGGGACAGGACATTGTGACTGTGAGTGAGGCAGGTAAGCAGATCCAGAGACTATCAGTGCAGGATTATCAACAGGTTTGAGGTTCTCTTTGACTATTTGGGTGAAAGCAAAGTCTGCATGGTAGACATGCAAATTGACCATCCAAGAATGGAACACAGTAGCGAATGATTTGGACATGCATGATCTGTCACAAAAATCAACTTGCTGAAAGAATATTGGCAAGTTTTATTTCCTGATTGCCCCAAAGAAATATTGGCTTTTTGAAATACTGGATAGACACAAAGTTTTGCCATTTGGTATGAAAGATGCACCAATGTTTCAACAATTGACTAACAATGTCATTAAAGAACAATTTAATTGTGTTGTTTCCATGAAAAATTTGGTTGTTTTCAGCCAATCCTGGGGAAACAAATTTATACCACGTGATAGAGATGTTTTTGATTGGCTACAAAAAGCTGATTTGGTTTTTAGTCTGGTTAAATGTGAATTTGCCAAGGTAAGGTGACTTATTTGGTCACATTGTGGGTCAAGGCTAAGCATTACATACAGATGTGAAATACAGGCTATTTTGGATATTTCCGTGTCTCAGACAAAACTTGTTATGTTCATGTGAATGGATTTGGATGTAAGTTTCTTCCAAACTTCAGCACTGTTGTTGCAGCTTTCATGGATTTGTTGAAGAAAGACAGAAAATTTGAATGGTTGAAAGAATGTCAAAGTATCTTTGAAAAGGTGGAAACATTACTGAGAACCACAGTTGTTTTTGTCATGCCAAATTTCGAGAAACTATTCAAACCTGGTTGTTCATGCCAGTGACACTGGTTTAAGGCTGTTTTATAGCAAGATGGAGAGATGGGGATTTGACAGCCTTTCAATTATTTTTTCAAATAAACAGCGGTGAAAATATTCCCATGCTGAGAAGGAGCTGTTGAATCTTATGATGGCTCTGTATCATTTTCAGACTTACATCACCAACGATGTGGAAGAAACTGTTAATTATATGGATTACAATCTTTTAATTTCCTCAAAGATTTTGGGACAAAAACATACAATTGAACTTAATTTTCCAGCCGTATAATTTGAAAATCATTCATGTGCCTGGAAAAAAATAGTGCTTTTTTTTATCATGACTACACTTGAAGAAGCTGAAAATGTGTTGCTGGAAAAGCGCAACAGGTCAGGCAGCATCCAGGGAACAGGAGAATCGACGTTTCGGGCATAAGCCCTTCTTCCTGCTGCGCTTTTCCAGCAACACATTTTCAGCTCTGATCTCCAGCATCTGCAGACCTCACTTTCTCCGACACTTGAAAAAGACCAAATGATGTGGTGCCCATGGGTTTATAAATTTCCTTTTCTGTAATATCTATTGGCAATGTCTCAATGTTCTGGATTCGTGGTGCTGGAAAAGCACAGCAGTTCAGACAGCCTCCAAGGAGCAGTAAAATCGACGTTTTGGGCAAAAGCCCTTCATCAGAAAATCAGATTTCCTGATGAAGGGCTTTTGCCCAAAACATCAATTTTACTGCTCTTCTACTGCTGCCTGAACTGCTGTGCTTTTCCAGCACCACTAATCCAGAATCTGGTTTCCAGCATCTGCAGTCATTGTTTTTACCTAATGTCTCAATGTTTCTTCACGCAAAGTTAGGAGGTATCAAGCATTTAACTTAGGTCATTGACACTTTTATGATTTGGTTGACACTTTAATACAACTGTAATAACACTAGTTTTCTTTATCAATGAACATGAATATTTGCCTTTTTCTAAGCAATTTTGCACATTCCAATGTTACTGTTGGATACATTGGTTCTGTACACAATGTACACAGGTTAAATGGACAGGGAAGGGCACTGACTGGCTTGGCATATTGAGGTGCATGGAGTGTGGTTGGGAGAGTGATGAGATGTGTTGGGTGAAGCTTAAGAGACCTAAAATGTTGGGATCAAACGAACGCTTCATGAACCTGCTTGGCCAACTTCAAAGGTTTGCACATAAATATACCAAGGTCCCTTTCTTCCTGTTCTCCTTTTAAAATTGTACTGTTTAGTCTGTATTGTCTCTTCTCATTCTTCTAACCAAAATTTATTGCTGATGTCTTTATGTGTTAAGTTACACCGCCCTGCCCACCAGTCTGTTCATGTCTCTTGAAGTCTATTATGGTCTTCTTCACTGTTTCATAGTTTTCAATCAGATGTGAAGTCCAAGTCATTAACTGAAGTTCAAAACAGCAGTTCCCAACACTGAAGTCCAGTATATTTCCGCCACTGCTTAAGAAGGATGGTAAGGACAAGCCAGGGAACCTTAGACCAGTGAGCCTGACATCGGTGTTGAGCAGGTTGTTGGAGGGAATCCTGAGGGACAGGATGTACATGTATTTGGAAAGGCAAGGACTGATTAAAGATAGTCAACATGGCTTTGTGCATGAGAAATCATGTCTCACAAACTTGATTGAGTTTTTTGAAGAAGTAACAAAGAGGACTGATGATGGCAGAGCGGTAGGTGTGGTCTATATGGACTTCAGTAAGGCTTTTGACAAGGTTCCCCATGGGAGACCGATTAGCAAGGTTAGATCTCACAGAATACAGGGAAAACTAGTCATTTGGATACAGAACTGGCTCAAAGGTATCATTGGAACATAACTTTGAACTGCAGAGATCAAATGATGAGAAGCTATACTTTTCGTCTGCTTTTAAATTACATCAGTAAGCTGTTGAGAGATGGAGTTCAATCAGAACTCCATCATACAAGTACTGAAACAGCTGCAAGTTAATTAAGCATCCAAGGTAACCTTAACTGGAAAATGACAGTACTTCAATTTTACCTGACAGGCAACCTCCTGGAAGTTCAACAATAAGATTATATTGAAACATCTCTGCTTTGTGAAACTTTCACTGCAAACAAGTGTGAACTCATCTCAGAAACTACAGGTCCTGATATAAAAGAGACTGAGAAAATTATAATTTGTCATTGTAATTTTCTCTTCATCTATATCTCATTAGTATATGCATGATAGCATGAGTGATTTGCATTTGTGAGATATTTTGGTTTATAAATATTCAAGGCATGTATATGATAATAAATAACTTTCCTTAATTTTAAATTCAATGAATGATTACTACTGTATATATTTATATTGATCAATCAGTCAAGAAAAATGCCAACCTCTAATTCAAAAGCATACCAATCACAGACAGTAAGAAGATACATAAATTCTGTCTGTCCTTCCAAATGGAATTAAGTTTGAACTGGGAACTCGATTATGCAGATCTAGAATGATGCATGGGAGCTGATTAGCTCAGCTAGCCAGATGACTAGCCTGTGAATTGGATTAATGGCAATAGCACAAGGTTCAACAAACCCAGGTAATAAGAAATGATGACCATTTGCTGTAATTTGCTAAACATTGAGATCCTACTTTGGGTTGAGTATTCTAAAAGAAGTGGTACATTTTAGCTGGCCCTCCTCCCATATTGATGACAAATATATCATACAAATAATAGATGCACAGGTCTTATCGGTTCAAAGTCAACAGCATCTTAATTAGGAAGCATGATACAAATGCAGCATTGCTGCCAAAGGATTAAAAGAATCAGCCCTCCAGAATATTGTCTCATCTGGTTTTATAAATACAGTCATGTTTAGAGCCAGTGGGAAAAAGAGAGAGTTTGTGGTAATCTGAAGTACACAAAACAACCTGTAATTTGTCAGATGTGTGGAAATTTCAATTCAAAGTCACATGAATAACTGTAGAAGAAAAATAAATGTTCGTCTACATGCCACACAATTTCTTTTCTCAAGCATATTGTATGAGAGGCAGTACAAAAATACTCCTTGTCACATGGATTTTCAAATTTCAAATGCTGATATGACATAGCAGGCATAAGCATGGACAGGGATGGAATGGAAGACAGAGGGAAACAAGTGGCTAAGTAATCTTTTGATTCTGAAAATAGAAATTGCTAGAAAATCTCAGGTCTGGAAGCATTTGTGGAGAGAAATCAGAATTAACATTTCGGGTCAAGTGCCCCTTCCTAACTCTGAATACTCTTCACAGATGCTGCCAGCCCTGAGCTTTTCCAGCAATTCCTATTTTTGTTTCTGATTTACAGCATCTGCAGTTCTTTTAGTTTTCATCTTGACTGCAAGTCCAAAGGTACAGCAAAAATTAGAAGTCATGTAATGCACACGATAAACTCATCCAACACAAAGTTTGTATGAATGGTTGAATTAACTTGGATATAACTCAGATCTTGCATTGTTACAGATTTTTATGCTCCTGTTTAGGTGGAGTGAATTTATTCTTTGGCAGCCACAAATCAGCAAGTCATTTTACACCTTATCTGATTATCATTTTTATTGAATTGACACAGCTACTGTGAGCAATGGTCTTTTTGTTGCTGCTTCTAGTTCATTATTTTAGTTTATTGCAAAGTAATCTCTTCCTTCACCACTTTCACAGGAAAAGTATCAACCGATTTACTTATATTTGCTGGTTGTCAGGGAAATATTGCCCGACTGCAAAACATCAATATGTTAAAGGCCGAGCCAGTCACTATGTTTGCCTCATTCTTCATGTTATTGGCTTTTCTTCACACATTCTTCCAACACCAATTTACTTCAATTTTCTTTTGTTACTTCAAGATTTATCAGCCAAATACGCTCTATTATTGACCAGAATAGAGTTGATTTTACATCACAAAGGTAGGTTTCTGAAGAAACTCTTCATAATCTGGAGGCGTGAGTTTAACATTACAATTCAGGCAATTACATCTGCACATACTTCACTAATAGGGACTGAATCTCTTTTGATATGCTGTTAATGTTGAACAGCAATTTTACACATATTTTATGTCTTAGAGTTTTTAAACCATAACAAAGAAGCCCATTAGTTTGATCAACTGTGTTTTTTAGTGTTATAAAAGAAAGCTCTTTTAAGAGTTTTCGACACACTTATAATCAGGGAAGAGCGAAGCAAACATTGCTATTCTATATGGACATGCTGAGCATTAAGTTTGGTCATACTACAGAGGGAGAAGTTTACATGTCGCATTAACGGTGTGGTGTCACCCAACAGAAACAGGCAACAGGCAGCAAACAACATCCTAAGACACAAGCTAATATTTTGAGTCAAGATGACTCTTCATCAGAGTTGTTTGGACTCAAAATATTAGCTGCTCTCTCACCATGGATGCAGTCTGACCCACTGTGACTTCCAGAATTTGTTGTTTTCTGTACAGATTCCAGCATCTGCAGTAATTTGCTACTTCCAAGAGACAAGTTGTACTGTCTTAATTACAGTTGCTGAATTTGTTGTTACTATTAGTAATGCTCTGAATAAGGGTCAATAAAACTATCCTCAATAATTATTCCCACTACTTAATGGCCTCCTCTTGATATCAGCACCAGCACATCACTGTTGAAGATTGTCAGTTTAGTTATTTATTTATTATTTTGTAGATATATCACCAAATCAACCAGAGTTCCTCAGTTTAGGGATGTTGTGACACATCTCTGGCATAGGTGGGACTTGAACCCAGCTCTTCTGGCTCAGAGGTAGGGACATTGTCACTGAACCACAAAAACCCTCACTTCTTCAGATTAGAATTTTCGAATCAACCCATTCAGAGATGCTAATACAGGTGTCAGGAGCAAGTTGGATGTGAGCCCAAACATCCTGGCTCAGAGGTAGGGAGACTACCATTGACCTCTTAAAGGTTAGAGTATAGACGAGGTCACTTGTAGTGTCACTTTGCAGAACATTCTACCAGGATGAAGACATAGAGTACACCAACTTGTTGTCACAAAGGAGGCTTCTGATGTCTTACCAAGGACAATATGGGAACTATGAGTGAACTCATATTTCTAAACAATTTGTTCAGGAATGTTATCACAGATCTCTGGTGTAGGTGAGATTTGAACCATGGCTTTCTAGCAGGGCCACTACCACTGTCCCACAGGAACCCCTCAGGTCTTCAGATTAACATCCTGAGATCAATTATCTTCAACTGCTTCAGCAATGACACTTTCTCCGTTATGAAGTGAGAAGTGGATCTGTTTATTGACATGTACACAATGTTAAGCTCCAGTTGCAATTCTTCAAACAACAACACTGTCCATGCTGAGTGAATGCATTAAGTTGTAAGAAAAAAAATGATATTAGGATTTAAGTAACCAAACAATTAACATGATACAAATATTTCTGCCGGGGCCCCCACAATTTCTTCCCTAGCTTCCAACAATGTCCTAGGATACACTTGATCAGATAGTATGTATGTATAATTGAATGTAGGAAATGGGATTGTGCCTCCTCTGTTTGTGGTCAAATTACCCTCTGTTCGTCTGGGCTGACTGATGGTAATAGACTTCCAAATGGAGGGCAGGCTGGATGCTTGGGATTTTATTTGCTTCAGTTTATTTAAGTTTCTTGTGACAAAACCCTCCTGTCAAATGGCAGGCTTTAAGCTACCATGGTGAGAGTGGTCCTAACTTAGTAGGTTCAGGACAATCCACGGCCTTATGCAGCCAGTCTCCACCCACGTACTGTCAATGCAAAACCTTTATACATTTGTTTAGAGGCATCTTACTGAGGAGTTTCCCATCTGCAGACTAGGTGACAGGCTAATCATCTTAACATCTCCAAATCAGGACACCATCACATGGCTTTGGGGATTTGCATCTGCAAAGTAATAGCACAAGTGAAAAATCATAGGTGAACATAAATAATCCAAAAAATGTGACCTCCTTAAAAAATTGACCATCATTCATTTTCAGCAAGTTCCAATGATTTCTGGTAAGGGTCAGTTGGAGCTCACATACTCTTCCAAGCAAGTCCTCTATAAATGACAAATACTGAAATCATAGATTAGTCTTACCTATAAACGCAAAATTTGCACTTATATGGCATGATTCACACCTTCAGGATGCCCTCCAGCAACAAGAGCTCACTGTTGGTTGTCATTTATATAGACAGTTTGGATGAGCAGACAGGAGGAATGGTTGGTAAGTTTGCATATTTCACCAAAATTGGCGATATAGTCAATAATGAAGAAGATTATTTCAGATTACAAAGGGATTTTGATCAATTGGGCTAATAAGTTGAGGAGTGGCAGATGGAGTTTAATTTAGGTAAGTGTGAGGTTTTGCATTTTGGTAAGACAAACAAGGACAGGACTTATACAGTTAAATGGTAGGGCTCTGGGTAGTGTTATAGAACAGCGAGACCTAGGAGTTCAGGTACACATTTCTTTGAAAGCTGCATCACAGATAGATAGAGTGATAACGAAGGCAAGCTTGCCTTTCTAACTCAGTATGGAAGTTGGGATGTCATGTTGTGGCTGTACAGGATGTTGATGAGACAACGTTTGGAATGCTGCGTACAATTTTGGTCGCCCTGCTATAGAAGATATTATTAAACTGGAGAGTGTGCAGAAAAGATTTACAAGGAAGCTACTGGGATTGAAGGGTTTGAGTTGAAAGGACTCAACTGGATAAGCTGGGATGTTTTTCACTGCAGCGTAGGAGGTTGAGGGGTGACCTTATAAAATCATGAGGGACATAGATAAGGTGAATAGCAAATGTCTTTCTCTTAGGGTTGGGGCGTTCAAAGCAAGAGGGAATAATTTTACGATGAGAAGAGGAAGATTTAAAACAGAACTGTGGTGCAACTTTTTCCACAGAAAGTGGTTCATATCTGGAATGAACTGTCAGAGGGAGTGATAGATGCTGGTACAGTTACAACATTGAAAAGACATTTGGACAGGTATGTGAATTGAAAATGTTTAGAGGGATATGGGCTAAATGCAGGCAAGTGGGTCTTGGTTAGTTTGGGAAACTTTGTTGTGCTTTATGGCTCTAGTTTTGAAATATCTGAGGATAACCTGCTCACATGGCATTCAATACGATTCTCTTGAGTCCACTACTGATGCTCCAAGCGATTTGTCATCATTTACCCAGAGCTCAACGCAGCCAGTCACATTAATAGAAGCAGGTCAGATGCTGAGTATTTGACTTTGATTCTTCAATTGGGATTGAGGTATCCCTGTAGCTCCGGCCTCCTCAGAACTGTGAGCCATATTTGAAGGGGCTTGATTCCACTAAAAACCTGAAAAGCCTCACAAAAGAGCCGGCAAGAGTGAACATGCTACCTGCAACCATTTCCCATTCCAGGGAAAATTGTGAGAAATAGCACTGGATGGGAATGTCAGAATTGAGTTCTGCCTGCCATTTTTAAAGGGCTCATACATCATTCCAATTCTTATGGTACGGTGGTAGCATCTCCAAATGGGTCAGAATGTCGGAGCTTCTGCCCTATTTGCTAAAAT
Organism: Chiloscyllium plagiosum; assembly: GCF_004010195.1. Taxonomy (NCBI): domain Eukaryota; kingdom Metazoa; phylum Chordata; class Chondrichthyes; order Orectolobiformes; family Hemiscylliidae; genus Chiloscyllium; species Chiloscyllium plagiosum. The sequence goes on along the minus strand of NC_057723.1, from coordinate 17,791,661 downwards.
TTGTGTGTTGGAACATGGTTCAACAGGTTGATTGAAAATATCTAAATCTAAATATCTTTAACTCAATGATTGGCATCTTACAGCAATATAAACTGATCAGAAGAACACCTTGCTTCTACTTGCTTAAGGAGTTGTGAAAACTTCTACACAGGATTAGTGCAAATCATTTTGTTAATGAACCATTTACCACTAATGCATACCAAATTTCCTTTTCCAAAGTGAAATAAAATAAAACAGATGCTCCAAAGCACTTGAGAGTCAATGCACTAATTTTGATATATATGCATCAATGGCATAAATATTGACTACTAATTTTAGAAACCCAGCAATGGATTTAGTACCTGGGACTTCTAAGGGCTGAAATAGGTTTAAAGAAAAGGTGCTATCCAACAAAAATTAATATAGATGGCCACAGTCATCACATGACCTCATAAATTAGCCAAGCTTCATGAACCTGTGATAACCTCTACAAGACCTATGAAGAATCATGACTTAATCTTCCTGTGGAGCTTTTTGAGTGTGAGTTCCATTGGTAAGTGGCAATGGCCAGCCCAGCTGGAACTCATCATCTGAGCCCTTTATCCTCATTAAAATAGTGGTGAGTATCCTCATCGAATAGTGAGCTCTTGCGGCACAATGGTAATGTCCCTACTCCTGAAACAGGAGGCCTGGGTTCAAGTCCACCTGCTCTAGAGGTAACAACATCTCTGAATAGATTGATTGTAAAAAAGGATTTAAGAAATATATAAAACAGACACAGTGAGCACCCTTATGATGCAGTGGTAGTATTCCAATCCCTGAGCCAGGATGGCTCAAATCTTAACCATTCCAGTGAGATATCAAAACATCTGTGAGCAAGTTAATCAAAAAAAGTAACTAAAAATGAAAGCAGGCGATATCAATGCTTTATTTTCCCATTCAAATCTATTCTAATTGAGTCCTTTCCCATTGTCCCTAACCACGCCCCACCCCACCTTTGATGGCTCATATTGCCCACTTTATTTGTAAATATTAAATTGGTGATATGGATGATAACTGGTGGTTGTTAAAAAAGTAGACAAAAACAAACAAAATAAAACCTCGGGTGATTTTGGTGATGGGAAAATTGCTCAAATGTGTGTAATAATACTTCTGAGTAAATTATAAAAAAGCAAACCTAGTGGGGGCCCATGTGGTGCTGTGGTAGTATCCCTGAGCCAGGAGCGTTCAAATCCCACTGCTTTGATGAGATGTCATAACATCCATGAGCAAGCTAATTAAAACAAAACCTAACAGGCTCAGTATAAAGGGGTCCAGGCAGCAAGGTGTGGAGGGGGGGGGGGTTGTATCTGTTGACTGTCTGCTCCTCTTCCACACTTATGTCCGCATCTGAGTGTCATTGGAGAGGAAGCATGCGGTGCCCATCAATACTCTCAATGCCTTTAGAGAGTGTGGGCACTCCATTTTGATCAGGTCCCTTCCCTTTCTCCCTATCCCCTCCCTCACGTTTGATGGTTTGTATTGCTCATAATGGGTTCTGCTTGAAAATATTTGTTTCGTGATACGGGTGACTTGTGGTAGTAGTTAAAAAGAAAATAAAGTAGACCCAGGCCCCTTCCCTCTCTCTTACTATCTCCTTCTCACTTCTGATGATTTGCATTACCCTGAGTGGGCTTTGCTTGTAAATATTTAATTGGCTGCAGGAGATGGGGGAGATACTAAATGAGTATTTCTCATCAGCGTTTACTGTGGAGAAGGATATGGAAGATATAGAATGTAGGGAAATAGATGGTGACATTTTGAAAAATGTCAATATTACAAAGGAGAAAATGTGGGATGTCTGGAAACGCATAAAAATGGATAAATCCCCAGGATCTGATCAGGTGTACGCTAGAACTCTGTGGGAAGCTATGGAAGTGATTGCTGGGCCTCTTGCTAAGATATTTGTATCATCGATAGTTACAGGTGAGATGCCAGAAGACTGGAGGTTGGCTAACATGATGCCAATATTTAAGAAAGGTGGTAAAGACAAGCCAGGGAACTATAGACCAATGAGCCTGATGTTGGTGGTGGGCAAGTTGTTGGAGGGACTCCTGAGGGACAGGATGTACATGTATTTGGAAAGGCAAGGACTGATTAGGGACAGTCAACATGGCTTTGTGCGTGGGAAGTCATGTCTCACAAACTTAACTGAGTTTTTTGAAGAAGTAACAAAGAGGGCAGAGATGTGATTTATATGGACTTCAGTAAGGCATTCAAATAGGTTTCCCATGGAAGACTGGTTAGATGTCATGGAATACCAGGAGCACAAGCCATTTGGATACAGACCTGACTCAAAGGTAGAAAACAGAGGGTGGTGGTGGAGGGTTGTTTTTCAGACTGGAGGCCTGTGACCAGTGGAATGCCACAAGGATCGGTGCTGGGTCCACTCCTTTTCATCATTTACATAAATGATTTGGATGTGAGCATAAAAGGTACAGTTAGTAAGTTTGCAGATTACACCAAAATTGGAGGTGTAGTGGACAGTGAAGAGGGTTACCTCAGATTACAACGGGATCTTAATCAGATGGGCCAATGGGCTGAGGAGTGGCAGATGGAGTTTAATTCAGATAAATGCAAGGTGCTGCATTTTGGGAAAGCAAATCTTAGCAGGACTTATACAATTAACAGTAAGGTCCTGGGGAGTGTTGCTGAACAAAGAGACCTTGGAGTGCAAGTTCATAGCTCCTTAAAAGTGGATTCACAGGTAGATAGGATAGTGAAGAAGGCATTTGGTGTGCTTTCTTTTGTTGGTCAGAGTATTAAGTACAGGAGTTGGGAGGTCATATTGTGTCTGTACAGGACATTAGTTAGGCCACTTTTGGAATATTATGTGCAATTCTGGTCTCCTTCCTATCGGAAGGATGTAGTGAAACTTGAAAGGGTTCAGAAAAGATTTACAAGGATGTTGCCAGAGTTGGAGAATTTGAGCTATTTGAGAGATTGTATGTGCTGGGGCTGTTTTTCCTGGAGTGTCGGAAGCTAAGTGGTGACCTTATAGAGGTTTAAAAAATCATGAGGGGCATGGATAGGATAAATAGACAAAGTCATTTCCATGGGGTGAGGGAGTCCAGAACTAGAGGATATAGGTTTAGGGTGAGAGGGGAAAGATATAATAGAGACCAAAGGGACAGCTTTTTCATGCAGAGGGTGGTGCGTATATGGAATGAGCTGCCAGAGGAAGTGGTGGAGGCTGGTACAACTGCAACATTTAAAAGGCATTTGGATGGGTATATGAATAGGAAGGGTTTGGAGGGATATAGGCCGGGTGCTGGCAGGTGGGATTAAATTGGGTTGGGACATCTGGTTGGCATGGATGAGTTGGACTGAAGGGTCTGTTTCCGTGCTATACATCTCTATGACTGTATGACTCTTTGACTATTACTGGTGGTGGTCATTATTAAATTGTGGTGATGATGGAAAAGTTGCTCAGCTCTGTGATAACACTTCTTGGCATCAAAGGAAACAGAAAAGTAAATGAAGCAGACACAATGACGTGTGGGAGGCAATGGCCAACTGGTATCATCAGCAGATTATTAATCCAGAAACCCAGGTAATGTTTAGATTATATTAGATTCCCTCCAGTGTGGAAACAGGCCCTTCAGCCCAACAAGTCCACACTGTCACTCCGAAGAGCAACCCACACAGACCTATTTCTGGACATTTACCCCGAATGGCCAATTCACCTAACCTGTACATCTCTTGGATTGTGGGAGGAAACCGAGCACCCAGAGAAAACCCACGCAGACGCAGGGAGAACATGCAAACTCCACACAGACGGTTGCCCCAGGCGGGAATTGAACCCAGGTCCCTGGCGCTGTGAGGCAGCAGTGCTAACTGCTGAGCCACTGTGCCACCGTGTTCTGAGAACCCAGGTCCAAATCCCTTCCATGGAAAATATTCAAAATTGAATTCTGGTTTACTGCCATCCTTGCCAATTTGACCTCATGTGTCTCCAGATCCAAAGCAATGTGGCTGACCCTTAACTGCCTTCTGGGCAATTATGGGTGGACAATTAGTGCTGGCCTAGTGAGCAATGTCCACATTCTGAATAAAGAGAAACTCAAAACAGACCCAGGGTAAGGTCCAGTGCTGTACTGGTACTGCCCCTGTCTCTGAATCAGGAGGTCTGTTATTCAAGTCCCACCTGATCCAGAGGCATATAATAACACCTCCCAATATATTGGTCCAAAAATACTATGCAAGCTTGTAATGGAAGTTGGGAAGTGGGTCTCCAAAAACAGGCAGCCTCAAGGTAAGCTCTTGTGGTGCACTAGTAGTGTCCCTACCTCTGAACCAAGGAGATTGGTTTCAAGTCCTGCCTGCTCCAGAGGTTTTAGTAACATGTCTGAACAGGTCGAGTACAAAAATAAATAAAGCAAACCCAAAAGGCTTGGTGACACCGTGGTCGTGCCTGTATTTGTGGATCAGGAGGCTCTTCCAAAGCTGTGAGATAGGAATCTTTGAATATGTTGATGAGAAAAGGAAATAAATCAGACCCAAAGAGCACCTGTAGAGCAGTGGTAGCACCGTACCTCTGAACCTGAAGACCTGGGTTCAAGTCTGGCCTCCTCCATGAGTTATGTGCCATAACAAGTCAGAACAGGCTCATATAAAACAAACCTAAAAACGAATGAGAGTCTTATGGTGCAATGGTAGTGTCTCTGTTTCTGAGCAAGGAGTCCTGGGTTCAAGTCCCACCTGCTTCAGAGGTATGCAATAATGGCACTGAATAGGGAATGTAAAAATAATGCAGACTCAGGAGCCTTTTGTGTCCCTTCCTCTGCTTCAGGAGGCCCAAGTTCAAGTACCACCTGCCCCAGAAGTGTGTCAGAATATCTCTGAATAGGTTGATTACAAAATATCTATGTTACAGACCCAGGACTTGCTGCATTATGGTAGTGTCCCTACCTCTAAGCCAAGAGGCCCAGGGTCCCACACGATTCTGGCATGTGTCATAACATCTCTGAACAGGTTGATTAGAAAATACATAAAGCAGACCCAGGGATGGGTTTGCAGATCTGTCTGTCCCAGGTCAGGATGAATCCATGTAATCTATGAGTATTGGCTCTTTTTTGGTGTTCAACAGTAAGTAATGTTCCTTTCCAGTTTGGCTTCCTGAGTTATTGCAGGTATGAACATGGATTTAAAGACAGACTGAGCTGAAATTAACATTTTCCCAAAAGTGCAAGGAAACGAACCAGAAAATCCTCCAGCATTGAGAAACAAAAACTCACTGTCTGTCTATGTACCTTACAGCTTTCAGGACTCAACACTGAGTTCAGAATGTGAACACCTTCCTTGAGGTTCATTACCTTCCCGTTACACCCCTGGCCCCCATCTTGTATGGGTTGCTGTTTATATTTCGCAATAGCACCTGACTTGGCATTTCTCTCACCCTTGGCTTATTATCAGCAAACTCTTTTTAGTAGCCTACCCTTTTCTCTCTTTCTCTCTCTCTGGGCCCTATGTCCAACTACGCTGTTTGCTTCCCCCGTCATCAGCACAAAACCACCCTTTCCCAATTATTTTCTGTTCCACTGTCAGGTTACTGGACTCAAAATGTTAACTCTGTTTTTCTCTCTATAGATGCTATCAGACCTTTTGAATTTCTCCAGCACTTTGTGTTTTTTACGGATTTTCAGCCTCTGCACTTCTTTATTTTTATTTAAGTTATTTTCAGTCTGGATGTACAAGGTGAAACATGTGTAAACATTACACCATGAACACATTCCAACTGGCAAAAATGCTCAAGTTGCCTATTTGAATCAACAACTCAGAGATCACTCTCTTACTGTGAGGGATGTTACATTGTTGCAACAAAGTGCTAAATAAAATTAAAGTGCACCCTTACCTAATGTAACTCAATCTGCCATGCTGCGTTCAAAAACATGAAGTACATTAACTTGATCAATTATTTTTTTGACTCTACACCTTCAGGCAATTGCTTTTCAGTCACTGATCCCTTTGTTTTGGCAAGCATCAACAGATTGGTGTACCCAAGATTTATTCTCTCTCAGGAATTGATAAGATTGCAGGAGCATTACTTTCCAAACTTTGAGGACAAGCATCAGGATACCTTAATTGTAAACATGTTCTTAGAATCCAATGAGAAAGGAGTGGATTTGTACACAATGTCCACGAGCATTTTAGATTTATTTTTGATCAACCTGTTTAGACATATGATAAACCACAAGGGCAAGTAGGACTTGCTCCCTGACCTCTTAGCCCAATGGGAGGACACGGAATGTGTTGCTGGAAAAGCAACACATTTCCAGCTCTGATCTCCAGCATCTGCAGACCTCACTTTCTCCTCAATGGCAGGACACAACCAACAGTCTTTCATACTTTTTATCAACCTGTTCAGATACATTGTGACATATCAGAGAAAGGTGGGATTTGAACCCTGACCTTCTGGCCTACAGGTAGGGGCAATACCAGTGCACCATAAGGGCCCAAAAGCAGTATTGACGTTTTGACCTGGTTTTGAAATGGGAGTTTTTTGCATGTGAGGAAAACATGACTGCCATTATGCTGCAATAGCACAGCATTGTCAGCCAATGATCAGCCTTGCAGGGGGTGTTCAATTTGCTAACAATTTACAATAAGAATCATCTTTTTTACACTAGGTTTGGTGATTGTTATAATCAACTTAACAATTCAACATTGAGGCTGACCAGCACAGCCAGCCAGTTCAAATGAACACTATTATGGATTTTCTTCAACAAATGGTATTGACAAAGACAAACAGAAGAAGAACTGGAATTGTGTCTAAATATTTTAAAAAGTTCAATCTGTACTACGTAAAGGTAATGCTAAAATTGGTGGAAGACGACTCATCTTGCATGTACCTGATTTATGTGAACTGACTTTTGTCTGATTTCAAAATAGCATTTCTGTGTTAATTATACCAGTGAGATTTTATTGAGGAGGTAGGGATAATTAATTCCCTTTTGTGAATCATTCAATCTGGAAATCACATCTTTAAGGAGATATCCACCTGTAATTTGCTGCAGACTGAATGAATTTCAAGGACATACGTTACCTTTAAGCTTCTAGTCCAGGGTCTCCTGAGACACAGAAAACTACAAAAGCACAGTGACTCGCATTCTGAATGAAACAAAATCAAAAAAGGTAGTGTGCTATGTGTTTCATTGCTTCTAAAGAACCTCAGTGCTGTCAGAACACAGTGTAATGTTATAGATGAGGCGGCTGTCATTGTCCATCAGCTGGTGTCTCTTTCGATATGTCCTTAATGTCTAATTTCTCTAATAGATCCAAATAATTAATTGTACGGCCAAATATTGTTTAGTGGAATGATTTGGAAAATTCTAACAGAAGATTTAGGATTGTATCATGTTGAAAAAATTAGATCTCCATTAACACAGAAAAATAAAATACCAGCAGCCTTTGGTTCAAAAAGGTTTCATGTTGGTTGATGCAAAGTACAGCAAGGTTTTGCAAAAGAGAACAGCTTGTTAAAATACCCTGAACTTATATATTACAGCAAGTTATAACCAAAATATCTATTTGCCTTTCAATCAATTGGATCAGTTTTTAAAAATGGGTCTGGAAAGAATCAGAAACAGATTTAATTCCCTTCCATTGCCCATTTCCCCAGTAAATCAATCAATTCTTTTTTTTTTAAGTTCAATCATGAGGTATGAGCATCAGTGTCAAGGTAGGGATTTATTGTCCATCCTGAATTTCCCTTAAGGTGGTGGAGAGTTGTGATGTATCTTCACAACAGTGAAGATACATCCCAACCAGTGTTGGACAGACAGTTTTGAGATTTTAAATCAACAATAATGCATGTGTATATCGTGGTCAGAACAGTGTCAGCTTTAAGAGAGGAACACGGCAATGACAGTGTTCTCATGTCCACTTTCCCTTGGTGCTTCACAATGGGAGTAGCAATGAAAGAAGCTTTTGAGAGCTGTTGCAGTGTATTTTGTTGCACGTGGTAAACACTGCAGCTAGAGTTGCCAGGAATGGAGGAAATGAATGTCATGTTTAAGCGGGTAAGTGGGACAGCAACTAAGCAGGCTGCTTTGTCCAAGAAACTTTACAGAGTTATTGGAACTGTGTTCATCCAGACAGCTTGAGTGTTTCATCGCATTCATGTCCCTTACAGATGATAAAAAAACTTTTGGGACTCAGAAAGCAAGTCATTCACTACAGCATACCCAAACTTTATCCTGCTTGTAGCCTCAGTAATGTCCAGTTACATTTCTGGTCCATATCAATTATTGATGGTTAGGGGTTCAACAATGGTAATGCCATTGGATATCAAGGGAAGTGCTTTGATTCTCTCTTATTGGAGGCAGTTATTGCTTGCCATTTGTGTGGCACAAGTATTTCTGGCTGTTAAAAGTACAAGTTTGTTTATTTGGTATCTGTACCCAAAAACGTTACAGATAACAAATCAATTGTTATGTTTGGCTTGAGTGATCTGCATCCTTCTCATCTCAGAATATTGCAAACACAGTTTAAAATTTGAACAGCTCATTGACATAACTTAAAGCATTGTAGAATTTTGCAGAACTTTCAATATACAATACAATATAGTAACAGGCCCATTGGCCCACCAAGCCTGCACTGATTCCTAATTCTTATTTAGACCCATTATGTATTGCCCAGATATGCTTTAAATGTTGCTAATGTCTATGCATGAGTTCCAATCACCAACTATTCTCTGTGTGAAACATTTTCCCCGCTTTTTTCTCCTAAACTTTCCCCTCTCACCATGAACCTGTATTTTTTTATAGTTGATCTTTCCACCCTTATTAAAAGCCTCTGACTATCCATCCTATCAATGCCTCTCATAATTCTGCAGACCTCTTTCGGGTCATCCCTCATCCTCTGTCTTTCCAATGAAAACAATCCCAGCTTATCCAACCTCTCCTCATAAGTAAAACCCTCCAGACCAGGCAATATCCTGGAAAACCTTCTCTGCACCCTCTCCAAAACATCCACATCCTTCTGGTAGTGTGGTGACCAGAACTGCACACAATATTCCTAATGTGGCCTAACTAAAGTTTTGTAGAGCTGTAATATAACTTGCCAACTTTTATATTTGATGCCTTGGTTGATAAAGGCAAGTGCGACATATACTTTCTTGACCACATTATCCACCTGTGCTGCCAATTTCAGGAATCAGTGGACCTGTATGCTCCAACCTCTCTGTATGTCAGTGCTCCTATGAGTTCTGCCATTTATTGTACTAAAGAACCTCCATGCCAGGATTTTAGTGCCCTTCCAGTTTAGGTGCAACCCATCCTTCTCATACAGGTCTCACCTTCCCTGGAAGACCTCCCAATGATGCACATATCTGAAGCCCTCCCCTCTACATCAGATCTTCAGCCACATGTTCAATTGCACGCTGTCTCTGTTCCTAGCTTCCATAGCATGTATCATGGAGAATAATCCTGAAATTATGACCCTAGAAGTCCTGCTTTTTAGTTTACTACCTACCTCCCTGAATTATCATTTTGCATATTGTACATATAGTCATGAGTCAGTCATTTAACTCATTTAACTCACTAGCTTGATCTACAGGCTAAAATAATCAAGCACTCTACAGAGATCTGTGATCAGACAAGCTTATCAAACACTACAATAACAGTGTTGTCACAGCTATGTTTTGTGCACCTAAGTTCTTTAGGTGGGTAGGAGGGCAGGATTAGCCCACACTTACTGACAGTCAAGTTCCTTTAAAAATAATAATGCTTCACTTCAAAGAGTGTTCCAAACAAATGGATTGCAACCACAGTTTTGATTCGGATTCATTCTTTATCATCCTCATTGTAAATTAAGTTCTGATCTATAGTTAGAATCTTCCACCAAACCAGGTATTCTGCACTATTGATTTATTTTATAATTTCAAGCAATAAGGACCAATATCATCTCACATTAATTTAAAATGCAATTCATAGTGGGTTCTGTTATCTATACTTTTTTTCTCTGCACCACTAGCTTCAGGTGTTAAGCTCCTAAATTCATAACTGGAAACCTAATATAAAAATGCATGAAGCTGTGAACTGAAAATAAGCTCTTCATTAAGATCACTGCAATTTTTAAATATACGACATTAATTTTAAAAGCAGAATTTAAGGAAATTGCTAAGTTGCCTCAATGGATAAAGCATAGAAAATGGACAGGTTTAAAAAAAAAACAAAGTGTGTAATTTTTCACTCTATTAAGAAGCATGGGCCATGGTGAGAAAATTGGGAAGAATGGTGCAAATGGAAAAATCAGACTCACAGCACTGAGGAAACAAAATCTGATCTTCCCCTTAGGGTTGAAGCAGTGAGTTCTGAATCTTGCTAATGAATGGCAACTACTTATTTTCCATGCATTTAAATTTCATTATTTGCTAAACTCATCTCATTTCTATGCAACTCCTGATTCTCCGCCTTCCTAAGGATACTAGACAATGCCAATTCCTGACATGAAAGTCAAGGTGATTACCTGGCAGCTACAGCTCACTAACTGCTTCTCCTGGCCTTCAAAAAACTCTTATGACCAAACACTGAGTCAGGTTCCCCAATTTGTTGTCGTTTCAGATAAGATAACTCAAAACGTGGAAGTCCCAGGTGAGGAGGGCAGAATTGGATTTCCATGGATATTTATCTGCCCTCCTTGTATGGTCACAACAAGATCAATCTTTGAAGGATATTTTTCCGTGTAAATATCTTCCTCCCAATCCCAAATGAGCTCATGTTTTTAAAAAAATAAAGTTCAATCAGGCTTTCTTGAATTGCAAGACATGAGAAGCAACGACAATATAACATGGATTAGAAATGAGAAATGAATCCAAATAATAGTTAAAAGCCCAAAAATAAAGATATACAATCAGTCTGAGTCATTCATAAGAGTTGATAGTGGATATTGCAGCTTTAACAGTAGATGTTACTGGGAGTAATGGCATGTGTAATCGCACGGTCAGTTTCAGGAATCTTAGCTTTGTCGGCTGACTGAAACACTTTGGTCCTGATTCCTTTCAACAGCGGCTCAGTTAAAGCACTTATTGTTAGAGAGAGTTTTTCCCTTATCCCTGCCCACTGGAATGATTCAATTGGCCGTTCTCAGAACTCTGACCCTCATGAGACACTTGTCACTGGATTAGGAACATGTGCAACTAATACACACAGAGCAGAGGTTGAAGCTTGATTTTAAGTGCATTATTGAAAGGGGAGGAAAATGCAAATATGTCACAATGCATGCTGCAACTTTTGTTTTTAACCACAGCTCACAATCTGCAATACTCTCAGGATATTACACTTTCGGTTTGAAGTATATTTTCTCCTTTTGAAGCTTCTTTGAAATCTCATTCCAGGCATTCCTGTTTCTCCAGACAGCCTCTGAATTTATACCTGCAGCCAACATTTGTTAAAAACCACTTCTAAATCTGGGGTTATAATCTATAATTATGACAATTCTGTCTTCACAACGGCATTCCTGCATGTTCAACAGATACAACCCTCTTCCATCTTTTGCCCGGGCAAGTTGGCATCGCAAAATCACCAGCCTCACTCACATCACTGTGGTTACATTTTGACCAACTCACACCATCAGTTCAACATTTCAGTTTGGAGCTGAGGGGCACTAACTACTTACTTACTCCTCATTGGAAGAAGATAGTGCAGGATATTTGGAGAATGAGGTAGGAGTCATTGAGTAAACATGATGTACAGAATAATGAGAGTTGTTATTCAGAAACCTCGGTGAAATTGGTGGTTAATGGCGCAGTTAGAGGAAGTGGTGGCCATGTGAATTGGGGGAGCAGAGAGAATATAGTGATATTTACGTTGCAGAGTGCAGAGAATCGTCAAACTTCTTCCTGCACTGCTGTGCACTAGATTTCATCTGGACACAGCATTAGCTTGGGTCGAGGCTGGCCATTTCTGGTGTGCTGGTCATTTCATACACTGATAATTAAGAACTCCAGACGAATGTTCTGGGTGTCAAACTATGTCAAGGCAGATGGTGAAATTTGAATATTTCAAGGAATGAAAAATCACCTTGATGAAGACCACATTACTATTATAATTATTAAAAAACCCATCTGATTCACGAAGGCCTTCAGTTAGGGAAAGAAATCTGGTCTGGCCTTCATGTGATTCCAGACACATAGCAATGTGGCTGATTCCTCAGTCTCTTCTGGGGAATCTAGATTGGGCAATAAATGAAGGGCTTTTGCCTGAAACATCGATTTTCCTGCTCCTCGGATGCTGCCTGAACTGCTGTGCTTTTCCAGCACCACTCTAATCTAGACTCTGGTTTCCAGCATCTGCAGTCCTTGTTTTTACCTAATAAATGCTGGCCTAATCAACAACACCCACATCCCACAAACAAATATTTCAAAATAACTGGTTGAATACAATAGATGGGGAGAATGTTTTCCTGCTCATAAAAGGACCAAGAATGAGAGAGCACAGATTTAAAGTGATTTGCAAAAGCAGCAAATGGAATGTGAGAAACATCTTTTACTTCTGCCTGGAAGTGTGGTGGAGCCACAGATTATTTAAGAGCAATTTGATGTTTCTATTTAAATAATCAATGTACAAGGGTAGAGGGAAATGAATGTCCTCCTTTTACACCATTGTACTTAGAGTCATAGAGTCATAGAGAAATACAACAGGGAAACAGATCCTTCAGTCCAACTCGTCTGTGCCGACCAGATATCCCATTTAATCTCGTCCCATTCGCCAGCATCCGGCCCATATCCCTCCAAATCCTTCCCATTCATATACCCATCCAGAGGCATTTTTAATGTTGCAACTGTACTAGCCGACACCACTTCCTCTGGCAGCCCATTCCATACACGTACCACTCTCTGTGTGAAAAGGTTGCCCCTTAGGTCTCTTTTATATCATTCCCTCTCACCCTAACCTATGTTCTCCAGTTCTGGACTTCCCCACTCCATGGTAATGACTTTGCTTATTTATCCTATCCATGCCCCTCATGATTTTATAAATCTCTATAAGGTCACCCGTCAGCCTCCGACGCTCCAGGGAAAACAGCCCTAGCTTATTCAACCTCTCACTATACCTCACATCCTCCAACCCTGGCAACATCCTTGTAAATCTTTTCTGAACCCTTTCAAGTTTCACAACATCTTTTGCATGCAGTATTCCTAAAGTGGCCTAACCAATGTCCTGTACAGCTGCAACATGACCTCCCAACTCCTGTATTCAATATTCTGACCAATAAAGGAAAGCAAACCAAATGCCTTCTTCACTATCCTATCTACCTGTGACTCTACTTTCAAGGAGCTATGAACCTGCACTCCAGTATCTCTTTGTTCAACAACACTCCCTCGGACCTTCCCATTAAGTGTATAAGTCCTGCTCAGATTTGCCTTCCCAAAATGCAGCACCTCGCACTTATCTGAATTAATCACCAGCTGCCACTTCTCAGTCCATTGGACCATCTGATCAAAATTCTGTTGTAATCTGAGGTAACCTTCCTCACTGTCCACTATACCTCCAATTTTGGTGTCATCTGCAAATTTACTAATTATACTTCTTATGCTCACAACCAAATCATTTATATAATGTAGTGGACCAGCACCGATCCTTGTGGCACTCCACTGGTCACAGGCCTCCAGTCTGAAAAACAACCCTCCACCACCACCCTCTGTCTTCTACCTTCAAGCCAGTTCTGTATCCAAATGGTGAGTTCTCTCTGTATTCCATGACATCTAACTTTGCTAACCAGTCTCCCATGGGGAACCTTGTTGAACGCCTTACTGAAGTCCATATAGATCACATCTAGCACTCTGTCCTCATTGAGTCTCTTTGTTACTTAGAGTCATAGAGATGTACAGCATGGAAACAGACCCTTCGGTCCAACCTGTCCACGTCGACCAGATATCCCAACCCAATCTAGTCCCACCTGCAAAACTCAATCTAGTTTGTGAGACATGATTTCCCATGCACAAAGCCATGTTGACTATCCCTAATCAGTCTTTGCCTTTCCAAATACATTTACATCCTGTCCCTCTGGATTCCCTTCAACAACTTGCCCACCACCGCCTTCAGGCTCACCGGTCTATAGTTCCCTGGCTTGTCCTTACCATCCTTCTTAAACAGTGGCACCATGTTAGCCAACCACCAGTCTTCCGGCACCTCACCTGTGATTATCAATGAGACAAATATCTCAGCAAGGGGGTCAGCAATCACTTCCCTGGATTCCCACACAGTTCTAGGGTACATATGATCAGGTTCTGGGGACGTATCCACTTTTATACATTTCAGGACATCCCACACTTCCTCTTCTGTAATATGGACGTTTTTCAAGATGTCACCATCTATTTCCCTACATTCTATATCATCCATGTCCTTCTCCACAGTAAACACTCATGCAAAACACTCATTTAGTATGTCCCCCATCTCCTGTGACTCCAAACAAAGGCCGTCTTGCTGATCTTAGAGGGGCCCTATTCTCTCCCTTGTTACCCTTTTGTCCTTAATGTTCTTCTGTAGTCCTGTGACATGAGCTGGACAGAGTAGAAATGTGTGGTGCTGGACAAGCACAGCAGGTCAGGTAGCATTCGAGGAGTAGGAGAGTCAACGTTTCAACACGCAGTAATTGACAACTCATTTCCTTCAGGCATCAATCCTGAGAATTCCATTATTCTACCACTAGGTTTGGGGTGGAGAGAGGGAAAATCAATACTTCATACTCATTATACACAAATGTTAAACCTTCAAAGTGAATAGTATCACAGATATATTTAATATCTTGAAGAAAAGGTCAGCCAACAGGATCAGACAATCATCCAAAGTTGGGAAATTGTACTGGGAAGGCAATCATTGGTTCAGTCTGAGTGATTAGACTTTTGAGCAAGCTTTTGAATGTGACACACAAATGGCCAGAGGAAAAAGAAAGGAAAAGAACGAAGTATGAGAGTTTCATGTTAGATTGTCAAATACTGTAGAAGAGGTTATTTTATACAGTGCAACTTCATCATTAATAAGTGAAGTAGTTATGTTTATTCATGGCACCAAGACTAAGACATTTCTTGTGAAATTAAAATGGCTTGTTTTTTAAAAAAAAGTGAGGAAGGCTATTGACTACATCCAACTAAAAATGTGTTATTTTACTTTCAACAATAGGTTGCTGTATAATGTTAACAGTTACAATGAATTAATGTTGTAACAGTTATCACTGTTATGAATACAAACTCATCTGATATACCTAAATATCAGTCATAAAAACATAAAATCTTTTGTCTTTATCAGTCATCAACTTGTGGTTAAACCTTGATGCATCAACATATCAGTGATCAAGTCATTAGGATGTTCACATTTTTGAAATATAGCAAGCCAACCTACAAGACAAAGGAAGCAGTAATTCTTAAGCGCATCATTCATTTTCTCCATAGCAACAACATTCAAAAATGCCATTCAAAAAATACTACTTATATTGACAACTTTGAATAAGATTTAAACACCGTCAGATATAATGCTGCGTGTCTCAGGAAAATATTTCATTAAGTATTTCATGTTGCTTTCGATATTGATACAGGGAAGTGTTCTGTGAATGTCTCTCTGATAATAACTTTGTAGTACCTATAGCAACTACCACAAGGAGGAGTGAGAGTGTTGATCTTTAGTTTGGTTTGCTTTGAAATTCACTTGGTTCAAGTGAATAGACTCACACACTGCCACACAATTGAACAATGAACCATACTTGGTGATCCTTTATTAATATGATTCAAATAATTAAAACAGTGTGACACACTCGTTTAAATCTCTGTTAACAACTGAGGATCAGTGAGTAGATAAAGCATAGATTATTTTCTTAAAATAAATTAAACAGGAAAACAATGATTTTCTTATTCCCTGTTCAGTCTGGGTTTGAATATTTGCATGAGTTACTGAGTGTAACCTAGGCAAAATTGCATCAACGTCAGGAATAGTTGCTATTCATATATAGGCTTTTCAAGCTTAAATTATTTCATGTGTGGTTCACATAAGTCTCAGAAACTGTAAAAGCATTTATCCTCCTTTGATGCAAAGCTTATGTATGGATAAAGCACTTAAAAAGGTGACACTGGTTAGTTTAGTCTGTCGATATTACTGATGAGATGCAGCCCAAATGAATGGGACAAAAGTTTATTTTATTCAAGGATCTTGCAGCAAAATAATATTTGTAATCTAACCCCAGCTGTGAATCAAGGCAAGTACACAGGACAAAGCTTGCACTAAGTTTAACATCCTGACTCAGTGGTGAAAAAGACGATTGTGCCAATAAGCTAACAGAAATTGATTGAGCTTTGAGGTGAGCATGAAAGATAATAAAATTTAACAGATATACTGAACCACATAGAAATAAACTGTTCGATCAAATTCTTTGTATTATTTTCTGTCCTCTGCACAAACAGTCATCCTAATCCCACATGCCAGGGCTGTTACCCAATCTCTTTATATCGCTTATTCCTTTTACCACCAAGCTAATTGATTCTTAAATGTTGACATGGTCTCTGCTTCAGTCATTAACTCTGGTCACATATTTCACAACATAACAGCTCTCCTATGGAGAAAAAAAAAGTCTCTCACTATGTACTATTCTTTTCAATCTTCAGACAAAGTGGAGTCCAAAGGTGTACACAAGTCTCCAATTATGGTTTTCATAAATTTTACCATAACATTTTGACTTTTACATCCTGTTTATTGTAATAAAAACATACATAATTATTTGTTTATGGTCTTATACAGTTCCAGTGCTGCCTTCCCTGTTCTGAACACCCAAGGTGCCTCTTTTTTTTCACATGACCAATTATTAACTGTTCACCTTAAATTTTGGCCTATGAATAACCAAATCACCACCTGACTTATGTTATGACTCATTGTTAACATAAAGTATACCTTTAAGAGACATGCTCATGATATCAGCACCGTCACATAACATGGTATAAAAATCTTAAGACTCCATCTCAACTGAGGCCACTTAGAGCACTGCATGCTGATGAAGATGTATACCTGTTTGTAACTGAATAGTTTAACATAAGGCCATTCACTGAAATGCCTGTGACTGTAATATACACATATATCAGAAGCTATGGTAAATGTTTGTTGAATCTTTCAATCCCAAGTTAGACACTTGTACTTTTATGTTACAGGAGCTCACATAAATACTGTTGCATCAGAGACAAATACCTTGCTAAAAGCAAATGCCATACCATTGTGGAAGTTCAACATTCACTCACTAAATTCCATTAGCTACTTTTATGCCTTAACAGCATTCTTTGGGTGACAGAATTATTTATTATGCTTCCTGCTTTAGTATCACCTGCATATTTAGATACGATTCCCTCTTGCCCTTTATCTGAATTATTCATTTCTCAACTGAACAGAAGTAATCCAAAAGAAAAGCACTGGGGGACTCTGCTACCTACTTTCCTTCTGTCTAATAACTTGTTTGTTTTGCCTCATTGTCTGTTTACTCACCCCTCACTAGCTTTTATTTGTAGATTGTCACTGATCGTCTAACTCTTCCTCACTCAATCTGCTGCCTTATTCTTCTGTATGCTTTCTTGACAAAGGTTTTCAGAAAGTTTGCATCTCCCTCTTAGCTGTGATTTTCGCAGTGAAATTTGCAAAGCTTACTGAATACAATTTTTCTTTTCGAAATCTGCTTTGGATCCATTCAATAATTTTCTTTGCAGTGATACATTTAATACTTCATATTTAATTGCAAAGCTCCAAACTACCCCCCAGAACAAATGATTGCCTTACAAGAGGAGACTCAATATCAGCATTGCAATGGCATTCCAGATGGGTGCCCACATCCCAAGAATAAATATTTTTTAAAAAGTCAAACTAACTGGCCTGTGAGTAGCTGGGTTAGTTTTGTCTCCTTTATGGAAAATAGATATTACACTCTGGGGTCCATTGGCATGCATTCATCCTCAACAAATCACTGAAGGGTGAATTGAAATGAATCATTGAATATGAATCAAGTCAGTATTTTTCTTAATTGAAAGCTTTGTTGGGACTCAAGTGAGCAGGCTGCACGACACCAAGACAAGGCAATAACTGTGATGGGATTATACTAATGACCATTAAAGCATGGTATTGAGAAGCTCTTCATGATAAATGATAGCTTCTGTGGAAAGGGTGCCAATCTGAAATACAACAGTCCATTTTACACTGTTTACTGTTGAGTGACACTGCCAAAAGCAACAGCAATCTCAGTAAATGAGGCGGCTGTATGTTAGTAACATTGCCAAGCTGTGAGCAACTATGCTTTCTCAATGACTGCAGCCAAAACTCTTATCCCATCCGTGCAAGCCAATGCATAGTTTTTCATGTGGTTTTACTTGCCCAGTCAAAATGAAGCCACAGAGCAGAACTTTGAAAGTGCATGTTCATTTTCTGTTGCTTGGCTCTGTGTGAACTGTTTATAACATAACGAGATAAGGCAAAACCACTTCATGAAGCCTGTTGTGCAATATTAATAAACTGGCAGTGGACCTATGAAAGATCTGTGAAATTACACCAAAATAACAAACTGATTTCCCTGCAACATTTTCAGCTTTCCCCTCAGGGACAGATGGCACTGTGCAATTTTAATAGAAGGTTTAGCAGATTGCCAAAACTTGGAACTGGACTAATGTCAACTAACTTGACATAGTTCTCCACATCTCTAACCATCTATGGAGGTCTGTGCCCAATCGTAATTCTGCTGAGACGAATATAAAAGATACTTAAAATCTCAAAATAATTCACAGTATGAAAGCCTTCTCAAGCCAACACAAATATGCCTCTCTCTCGTGTCAAACAAGCCTCTGCAGGTTATTTTGGCCAGGGGCTAAACACTAGTGCTAAATGGGAGCAGGTGCTCATAAGACTAGCCAGTTTTAAAGCCTGAATTTAGAATAAAATTTGTTTCCCATTGTAGATTACCATAATTTGAACTTGCCGAGCTATGCTAACCAGAAACTTGTATACTTTGCATTGAAGTGCTGATCAGGTATAATTGTTGTGGAGGAGTGCATATTACTTCTCACACCCATATCCACTGAAGACATGGAGGGTTCTGGTTGGCCTGACCCATAATGGTACATTGCAGGATGGGTCAGCAACTGAGGGAGAAAGTGCACAAGTTATTGGATGGGGCACTGGAGATCCTGGTGGAGAACATCTGAAGGAGAATGAATGTTCTGCACCCATAGGGTGGAAAGATACACATCACACCGTTGATCCTTCAGATATCTGATTGGTCTTCTGCCCTGTCCAGATAAAGAAGGACCTGAGCAAATTGGCGACAAACCTTTCTCCTGGTGATTTCCAGAAGGTGAAGTTACAAAGTACTTACTCATTTTAGCTGAAATTCTCAGTGAATTTTCAGAATAAGTGTCAATTAAATATTGATGATGTTTTGCCAAAGTGTTCCAGAAAGTGTCCTGATGTATCTTTGCAGTTCCAGTCTAATTAAGAGTGAAATTCTGAATATGCCTTCAAACAATGCTTACAAATGGTCACATGCTGATAGGATAGGACATTAGTTGAGGAACTAGCCACCAAAATGTCACTTAGTCTCTTTAAAAAGAGCACTTGTAAGCAGTTTCAGGGATAGCCAGTTGTTTAAGGTGTTGGGCAGTCATTCTTTACTAATAATGCATTCAATCTCTTTGCTACAGCACCAGGGTCACAGGTTCGATTCCAGCTTCGGGTGACTGTCTGTGTGGAGTTTGCACATTCTCCCCGTGTCTGCATGGGTTTCCTCCGGGTGCTCCGGTTTCCTCCCACAGTCCAAAGATGTGCAGGTCAGGTCAATTGGCCATGCTAAATTGCCCATAGTGTTAGGTGCATTAGTCAGAGGGGAATGGTTCTGGGTGGGTTACTCTTCGGAGGGTCGGTGTGGACTTGTTGGGCCAAAGGGCCTGTTTCCACACTGTAGGGAATCTAATCTAATCTAATCTAAGATGGTGTTGTGTTCATCACAAGCTATGCCATTGTTTCAGCCTAATCCCCCATTTTGACCATTGTTTTAGCGTCTGATGTATTTAGCAAAATTCATCCCCAGTATCACTTGCCGGCCCAAATTTCTAACTTTCCTAAGGGCATTATCTAGCTAACATTTCAGGGAGTTAAAGCTCCCGGAGACAAAGTTAGCTTTGTGCTTTTGTCAACTTCTTTCCATAGTGAAACAGTTGGAATTCTTGAGTTCCTTCTTCATTACTGCAGTCATAACAGTTATGTAGGACAGTGCTGATTTTTCTTTTTGATAATGTATTATAGTTGCTTTTGGAGCCTATTTTCAGGGCCGTAGTATTTTTTAAGCACTCAGCAGGTGTCACAGAAAATAAGTTCCAGAAGGAAGCATTATCCACTCCACAGGGTCTCATTTGCTCTCGTCCCTCACCAATTTACCTGCTGTGATGTACAGCCACCAGCTGCACAGCCTGCTGGATTTTGTAAATCTCATTCTTAGCAGTTGCTGAGCCTTGATCTCGTATGACTGACTGCCTAATATAAAACTTACACATTAGTCCTGACTGCAAGGATTGAATTGTACTTCTTCTGTGTTGAGTACCCCCTGCAGCTTTGAAAATAAGGAGATTCTCCATGGTGGGATGCAATGACATTCTTTCTGCAGCCTTTATGATGCTTAAGAATGTAGCAGTTTACATAATGTAATAAATATGGAGAGCTCGTATCACATCTGAACGTTTTACAGAAATGGAACAATGTCTCCAACACTGGCTTGGTTAATAAAATAAATGTTGGAACAGAAAAGCATGATCTCAAGACAATTAAAAGTGCTTCTCATCGCATTCAGCACCTTCATTACATTAGAAAAAAGCGACAGCCAATCTGAACACTACAAGGTCTGACAAACAGCAAATGTGATGTGCCAAAACTTAGCTGATTTTATGAGATGATTGCTGCTTAGGACAATGGAATAACTCCCTGCTAGTTTTCAAATAGTTCAGTGGGATCCATTATGTCCACTTCAACAAGCAGATATGATCTTAATTTAATGTTTTATCTGAAAAAGAATTTCATCTGTATGCACTTTGGAGAGAGAGAGTTATGAGGACAAACATACACAGATTACTGACACAGAGCAAGATTATAATGAGTGCCTGACATGAGCTGTAAGGTAGCTATTTAGATTTGTCCATCCTGACAAATCATCAGGTTGAATGATGTCTTAAATCCCAAACAGGAATTTTACTTTGATACAGATTATTCCTGGTTGTAAACAAAGCTTATCAACTTACATGGCATTTGCATTATGTTATAGGTAAAATAATGTAACGGAATAGAGCGAACACTGGAGGAAAAAGTAAAACCACAGACCTTTCATTTTTAGCTCCGCTATATCAATGTAACAGCATCCAGATATTTTCAGTAGAAGATTAGCAACATTTACACTAAATCAGGGTCTGTTTCTGTGCTGTATGGACCTAAGACTCTTTGACTATAAATCAGGAGGAGTGATTTCAAATGAATGTGCCTATGAGAGAAAGGATTTCGGGCAATTCCAAATTTATATAATTGTTCCTTAACTCATTTTAGGAAGGCCTGAATTAGGGAAGTTTTTTTGGATTATTGTGAGTTGGACAAAGGATTTGTCTTGTTTGTTGAGATAACAGAACAATACTATGTCAGAACTCTAGCTTTCAGGCAATTTAAATCAGAGTGAAATATCCTCCAATTAATGAGAAGCAGAACTCAATCTTATTTATTAACCTGGCAACTTTTTACATTTTATTTGATTAATATGTGATTTTCCTGTCACTACATGAATTTATTAAAAAAAGTGTGCCTGTATAATTGACAGAATTGTACACTTCTCGAAGGCTTCTCTAAATTATTATAGGGTATATGAGTTCTGCTTATAGTGGATACTGCTTGAGTGAATTGAGGAAATGAGGAGGTTTGGGATGGTAAAGCTGAGGAGCATAAGGGGCTGAGGGTGGTATCAAAGGTTAAGAGAAAAAGGGGAGTTGATGGGTCATTGAGGGAAAAAGGAGCTTGTGGGGATAAGGGAGGATTGGGAGATCCAAAGGAGCCTAAGGGTGTAATTGGGGGTTCATAAAAATATTCAGGTTCACAGTCAGAAATGAGGTGAGTAAAGAGCATAAGCCCAATGACTGAAATGTTATGATGCTTACACTGAAAGTATTAAACAAACAAAGCATGTTAAAAACATTCTGACATGTTACAAACATGTAGCAATAAAAGTCGACAATAATTCTGTGAAAGCAACAATACCAGTTCTGACACGAAGCCACAGGTACTCTTTAAGTGAATACCAATATTTTGTACAAAATTCAGAATGTAACTTGGGAAATATTCCCTTAACAATGAGAGTTTGACAGTTACAACTGCTCATCTGATCTGAAACACGTTGCTTCAGAGAAAAGGATTTAAGACAAAGCTTTGTTCGCAGAAACAAACTTCTGCAATGCTTCTATATTCATATTGCTTTAAAAATTGAAGTAAGTTGAGATTTTCAAAAAAATTCTGAATTAAAATTTCAAACCAGTTGAATGCACCAAATCTTATTACAATACATTCTCATACAGGTAAATGGCACTTTTTGTTAGCAATTACACCCACCAGATCTCATTGAATACTAAAAAAAAATCTAATTGCTTAATTGCATAATTTGGGCCTGGGATAAGAGAGTAAAATTGTCACTATCCACAAAAGTTGTGACCACTAACAAACATACAAGATCTTGAAAAGCCACTAGCTTGTTTAATTGAAGGGAAATGGATGACATGTGAGCAAAAAGAACATGCATCATTGGAAACATTAGCTTGGATTCGACAAGATAAAATCTTATATTAATTGGAACAACTTTTGCAACAGAGGTAGTAGTAGAGAGAATGGAAATGTCTTACAATGAGCTACAAATTATATTACAGTAAACATGACCTTCATTGACCTCAGACATGTTCTATTTAGATGATATACCAAAAAAAGGCTTCAACAGTGTAAAAGCTTGTGTGATTAATTCATCTTTGCAGTAGTAGATCCTTTATTTTCACTCCATTTTAGAGGAATTAGAACTGAATCTTCAGATAACAATTTGTGAAGTCTCCAAAAACATTCAATTGTCTTTCTCAGTTTCTTTATACAGTTAAAATTGAAAATAATGAGGGGCTTTTTTTTCAAACTGTACCATGCATTTAGGGATAGAATGCTTGATTAAAAAATGTGGAGAAGCAGGCTGTTGCACATTCCCACTCACTATCCATCTATGATACAACAATTTACTCTTCACAGCTCAGTTCCTTCAGATAAAACATATGGAAAAATAAACAAAACTTCCATAACAAAAGAAGGGGGGAAGATCAGGATGTATATAGTCTTCAGCTAGTTACATAGCAGAATTTCAGAAAATCTGATACTTTTCAGTCCTTTTGTCAGATTTTACTGGAACACATGGGTCGAGCTGAAGATGAGAAAGCATTTTGAAGAACTGTATATTTCTTGCTTACTGAAATGTTTACAGTTTTATAATTCTCCGCCTTTCAAAAACTATCTCCTGGTCAAGGCTCCTCACATTTTCTATCACATGCCATTTTCAATGGAAACGTTCACCACAGAAGAAAACATTCATTCTTAATAGATTAAGATTCGGGTATTTTCAACACTGATTTTTAAGTTACTTTTAAATACTCTAAGGTCAAGATTTACTGCAATCTTTTATCACTCAATTTCGACAGACGCAATATTACATTGTAGAGAAAGTGAGGACTGCAGATGCTGGAGATCATAGTCAAGAGGTGGTGCTGGAAAAGCACAGCAGGTCAGGCAGCATCTGAGGAGCAGGTGAATCAACGTTTTGGGCATAAGCCCTTTATCCTGATGAAGGGCTTATGCCCAAAATGTCAATTCTCCTGCTCTTCGGATGCTGCCTGACCTGCTGTGCTTTTCCAGCACCACACTCTCGACAATATTACATTATGTTGACATGATGATGAACAAAACCTAGTCTCAAGTTATTCTGATTAGTAAGTGTAATTAACACAGACAGTTGGAGTGAACAATATTATTTTGTACAACTTATACAGTTAAAACAAACTGAGTGTAAATTTTCACATGCACTTTCTTCTGGAGATTCTTAAATAATGCATGAATAGAAAGTTTCACTACCCATAATCCAGTTAAATTCACCAGGTATTACGCAACTGAACTCAGAAGATTTCATCACAATCCTCTATTATAACCCAAGAAAATCCATTAAAATCAACTCATATCTGAAGCCAGCAGAGCTCACTAAAGCCTTGTAATCAAACAAAATACTCTCAACATAATGAAATCAAGTCCACCACAGTCATCTGACTTCTTGCAGGAAATCTGCCATCCTTACCTGGTCTGTCCCACATGTGATTCCAGATCCACAGCAATGTGGTCGACTCTTAACTGCCATCTGTGAAATCGGGGATAGACAACAAATGCTGACCTAGCCAGAAATGTTCACATCCCATGAGTGAATGAAGAAAATGGTCAATTTTAGCCGTAACTTTACAGTCAGCCTATTATGTATTAAAAATATAGTGATGTGACAAACACAACCTTATTCAGCATCCTTCATGGAACTTAGGAGAGTGTGTATTGATTATATGATGTTTATTTTCAAGCCTCTGTACATTACATATCCTATTGACCATTAAGGAACATGCTGCAGTAATGAAACAATGCACTAATATTGTATGGTGCCAAGATTAGATAGCTCTTAAGGTTTCTATCAGGGTATCATTTTGGAACTTTTATATCGTGAAATCTCTCAAGATAGTCACGAGATTGAAAGAATCCTGAGGAACCTAATTTTGACCTTTCCATCAATGACCTTTCAATGTTTCAGATGTTGGTAGACTATTAAATTGCTCACTCTTACACGTTCATGATCTTACAATTACTTTTTGTTCTCCAATAAACATCCCATACCTGCTTCACTGCAAATCCTCAAAAGGATTTGGTTATCTTTTCCATGCTAAACATTGCTCCTGAACAATTCAATTCAGTCCAAACTAATCCAATCCATAAATTTCCTCCAAAATTTGTGGTGACTTTTCTTCTGCCTCATATCCTAATACAATACAAGAGAAAGAAAGTTTCACTGATCGGAAAATCTTTCTCAATTTGTAACTTTCACTGTCATCCTCTGTTTCAATTCTTTATTTCACTGTTTTGAACTCTTCCTTTTATTTATACATCAAGCTGCAAGTACATCATCCTAATTAGTCTTTCTTCTCAGTCTATCCACAATGCATTGAAATTAAAATATTTCAAGGGTTCTGACACAGTGGGCAGAATTTTTAACTCCATTAAGCAGCATGGGCAATGGCGCGAATGCTGGGAAAATATGACAAGATGAAAAAATTGGAATTGCAACAGTGAGAAAAAAGTTTGTGAAAATGGATTAAAAACAGCCTTTTGGTTTCCCGGTACTGTGTACATCTTTAAGACAGATATCTGGAAAATAAGGGCAGGAGTAGGCCATTCCGCCCTTCGAGCCTGCTCCATCATTCAAAATGGTGATGGCTGGCCATCCAACTCAGTACCTTGTTCACACTTCCTCCCCATACTCTTTGATTTCTTTAGCCCTATGATCAATATCTAACTTCTTGAAAACATTTAGTGGTTTGGTTACAACTGTTTTCTGTGTTCATTCTAATGTCAGCTTTTCATGGGAGTGCACTGCCCTTCAAGGCTAGGAAATGGTCCTCATACTCACTGTAATCTAGACCTCAGACTAGCTTGGCAGGACAGAGCAAACTGACCATGGCCTGACCCTGTGCAGGTGCCTCCAGGGCTCCTCAACTGAGCTACCTGTAATCTTCCGACTGTTTGCATTTCCCCCTGAAGCACTAACTGCGCAAAATCCCTGTGAAACATTGATTCCCATACTCTGATAGTGACAAGTGCCTGACTGACAATGGACAACCCTCTAGAATGAAATAGCATGAGCATTTTTGGCTAACTCTGAGAGTATGTTCTGATTGACTGCAGTCCCTCTTTATGAGGAAATTTGCCATTAAGTTCCATATTTGCCCATCTGCTTGAAACACAGGCAATGTGTATGCCTCATAAATTATTGTCGTCTGCTGGAATTGTGACATTGATACAATCTGGTTCTGTATGGTGACATGTCCACATCCTTGACTGTTAAGTGCTCCTCTCTCTCTGATAAGATGCCTTTCTATCCCTCTGAGCTGTAAAGCAATGCAGATCACAGAGATAGGCAGCCTGTGACTGACCACTAAAGACTCTACACAAAAAAGCAATGTGAGCACCTTGAGACTGGAAGCCTATAACTGAACACTGATGTCTGTGTATTAAGAAAGTAATGCAAGCCTCACAAAGGTTGGCAGCCATATATCAGTGCTAAACTAGTGAGTGTGAGTGAAGAAAGCAATGTGAAATGGCCAGAGACTGGCAGCCTCCACGGAGGTGCAAAGTGAATGAGTGCGAAGAAAGAGCTAAGAGCTAAAGGATGCATCCAATACAGGTGCATAAGATTCCTGTGTGTGAAAATCAACCTGGCAGACACTTTCAAGTTATGGCTGTGCCTAAGCTCCACTGAAGTACAGAAGTATTGAAGTAGTGTCTGAGTTGCCTGAGTTGGTCCAAAAACCAACATGATGATGTGGTGGTGCTTGTGGTTTGCCAATGTTGGCTTGACAAATGAAAAAATGAGTAGGACACTGGACATGGAATATGCAAGAACTTTGTTGTGAAAGAACACTCCAATAATGACTGAGACAGCTTTAGATGAACTGAGGGTCCAGATACCCATCTTGACCTACACATCAGGAATTTGCACGATCTAATTTCATGGGGAAGGTGACAGCAATTAGAAATTGTGTACTCATGAAGCAAGTTGGGCTTTAGTGAGTTGCACTGGTCTTTTAAGGCTTGATGTAGACATTGCAAAGATTTTTCTCGACATCAGGAGGATATTAGTAATAGGGAGAGGTTGAATAGGCTAGGGCTAGAGTGTCGGAGGCTGAGGGGTGATCTTATAGAGAATGATAAAATCATGAGGGGCATGGATAGGATAAATAGACAAAGTCTTTTCCCTGGGATCAGCGAGTCCAGAACTAGAGGGCATAGGTTTAGGGTGAGAGGGGAAAGATATAAAAGAGACCTAAGGGGCAAAGCTTTCACGGAGAGGGTGGTATGTGTATGGAATGAGCTGCCAGGTGAAGTGGTGGCAGCTAGTACAATTGCAATATTTAAAATGGATCTGGATGGGTATATGAATAGGAAGGATTTGGAGGAATATGGGCTGGGTGCTGGCAGTTGGGATATCTGGTCGGCATGGACAAGTTGGACCAAAGGGTCTGTTTCGGTGCTATACACCTCTATGATTCTATCTCACATGTACTCTTGCCAGACTAGTTTTTTTTAAAACCTATCCTGTACTTTAGAACCATTTTCTAGTTAGTACTTCAAAGAAAATAATAGAAGAACCTTTTCACTGTTGTACATACAATTTATTGCAGAAAATCAACCTCAATACAAACAAGTACTTTTAGGTTTCAGTTAAACATTATAGGATACAAAAAACAGTTGCATTTCATTTTGTCTGGCTACTTTCTTTTTGAAGTGCTTAATGAAATATCACACTGTAAAACTTTTATTGCCTTTTGTATCAGACTTTCATCACTCATTGTTGAATTGGTTAGGCCACTTTTGGAATTGTGTGCAGCTCTGGTCTCCCTGCTGTAGGAAGGAAGTTGTGAAACTTGAAAGGCTTCAGAAAGGATTTACCAATGTTGCCAGGGTTGGAGGGTTTGAGGTATAGAGAGAGGCTGAATAGAGTAGGGCTATTTTCCCTGGAGAATTGGAGATTGAGGGGTGACCTTGTAGATGTTTATAAAGTTATGAGGGATATGGATAGGGTAAAGTGACAAGGTCTTTTCCCTCAGGTGGGGATCTAAAATTAGAGGGCGAAGGTTTAAGGTGAGAGGGGAAAGATTTAAAAGGGACCTAAGGGGCAACTTTTCCATGCAGAGGGTGGTATATGTATGGAATGAGCTGCCAGAGGAAGTGGTGGCGGCTGGTACAATTAAAACATTTAAAAGGCATCTGAATAGGTATATGAATAGGAAGGGTTTAGAAGGATCTGGGCCAAAAGCTGGCAATGGGGCTCAATTAATTGAGGATATCTGGTCAGCATAGACAAGTTGGACCGAAGGGTATGTTTCTGTGCTATACATCTCTATGACTCTATTCCCAACCTGTCATAAACATGGGGATGTCACCAGTTTATGTAGATTCAAGAGTACAAAATTGCTGTAGTTGTGTTCCTCACTGACGTGTTCAGCCACAGGAAAGCCTTTGAGTTTTTTTTATTGATGTTCATTTCTGTTTGCTGGTCACCCTCAAATATGAACTAAATTTTTGCAAGTATTACTCAACAGAGATTTTGCTGGTGTCATCTGAGCATTGTATTGTTTAATAATGTATTCTGGCTACAGGTGCCCAAAATAATCCAATCAAATACAGAATGTTTTTGGTCCAAACCACAGAAAAACACAAAAGAAAAATCTCACAACTTAGGGTGGCATGGTGGCTCAGTGGTTAGCACTGCTGCCTCACAGTGCCAGGAACCTGGGTTCAATTCCAGCCTGGGTTGACTGTTTGTATGGAGTTTGCACATTCTCTCTGTGTCTACATGGGTTTTCTCCCACAGCTTAAAGATGTGCAGGTTGTGTGAATTGGCCAAGCTAAATCGCCTACAGTATTCAAGGATGTGTAAGTGAGAGGAATGAGTCTGGAAGGGATATGCTTCAGATGGTCAGAGTGGACTTGCTGGGCCAAACAGGAAAATCGACGTTTCAGGCAAAGGTCATCCATTCCTAATGAACGGCTTTTGCCCGAAACATTAATTTTCCTGCTCCTCGATTGCAGCCTGACCTACTGTGCTTTTCCAGCACCACTCTCATCTAAACTCTGGATTCCAGCATCTGCAGTCGTCACTTTTGCCTTGCTGGGCCAAGCAGCCTGCTTCTGCACTGCAGAGATTCTATGATGATTCTAACTAACCAGAAATTGATGTTGGTTATCAGACTTCCTGATATGGATCATAAATCAATTCATTTGAGAACATAATGGTTACTTGCAAATTACAGAGCAGTTAGTGTAATCATAGGCCTCTCTCAATTTTTATTGTTGAAATGTTTATGTTCGCTTCCCAAATTTATCTCTTTTGACCCTGCTGAAACTACCATTCTTTTGACTTATTGACAGAATTATGCAGGTATGTAATTAGATTGTACTATGTAGAGTTGCAGAGAAGCTATAATTCAAAAACAATCTTTTGTAATAGCTTATATGCACTGATATTTATCCCAATCTGTTGCATTCTATTTCCCTCCTCTCTGATTTTCAGGCTATCTTTCCGTGACCCTCTCTCTCTCATATATTTGTCTGGTTGCGTTTTAAAACCATTTAAGCATTTTAAATGTAAGATTGCATTTATACACCAAATTTAACAAAATGATGGTTGCTTTGTTTCACATTTTATGCTCTACTCTAAATTGGTGTTTGACCAGAATTTCGTTCAAATAATTTTAGAGTCGTCTCAGAAGCCCTCCTTGCGGACCTGAGTTAAACAGGAGCCTCAAGCTGTCCTCTGGAGGTGTTCTACAACTTCTCCTCACTCCAAGCCAAAGCAGTTGTTGAGCTTAAAAACCATTGTGCTGTTTATGCTTCAGAAATGTTGGTGAGAGAGTCCCTCAGTTTTAGTATACCTTGCTCACATTGAAATTCCATGGTAACCTCTGTCTTTTTTTCAATCTGGGATTGGCTATTTGTCAGCCCTCCAGCTTAATCAGATGCCCAGTCCATCCTTCAGGAACAATGAAAGATGACTGATTGTGAAGTCCACAGGAAAAGCCTGCTCTAAGTTTGGGAAGCCTAGGTTCTCATTTCAGTTTCTAATAATGTATGTAGGAAAGAAAGATTTGTCATTATGTAACACTTTCCATGACATCACGATATTTCAAAGACAATGGTATATTGTTGAAGTGTTGTCACTGCTTTTACACAGGGAGATGTCCAATGTTTACCACGTTCTGAAGCATTTTTACACTCAGTTAATGTTTACATTCTTAAAGGTAACTCTCAGGTAATGCCATGGTGGTCTCAATGGAATTGGATCAGTATCTGTCATTAGTGGAAAGAGTCATTTCAGGCCATTCTTAACTTATTGACAAGAGGTCCTCTGTATGAAGGCTAGTTTGAATTTTGTCATTAAAACAATGGAGTTCTGACGGAACTCCCAACCTGTTATTTACAGGTCTGTGGCCATTTCAAGATTACTGGACATTCATGAAATTTGACAGTTAATAAATACCAAACAATTGTGAAAAAAAAGATTATGTGACACAAATTGAGATTGTTATTTGATTTACATTGGAAAATCAAAAGAGCGGTCATTAAACATTCTAATTCAATATCCATTGTGTTGAATGGTCAAACACTCAGATGTTTATAGTAAACTAGATAGGGATATCTGTACATGGAGATATTTTTGTTTTGGGATCTTACAGCCAAAGGAAATAATCACTAACTGCCAGTTTGAAGTTGCCTAATTTTGTTTCACATTCTTTATTGTCTGCACAATGTGACACTAGAAATATGCTATTAATTATTATTCAGATCTCACAATAGGAACCTTTAAAATCCAGTTGACTACCATCATGAGAGTTGGAGTTTTGGATTAATTGATGTTGATGAGTCAAATGGCCCATTCCATTACTAACTTTTTAAATAACTTTCCAAATCTTTCGAACAGCTTGCAATCTGTGCAGCTGTTGTCAGAAAGGAACATGTTGATGACCTCTGGGAGTTAGATGTACCAGGTCAGGGGATTCTATGAAGCAACTGCTTGGGTTTTGATGAGAACATTGAAGAATGTGGAGAGATGAAAATGAGGTTTGAAACTTTAAGTTGTTTCAAACTTTTTTGATAAAACTTTGAAATGTTGAAAGCAACTACCATTCTTCAAGAGAACAGTCGAGATCGCCTACATGATCAGTACTGAAGTGTTCAAACAAGTATGCTGTTTGAATTCTATTCCAGGTGCAGTTAGTGTAACCAATTTAAAATGAATGGAAAAGGCACTTGACAAAATTAGAAATTGCTTGGACAGGATATCTTGCTGACAAAGTGTGCCTGGGAATAAATCCTCCCAATGTTAGAGCTAACAGACAACCCCATTTTCTTTCCAAGAATAATGTTTTTCTAAATGAGGAATGACACAGACTATTTTAACTACAAGTCTTGGACAATCAAACATAACTGTGGGGCTTACTGCTGGAAACTGCTCTGTATTCCTCTATTAGGCTTGCAGTGCACTCACAATATCAC
Source organism: Chiloscyllium plagiosum (assembly GCF_004010195.1). Lineage (NCBI taxonomy): Eukaryota > Metazoa > Chordata > Chondrichthyes > Orectolobiformes > Hemiscylliidae > Chiloscyllium > Chiloscyllium plagiosum. The sequence goes on along the minus strand of NC_057723.1, from coordinate 17,760,282 downwards.
CGGCCTTAATTTGGACTAGATAATTAACTTTCTCAGTGGGATGTCTGAAAACCTATTATTCATATTCAAATACTAAAAGCTTGTATGTTTTTTAAATGCAATTCAGTCTTTTTCAGCTTGTAGGTTTAGTTATAAATGCAGTCTTAGAACCTAAAGCACAACGGTAATCTTAAGCAGCCATTCTCAATGGGGCCATATGGTCCCCTTAGGGGCTCCGACACATTTGCACGGGGCCACAGTCTAGAAACTGTGAAAAGGGGAGCCCCAAGGCTTTATGGGGGCCTTAGCAACTGAACCAATGAAATATCCAAGCAACAACATTCAATGGAGTCAATAGTTCCCCTTCTATTTATAATATCTTTCTATTTGTAATAGAATCCATTTGAACTCCAACCCATCCAAGTTGAGGCAGAAATTCAAGAGAGTTGATTGATCTTCCAAGTGATATAACTGCATGTCATCAGTTCAGTCAGTTTCAAAAAGATTTTTGGATCAAGAATGATCTGCCAAATAAATTTACAACACTATGGTAAAAAAGCGCAAATATTTTTTATTGCCTTTCCTCCAACATATTTGGTTGAGAGCGGATTCTGCAAGGTAGTTTCTTTAACAAAATCGAAGAACAAAAATGATATCGCAACAAGAGGTGACCTCCGACTGTCATTGTCTAATTTGGAGCCCGATATCATGTAACTTGCAGAAAAGGACCAAGCTCAAGGATCACGTTCAGCCTGTTTAATTTCAGACAGTCTTTTTTTAAAGTTTTGTTCAGTATGTCGGAATGTTCAAGTTTTTTTAGTGTTCAATAATAATTGATTTTCTGCCTGTCTATTCGTGATGTATCCCTGTTTGAAAGGGGGGCCCTGGAACCGGAGAAGAGCTCCTCAGGGGGCTGCAGCCAAAAAACAGTTGAGAGTCACTGATCCAGAATAAGCATTTATATTGGATCCCAAGTCATCTGCGATGAGCAGACTACAACAACAGTTCTGACATTGAAAACAATCACAAATCATAAACAGCAGCACAATCCATTATTGATCAATAAAACCATTCCGATTAACATGTAAGAATTTTTTTCGTGTGATATGCAAGTGAACGTAGGAGACCAAAAGGACAGCCATGTTTTGGAAGAAGCAGAATGGAAGCAATTGAAGTGTCTGGTTGAATTGCTTCAAAGAAAATATTGTGGTTCAAGCGTTAAAAATAATGTCAGACTCATGAGACACTGTGACAGTGTCCTTATCTCTGGACTAGGAGGTCAAGGCTTAAATTAGCCCAGAGGTATGTCATAACATGTCCAAACAGATCGATTTAAATAACTACAATGTGTTGCTTAGAGACTTTCCGATTATGCCTGAACCAATGTAGGGAGGCAGTGAAGAATAAGTGGAAGGAAGAGTTATTCAAGATTATTTTTAGTGATTGATTTCAAAGCAGTATTGGCAGAGGCACTGGAGCAGTTTGCCTTCACATAAAAATTTTATAACTTACATTTTGATAGTTGCAAATCTGGAAAGCGAGCTGTTCCTTTGTGACTTGTTTTCTTTTCCTTTTAACTTCTAGTTGTCTTATAGTAGTTGTAGCATCTACATGAAACTTGGATTTTTCTTCAGGCACTTAGAAGTGGATCAAACATCTTTTTTGAATTGGTGGCGTTTTCCAGTGGGATAGGTGGGGTCATGAAATCCAGTATCAGAAAGAAATGCCATTCACAGATGCTGTGTGAAAGAAATGCCATTCATAGATGCATGCATGTGCATAGGTTAATTCCTGAGTAGATGAAGGTGAATTTGAGAAACAAAATGAACTTTGTCTTTAATTCCAGCATCAAAAAGTCTCAAAATCAAGTGCAGTATCGTCAGCTTCAGAATAAAGCACTCACAGCAGACGGGCGGCACGCTGCCTCACAGCACCAGGGTCCTGGATTCGATTCCCACCTGTCTGTGTGGAATTTGCACATTCTCCCTGTGTCTGCATAGGTTTCCTCCCACAATCCAAAGATGTGCAGGTCAGGTGAATTGGCCATGCAAAATTGCCCACAGGGTTAGGTGCGTTAGTCAGGGGTAAATATAGGGGAATGGGTTTGGGTGGGTTTCTCTTTGGAGAGGCGGTGTGGACTTGTTGGGCCGAATGGCCTGTTTCCACACTGTAGAGAATCTAATCTAATTTAATTCTGACAGTAATATTCCTTAATGTTTACACTCAAAAGAACATCCTTCCATGGAATCCACGCTGTAGCATTGCCATTCCTGATATGAGCTATCTGGATGAGTCTGCCAGTTTTACTGAACTTTGCATGGAATTATGTTGCTTTATTTTTGTAAAGTGGATTCATTTCCATTAAGGATTATACTTAAATGATCCAAACACATTTCAAGACAAGGAACCTGTAACCAATGAGGAGACTTATCTCATCAGTATGGCTGTGATTTAACATTCATTAGTTATCAAAATAAACAGAGCTGACAGTAACCAGTACAGAATAGTTTGCGACTGAAGATTCTGGGTAACTTATGGTAGCATTGGTGAAAGAACCCACAAGTTATGCAGATAAATTGAAAGAGAAATGCCTTGAGAGAAATTTGCTGTTACATCAATGGCTTTGGTCTTACCAGAAAATTCAGAAATCACCTGCAGTGTGTCGGCCAGGTAGAGGTAGCAGGTTATATTGGCAAATTACATATAAGTTCCAGCACAGAAACAGCCCATTGGGCCTAAGTTGCCTTTGCCAGCTTTTATGCTCCCATCATAAGCCTTCTGCCATTCTCCTTCACCCAACTCAATCATCACAATCCTCTGTTCCCTATTCCTTCATGTACTTACCTAACTTTCCTTGAAAAATAGGAAGCTTTATATAAAGGTTTATAATAAATACTGTTTTATTTCAACGGCTGTGAAAAGCAGCAACACTTTGGAGAATAACAATCATTATAGATTTCCCCAAGTGTAACTTAAATAGCTGTAGGATTGATTTAGTAAAGTGGGAGTCTGTCTCTAAGGACCAGCAAAAGCATCTATACTCAGTACTAAATAAATTTGCCTCCTCAAACAATTGCACAAATTACAAGAGAAAATTTTAATTAAAAAATTAATAAGTAAAGATGTAATTGGGCTGCAACATTTTAATTAAATGATAAAATCTTAGATTATTTTGTAACTGATTTTACTTTTTAGTTACAAATTTATTAGCACTGTGTAGAGGTTTGTTCTCTTGTATTTTATTTGAGACTCTGTGGAATACAACAATCAGTAAAAAGGAGACCTTGCAGCATAATTGTGAGATATTCACTCCCATCAGGGAACCCTCTAGTGCTCAATTTAAAATGTGAATACAATACATACCAAGGCCAACAGTCAATCATAGTAAGAAACTGACATTACTTCTTCACGGGATGAAAAGGATTGACCTAGCTTATAAAGAAAGCAAGCATGACCTATCAAATAAAATTAATAAGGAATGGAGGTGGATATTGTCGTGTACAGTAATTCAAGCTCAAGGTTTGTACCAGTTACTGAATAGGACTCTCAAATATTTCCATAGCCCTGCAGAACAGATAGCTAAAGCAACGGTATAATTGCCAGTCTGCCATTATTCCAACTGGATTTCTATTCATATGAATATTTATCATTTGTGCATGTGAGCTGTTCATCATTGTTCAGGTATCAACTGGTTTAAAGAACTGAATATAATTAAACACTCAGCCATCTTCTTGGAACATCAAATTCGAAGCAAAACTGAACCAAAAGCAGGCAGGTAGGGCAAGAACCAGCAAGTTGATCATTTTACTTGAATTAACAGAAAAGCTAACATATTTATGTATACATTTGCCAGCAGCTAGTTTTGGGCACCATGGCTCCAGCACACAAGCCAAGTGAACTGAATTAGGTCTCAGGCCATTTTAATACTAATTGGGTAAATTGCTGCTGTCTGTCATGTCTCGACAGACAACTCACCCAGAAGAAATTAATATTAAGCTACTTGCCATCCCAGCAGAGGCAAGACCTGACAGAAGTGGTGGGGGTGTAGTGCAGTGATGAGGAAGTGCATATGTTCAAGCATTGAGGAAAGGTCACTTGACACTTCGACTGTGTGCAGTTCTGGTCACCCTACTATAGAAATGTAATTATTAAACTAGAAAGATTTACCTGGGCTGGAAAGTTTATAAGGAGTGTTTGGATAGGCTGGCACATTTTACCCTGGAGCACAAGAGGCTGAGAGGTGACCTAATAGGAGGTTTGTAAAATCCTGAGATGAATAGTTAAGGTAGACAGTGGACAGCTTTTCCTCATAGTAGGGAGATCTAAAGCTGGAAGGCATAGGTTTTGGGGAGAGGGGAGAGACTCAAAAGGGCACAGAGGGACATTTTCTTTCATACAGAGGTGCTGAGTGTTTGGAATGGGCTGCCAGAGGTTGTGGTGGAAGCAAAGACAACCTTTTCACTTAACAAACATTTACACAGGTACATGAATGGAATAGATATGGAAGGATATGGACCAAACGCAGGCAAATGGAACTAGTTTCAATTGTGAAAACTGGGCGGCATGGGCATGTTGGGCTGAAGGGCCTGATTTCATGCTGTAAACCTCTATGATTCTATCACTATGACCTGAAACATTAACTCCAATTTCTCTCTGCAGATGCTAGATCTGCTGAGCATTTCCAGCAATGTTTGTTTTTGTTTCTGATTTTGAGCATCCACGGTCGTTTTGGCTTTTATTTGCTCTATCATTCTTGTTCCTTCTGGCTCCATTGCAAAACCATATTTGTTTGAAAAGTTATCTTTTGGTGGAGGAGATCCAAAATCACTTAAGAATCCCAACTCGATGCAACATATTGAAAATTCACAGCTCATTCAAAGAATGTAAAGGGAAAGAGCAGGTTATTATTTTTGATGTAACCTTTCTGTTCCTTCATCTGTTCCTGCGATTTATTGCATTTAAAAAGTATAATCATTACTGCCATCCACCTTCACTTCTTGACTGATCTTACCGTCTGTCCCTTGGGATACCCTTTATCATTCAGAACTTCAATCACAGAGCTTATTGCAGATTAGAATTCAGTCACACAAATGTGTACATGCAATACGCATCATATTCTGCCAGCTCCTTTTAAATAAAAATCAAAAATGTCATTACACGTAAAGCCAACTTTATGAGGGTATCAGAGGGGATGGGTGGCAGTGATGGCAAGGAATTGAACTTAAAGGCACATGCCAGGTCAGTCATGACATTATTTAATAGTGCAGCAAGCAAATGACTTACTGCTTGCACCTATTTCTTAAGATTAGGTTCTTATGTAAAATGACAACAAATATCATCAATTCATTGTGATTGATAGTCCAACACAAAATGCCTCAGTGCTGACAAAAATCACCCCATGGGGGCTCAGCAAAACACAGTCAGAGATATAACACAGTCAACTGGCTTCGGGTATGGTAGATTCTGGTCACCTGCATAATAATGTGGATCTATATTTTGTTGTATGCCACGTCTCCACATTGTTCCCTGACTACCAAGCAAAATGTTGCTTCTATGCACTGATGACCAGAGACAAAAGAAGAAAATGAATCCTGGAATTACTATGAGTTATTTTTATGCAGCTTGTAACACAAGCTCTAAAGCACCAATGGTCACAGCTTGCAATGAAATATCCTATGCTAGCAGTGTTAGGAAAGAGGAATATCATGTCATGAAAAAGGCTTGAGGAAAACAGGGAGCAAAGCAAATCAATTTTAATTCAACTTTTCTGATACTGTGGCACGGTGGCACAGTGGTTCGCACTGTTACCTCACAGCACTAGAGACCTGGGTTCAATTCCTGCCTCAGGCGGCTGACTGTGTGGAGTTTGCAAGTCCTCCCTGTGTCTGCGTGGGTTTCCTCCAGGTGCTCTGGTTTTCTCCCACAGTCCAAAGATGTGCAGGTCAGGTGAATTGGCCATGCTAAATTGCCCGTAGTGTTAGGTAAGGGGTAAATGTAGGGGTATGGGTGGGTTGTGCTTCGGCAGGTCGGTGTGGACTTGTTGGGCTGAAGGGCCTGTTTCCACACTGTAATGTAATCTAATCTAATCTTATGCATTAATTCTACTCTGTTCTCATCCAGAAAAAAAAAGGGTCTCTCTCAGTCCAGGAGTTCTAATTTTTTAGTGAACAGAACTGGACAATTAGGGAAAGAGTAATGAACTCCAAAGGTAGGTGATACTTTCAATACTGGGAAATGACTTTGCTATACTGTGGTTTCCTTCTTGTACATTAGATTGAGGACGATATCTGTCTGATTCAGAAAGTAATATCACAGAAAGTGAGCAAGAGTACCTCAGCTATGATAACTATACTGTCCTTTGAACAAGCAGGGTCACTGAAATAATGTCAGTTGCCTACAGCTCTAGGACACTGTTCTATCTCTTTCTAGATCAAACATTTGTAGCATACTGGAATAAAATTAGTCAATGGCAGTAGCACCAAAGAGAGGGATGAATGTATCTGTGCACATGTTACACTGCTATCAATTTTCCATTTCATTGCATTCAATCAGCTCATTTTGTGCTTTTTATCAGTTTCACAATCAGACATATTTTGCTTATGTTAGACCTCACAGAGATTAACATTTTTATTTTACTTTAGAGCTGAAAAACCAGTTAAGATCTTGACTCCAATCACCTGCATATATCTCATCTCCAACATTAATTATAAGTACATAATTGGCAAATGAATTTAAATATAGATAAGGATGATTTACTATATTTTGGCAAGAAAAATAAAGAGATTGCTTATTACTTAAAAAATGACAAACTAAGTATGTGTATAAGTACAAAGAGATCATGGAGTAAAAATTGACAAATCACTAAAAGTAACCTTACAGGACAAGACTTTAAAAACAAACTAAACACTCAGATTTATTCCTAGAAGCACACAATTGAATATTAGGTATTTCATGCTGAAGTTTTATCAAACTTTGGTTAGACCACATTGGGACTATTGTGTACAATTCAGGCTGCTATGTTGCAATCAAAAAGAGATGAAAATACTGAAGAATGTACAAAAAAGATCATGAAGAAAGATCGCTGAAGGATGACATAATGGAGGTTTTAAAATAATTACAATGTGGACCAATTTAGGTGTCTGTAGATGGACCTCCAGTGAATAATTGGGAGTCCAGCACTCCAGGCAGGTTGAGAAGACCTCCCTGTCTACCTGGGTATTGAGAGCAGCTACATTCCACCATGCACAATACCCCCATTCACATTGGGGATCTGCCTGAAAGAAACACCATTTATTAAGAGTTTTAAAGACATCAGTGAGTGAGTTCCTTTTTGATACATGTACAGATCAACAGCCAATGCTCTCATTGTGCCCAATTCTAGTTGGCAGAAGAGAAATTGTTATCATTTTTTTATGTCAGGTGAAAAGGAAGGATCCAGGATCACAAGAGAGACAAGCAAACATGCTTTTTTCTTGTCTTTTGAAATAAGCTTTCCTTGTGGAGCCTCATCTCTCCAAAGCAGGAAAAAGAATGATACTTGTATACCCTACTATTCACTGGGATCTGTGCACTAGGGGGCATGTGGATAGCAGCTCATTGGTAATGTATCAGCCTCACAAAACACAGGCACGGAGGGCACATTTGCCACCAAAATGCCCAGGAAAATGTAATCATAATGAAAGCACAAAGTAAAACAGTGAGAGCAACTCAAGGCTACAGCCAGGTTGAGAAGATAGGTGACTTGCTCCAGAGGATGTGTGAGGAGAAATGTTGACAGACTAGCCACCTGAAAGAGATCTGCAGGATTTCTAAGCAACCAGTGTCACTTTCAGTATACAATTTTTTTTATAATTTAATAAAGATGTACACATTAAGCGTAATGGTATCCGACATGTTTGCTTTCTCAGAATCTGTCCCTGCTCATCTGTTGACCACTGCTTCCCAGTCATTTGGTATCAGCACTGATAGGCTCATTTAGATGAAGTCGGGGATTTAAACTTAAGCTAGTGTCACACTGGCAAACTCAAGGGCTGCTTTCACACATTTCTCTACATGCACTCCATTCCTCCTCCCTTTCTTGCTCTCATTTAAAATTAGAGCTCCTCTTATTTTGCCTTGAGCCACCTTTAGAAGAGCAATTTTGCCATTCATTATATTTTAGGTCAGTAATTAAACAAAGTCAAAAACAAGTTCCAATTTCACACTTTGTCAAACCTATTTTTCTTATCAAGGTGTTCAGAGAAGTAATTACATATCTCTGGAGCAGGCAGGATTTGAACCGGGGTCTCTCGGTCCAGAGGTAGGGACACGACCACTGTGCCACAGAGCAATTACTTGATAATTGATTTCACCTGAATTGGACAATTAGCAGCCAGAGGACATACTCACTGTCCAATTAAGAAGTCACTGACATGTTCTCACAGGGATGCCTCCAGCATAGGAAGATCTTCAGCCTGCCACTGCAAGTGAAGGAGAGGGACTGCGACCTCCCACGTCATGCACCTTCACAGTATATTTAAGTTATTTGAACTACAAAATGACTACAGCTATTCCACCATGATTGCACGGGGAAGATTGGGGGTGCACTGTGGCCAAATAGGCAAAGGGGGTTTAGGGTGAGGGGTGGGTACACTGGGCAACACTGAATGTGAAAAATACAGAACAGAGGTTAGTAGAAACTTTTTCTCTGCACTGATCGTTGAGAGGCTATGGAATGGGCTATTAGAGGTAAATGTTGAATCAGATATCAAATGGAAACTTAAGAATAATGTCAACAGGTATTTGAAGAAGAGGAAAGAGGAAGAGAGGGAAAGTGGAGACATGTCAGATGACAACAGCTCATCTGGAAAATAAACACCAGTATTAACCTGAACTGCCTTTTGCTTTGTCATCATTTCTATTTATTTTTGGATATCCATCCAATAAACTAGAATAGTGCTGTTCAACAGGTTTTGAGGAAGTACTTGATATTGGTCTAGATCCAAACATCTCGTAACACTGAACGTTAGAGCAATATTTTAATATTTTCTCAGTGGTCAATGTTTTACAATTGCAGATAGTGCGTCACAGAATTAAAATAGATATATTTGTTGTAGTTGATGCTTTCTTAATTTGGAAAACATATGCCACCAAGCCTCAGATTCCTTTTAATAAACTTTAAGACATCTGTCTCACCAATAATGCTCATTTGCATGGTTGCAATGTCACAAATAGCCTGGGTTCTGTTCTTCCTGTTGTTGCTGAATATTGATTGAGCACATTACACTTAAGCCATGATATAGAGGGGAGCAACTGCAGGTGACACGTTGTGACGTCTTATATCTATCTTAAAATTTCAGACTTGTCTGGTCTGGAATCTTTGCCATAATCAAACATTGTTAACTATTTTCTCCCACTTAATAAGTCTTGAGGAAATTGTCATCAACAGTGTTTTTGCTATCTTAAGGGAAAATATGAACGGCAGCTCTAAAAATCTAACTGAAAGAAAACAAAATGAGTCAGTAATAAGGGAATGGAGAAGAGAGGAAGAAGGTGAAATAACATAATTAAAAATTAATCCCCTATTGCTCCCAAATACTCTTCTCAAACTTGGATATCAGTTCATTTTCAGAGCAGTAAGTAGAACCTAATTAATTCACTTGAGAAGCAGAAGCACATGAACAGGACTCTTCTAATCCAAACAGATGAGCGTATCAACTTGACCTGGTCATTTTCATGTTCAGGTTATGTTAGGCCTGGTTCCCTCTGCCAGGGTCAGTGTGCACAACTAAACAAGCATAAATCTTGCATCAAAAAAAGAACTCAAGTAATTCTCTTCAGGTTGGATGCCAATGCCATCTAAAGCAGCACATGAAGAGTTAAGTTCCTACTTCTTACATTAACAGTTTACATTTACATGTACAAATTATGTTCTTTTGTTTCCCCTCTCTCACAACACCAGTTGTTTAAACTGATAACTCAGAAAGATGTAACCACAAATGGTAGGTTTCAGTGAATACAAAATCAAATTATATTCCATCCAAGCGACTGCTTTTTAGAAGTTTTTCACATCAATTCACTCTTACTGGTTGCTGTGACTGAGTAAGATTAAGCAAGTAGACTTCCTCTTTCATACATTATCTGAAGACAAGAGTTACATCAATAATATTGAATTTCGGGACAAAGATTTAATACAGAATATGCAACTCGCAAAACTTTTTTACTTTCTTTGATGTCACAGTGCTTCAGTTTTATTTTATTGATTATTCAAGTTAGAAGGGATGGTATAAACAAAAATTGGTAATTCATCCTGATCTTAGCTGCTTCCAGAAATAGGAGGAAGGTGACCAGCTTTACGCTTAATAAGTGTTGTGCCACATAATTCTAATTAAATCGAGTGAGATTCTAATTAGTTCTAATTGAGGTATTCAAGACGACATTGGATAATTATTTTTATCCAAATAATGTGCAAAGGTTCAGGGTAAAGCAGGAGATTGGCACTAGATAATGATGCTCATTTAATGAGCTGGTACAGGCACAATGAAGGCCAAATGGTCTCCTTCTGTACGATAAAACTTCTGTGATGCTGTAAAATCACTTAATTTGCAACTCCTTTTAATCTCTTATTACTCACGTTGAACTTGTAACCCTTATCCACAAGGTCACCCTAACACACTGATTAATACACTGTTACTGTCATTTCTCTCTATTTCATCACACATTGGATTCTAACTCTGCTTTTCTGGGCATTGTCATTGCACTGATATCAATAAAGCTAAAGGAATTACAGCAAATCAGATGCCCACTGAGTTATTTTCCAATGAATAATACTTTATTGGTCAACAGCATTAACATGCCTCCCACACTGGGAGAAAAGCAAACAATAAGAGTGGCATATATTGTATTATTAAACTTAAACTACACCCAGGATGGAATGAAAGTCTTGTTGGTGTTATAGCGAAATGGATAAATGCTTGCCTGGGGCCTTTTGGTGGCAGTTCTGAATCTGTAAACTGGTTGGTTATAAAACATGTATCATTTGAGTATGCCAATCTCATTCTTTGTGAACATAAAGCACTTAAAGCAATGCAATTCTGCCAGTTAACTTGCCTTTTCCAGTTAAGTGGACAAATACCTGAAACATTTCACATTAACCATTAGACTGTTGACAGATTCAAAGAGATGAGATTTTTATTTCCAGCTTTTGCACTCAGGCACTGAAAGAAAAGTGTTCACTATTCAGCCAGGAGTAGTTTCATTTGTGCCAAGAAACTAACAGAATTTTAACCAAAGAAAAGCACGGTGGACTGGACAATTACCAATCTCCATTTTTCTATTTCCTTGAGGTGAGAATGTCATCCAATTATGGAAATAATAGCAGGGATATGAGTTTGACAAACTGCCTAAGTTGACTGCCGGCAACAACACTTATCCTCTTTCCCCTCTCTGCCTTTCACTTAGATGAGGGATTTGGTAGATCCTTAGACATAACCACTGCCATATGTGAATGTTGAAACTCACATTTCCTGCTCCATTGCTATGTTGTCAGATTGTCCAATAACCAGTCTTGGATAAGCCACAATTTCTTCCCGTTTAGCACTGACTTTGGCCCCTGCCATGAACTCCCTGCCCTTGCCACCAATTCCAACTCCCTAGCCATTATTTCATAATAAATCAAACTGTCCACATTGTCCTAGACAAACTGAGTTCAGCTTCTAATCCTTGTCACAATGACTGCTTGTATTGAAGTAAAAAAACATTGCTGTTGCCTTAACCCATCTGTCACTGAAACTTTCATCCCTGTCTTTCTCATCTCTAAACTCAACTCTTCCAGCATTTTCTCACACTCCATGTAAACTCTCCCATTTATATTGTCATTCCAACGGCACTTTCTCACTGCCTCACTGTTTTTGCTGTCTTGACCATGAATAAAGGTTTCTCTAATCATTTCCTTATTTCCCTTACTAATCCCAGCCCTTCCCATTTTTCAGAACTCAAGCTTCTGCCTGTAACCCCATGAAATACTCTCCTGAAAGTGTTTATACTGCTTTGGTTCTGCTCGCCGAGCTGGGAATTTGTGTTGCAGACGTTTCGTCCCCTGTCTAGGTGACATCCTCAGCGCTTGGGAGCCTCCTGTGCAGCGCTTCTGTGATCTTTCCTCTGGCATTTGTAACCACTACAAATGCCGGAGGAAAGATCACAGAAGCGCTTCACAGGAGGCTCCCAAGCACTGAGGGTGTCACCTAGACAGGGGACGAAATGTCTGCAGCACAAATTCCCAGCTCGGCGAGCAGAACCACAACAACGAGCACCCGAGCTACAAATCTTCTTACAGAGTTGTTTATACTTTTAAATTTCCTACTGGCAATGAATTGCTCTTCATATTGTCACTGTCTTACCTTTGATACCATTTTCCTGAGTAAAACACATGATGTATCTCCTTCGGAGCTATTCCCCCAGTGAAACCCTGTTTTTGCTTTTTCAGTCAAAAACGTGAGTGAATTGATTACACAATGAGTTTAGCCGTTCACTATCCAAGAAGAGTTGAGTCCATTTGTGTCTTCAGCTCGAGTCCAAACATCCAGAGATGCCATGGCAGGCATGGTTTTGCAAAAACAAAAGTGAGTTCTGCTTTGTGTGCAATCATCAATATCTTCCAAGAGTGCGCATTGTTTCAGAACCTTTGCAGTCTAGTGTGAGAGGATAGCCATCTCTGGTCTATTGCAACATGTTTTGCAGATTAAACGTGACATAGCTATTGCTTCTCTGCAATTATTCATAGCTTATAAGAGAAACTCTACATTTCTTAACCACAATTCATTTGAAAAATTAAATTGACAATGACGAGGTAAGACTTTCTAGTGAATACAAAAAAAAATTTGTCCATACATTGCCAAGATCTGATCAGGAATTAATTGATATTTACTGTTCTCTTTATTCAGTCTGACAACTGGCAATGTCTCGTGTGATCACAGCCACTGGACTGTTGACCAATCTTTGCCATCTCTTGGATGATTCCCAAGTGTTCTTGGTGCAAATTCCCCAACATGTTCTCTTGAAGTGAAGTTGGAATGACCAATTGTTCATCATGCACTCTTATGTCATTAACAACGGCAAATATGACTTCTGTGTCTAACTAGGCGACATATGTAGGCCTTTGACGTGGCTAACCTCAATAAGATTTTGGGGGATGTTGAGACATTACTTGTCTCTCTGTTGTCAAGTGACCACAGGCTCAAAATTGGACATTCTAAATTGATCCGCAGTCGGAGAAATCAAGTCAGACAGAAAGTTGGCCAAACTAAATTAATCAGCAGCCAGCAGCTAACATTTGCAGAGAATAGTGGAAGTTAAGATCAAAGAGGTCTTCAAGGTCTTGGGGAAGTCAGTAGTAACAAGCTGAGAGGTATTGATCAGACTTTCTGGTACCTTGACTTGCAGCCAATGCCTGAGGACATGCACTTTAGCCCACCCTGACATGGCAACCATGAAAGGTGTTGGCAGACCCCATTGGATGCAATGAACCCTGCTCATGGTCCCATTAGCCAAAGGTCACAGAACATTAAGGAAGAGAGAGGAAAGATTTAAAAAAGACATGTGGGGTAACATTTTCATGAAAAGGGTGGTGCATGTATGGAATGAACTGCCAGTTGAAATGGTCAAGATGGATACAATTATGACATTTAAAAGGCATCTGGATGGGTTTATAAATTGGAAGGATTTAGAGTGATATGCACCAAGCATTGGCAAATGAGACCAGGTTAGATTGGGATATCTGATTGCATGGACGAGTTGGCCTGAAGGGTCTGTTTCCATGCTGTACAACGCAACGAGAGGGGATAAAAACACACAGCTGGAAGCCACCAGACACGTGGTGGAAGACCATGTGGCAATGCAAGAAGTCCCAAGAGAAGATCCACCCTGACCTGAGAGACACACCTTCTTGGAGGAGAGCTGGCCCTACATTGGAGAGAAAGGAGATTCCAATGCCATAGATCAGACACATAGATCATGGTGAGTAATATAATTTCTCAGATGGCTAATGTTAGATAGAGAGCAGATATTGTGCAAATTTGAGAACTGCTCATATGGTGTTTTAATAAGGATTTTTTTTTAGATTACTTAAAGTGTGGAAACAAGCCCTTCAGCCCAACAACCCATTCCCCTACACCTAACACTACGGGCAATTTAGCATGGCCAATTCACCTAACCTGCACATTGTTGGACTGCAGGAAGAAACGGGAGCACGCAGAGAAAACTCACGCAGACACGGGGAGAACGTGCAAACTCCACACAGACAGTTGCCTGAGGCAGGAATTGAACCCGGGTCCCTGCTGTTGTGAAGCAGCAGTACTAACCACTGTGCCACTGTGCCGCCCAATTTTGTTCACAAAGTAGAGTTGAACTGCAACTGAATTCTTTTACCCTTTGTCCACCTCACTGACAAAAGTCCTTGGGTAATCTGTTTTCAGTATATAAAGTGGTCCAAGTGTCCAAAACATGGATATCTCTCTTTTGTTCTTGCTGAATCTGGCTAGGTTAATTCAGACTTGCGAGCCACTATGCTGCCATGGACTGCATGTATGACTCAATTTCCTGAATGAAATCAATATCATGATTGAAAAGGCTGCCAACCATTGCTCTGAAGAGTGCATTTGCTGTCACCTGTAGTTTCACTAGCACATAGACTCTTTCATAAGTGAACACCATGATGTTAAGCCATAACCTTTGTATTCTTGGAAGCATTCTTACAAATTCTTTCTCATCCAGTCAAAAGGCTTATGATTTATTTTGACAACCACTTTCACATCAGGGATGTAATTTGAATGTTTCTGGCAAGTCAATGAAAATTTCATAGCCTCCTTCACAATCATCCAAATACCTTATTTCTGTGGTAGGTAACTCACCCCCGATTCCTAGTTATCATATACAAGCTGCAAGTCAGGAGTGTGAGGAAAGGCTCTTCACTTGTCTGGAGGAACACACCTCCAACAACACTCAAAATCTCACAGACTTCCAGGACAAAGCAGTCTGTTTCAGTGGCGCATCTAACACCTTCAACAGTCACCCTCTGCTCCACCCACACAACGGGGCAGATTGGGCATCATCAACAAGTTGCGCCACAACAAATAGCCACGGCTCCTTAGATAATAACTTCCAAACCTGAGATCTCTACCATCTAGAAGACAAAGAATTTGGCAGATATATGGGAATGCTACCACCTCCATGCTCACCTCCACCAAGCTTCACATTATCCTGAATTGGAACTATATTACTAATCCTTCACTGATGTTGGGTCAAAATACAGGAGTTCCCTCCCTAGCAGCATGATGAGTATACCCATATCACAAGGACTGCAGCAAGTCAGGAAGGTAGCTCCATGTCACCTTCAATGTAATAAATGCTGGCCAAGAAATGTTCCTTCATCAGCAAAGCCCTGTAAATTAGTAGACATAAATTTCCAAGGTATCATCTTGTAAACATCTTAATACTGCACACGGTCTCTTTAACCATCATCCTGTTTAATGACTGCCTTGTTGGAATGAGATGTTTGAATGTGCTATGGTACTCACCCTTCTTGCTCCAGTAAGGTCATCAAACTGTTGGGGGCATTGTATTGATGAGTGAATGACCACACTCTTGTTGTTTATCTGCTCAGCTTTTAACAGCACCCAGTGTGACTTCCAAAGCAAGCATCTTTCTATTGTTTGCTTGGAGGAAAATCCAGGAGCAGGATGCTAATGCATTCACTGACTTAACCATTCCACAAGATTCTTTGTTTCTTACCTATTCTTCCATACTATGAGTACATCTAAAGTTTAAAATTCATCTCCAACGTTTAAGACCTTAAACTCAGACCATAGGTCTCTTCTCCTTTCAGAAAGAGACATGACTGGTGGTGGTTTATAAACTGAAGCTCCCCACACCACTGACAAGGGGAGAGGTTGAGAAGGACAATCCTTCATGGTCACCTCAGATAGTGTGGGAGTTGAACCCATACTTTTGCATCACTCTGTGTTGTAATCCAGCCAACTGAGCTAACCAAGCACCATGAGAATCAGGACCTGGCCATTTGACACTTTGGCCTCCTCTGCCATTCAGTAAGATTTGGCTATGGCTTCAATTCTACTTTTGTATCGACTTTTCATAACCCTTGACTCTCTTGTCAATCAAAAATTCGATCAAACTTAACCCTAAATATATTAAATTTTCCAGGCTCACTATTCTCTGAGGAAGAGACTTTCTCAGGCTCTCAAGGCTCAAAGAAAAGGAAAAAAAAACCCTCATCTCAGTCTTAAATGGGAGACTGCTTGTATTTAAAATTGTATCTTTTGGTTTTAAACCTCCCTTCAAAGGAAAACTTCAACCGCATCCACATTGTCAACTCTCTCAGGATCTTACGCTTCAATAAGATCACCAGTCATTCTAAATTCCAATTGGTATAGTTCCAACCTGCTCAACCCGTCATCTTAAGATAACTCCTTCATCTTAAAAATCAGCTAAGTGTATCTTTTTGAACTACTTCTCATACAATTATATTTTTCCTTAAATAAGGAGGCCAAAACTATACACAGTATTTTCGTTTTCTTAAAATAGCTCCTGCCAATTATGTGAAGAAAGGATCACAACTTTATGTCTGTCAGCTGTTCCAAAAACATTCCATCTAAGAAACAACATTCAAATCCTCACTTACTTCATTCTGGTTCTACTTGAACACACAGTAAAATCACATGTGCTTTACATGAACAACAATTCCATTATTTATCAAGAGGAAAGCACCAAACCTTTGTGCAAAAAATGTCTGAAAAATTACAAGAATTGCAGAAATATATTGACTAAATAAAGACAAATGTTTATGTGAAGGAGTCATAAAGTGCTCTTCAAACATAGATTAAGACCATTTAATTAGCCACGCTCCCATGAACCTGCTTGTCAGAGAATTATGGAAGATACTGCAAATATGAATGCAGATACACACGCACGCACTACAGATAAATAATGATATATCACTGTAATTTACATTAAAAATAATACACCTTGGTTGCTTGCAGTGACCCTATTTAGAGAGTCAATGAACAAAACCATGAGAGACTGTCAAAGCTGTCGGTATTTGCGGAATCTCTGTTTTTGTTTCAAGTGCCCATTAGCAAACCAATTGTTCTGACATGTGGAAAACCCTTTAGCATTTATTTTAATTTGCGTCTGGGGATCTTCCTTTTTTTCTTTCAGCCGCAACATCATTGAAAACACAAAGTATGACCTTCCTGTATTTATTGTCAGAAGCGCACTGTATTAATTTCAATAAGTTTTAAAAATAACTTTTTTTTTCATTATGATAGACCAGTGCAAGATGACATTTGGGCTTTGTTTTCTCCAAGGACACAACACTGTTGGTGGCATTGGGGGGATAAAAAAAGTGAGAGAGAAAAAGGAAGCAAAGGGGGAAGAAAGAATGAAAGGAGGAAAGAAAAAAATAGGAACTTGCATTTATAATGCCTCTTTCATGACTTCAGGGCATCCCAAAGCATTTTAAAAGCCAATGTGGGTGTGTAATTCCTGTTGCAGGCAGAAGATAGCAACTGTCACATAGTCTTCCTGTTGAAGTAACTGGGTCACCTGAAAACTTGTGAACTATTGGTGTCAGAAGACAAATGGACCATGGACACTGGGAATCCTGTCTAAACAGTAGAAATTCACAAGACAATGGATTTTCTTTGGACTATGAAACAAGTATATACCAGCCCAAAATTGAAGGCCCAAGCTGAACAATATGTGAGCTCCTCATATACGGGCTCACTGGTATGAATATGGACATAATCATTCGACATGAAACCTTCCTTATAGGTCACCAGTTATTAATTCCACATTCTGAAGCCTTTGTGAACAGGGATAACAACATATACAGCCTATCCACTTACATCAGGGCAAACTTCAAAGATGCAAAAGACTTTAAACTTAATGAACACTTCCTCCATATGCAATGTGAGTAAGCTGGCCATCACAAATGTCTATAATCCGCCAACTGACATGTTGCCCAACATAGCATTACGGCCTGCAGCAAGTCCAACCATCAACTCTGCTGGGTCAACTAGGTGGCACAGAGCAGTCTTGTAAAATTGTAAACTTCCTGGAACTACTACAATGCCAAAGTGTGTGTGCTGGGACCTCTGCAGCATCGTGAAATTCATCACAGACTTAAGTCGAAATTTCACAGCACAGAATCACAGAATCCCTACACTGTAGAAGCAGGTCATTTAGCATAGCCACCAAGCCTCCAAAGAGCATCGCACACAGAACCACTCCCCCCTCTCCACAACCTTTATCCTTGTCACCCTGCATTTTCCTTGGCCAATCCACCTGACCTGCACATCTTTGGACTGTGGGAGAAAACCAGAGCACCCGGAGGAAACCCACAGACACAGGGAGAATGTGCAAATTCCACACAGACAGTTGCCTGAGGCTGGAATTCAAATTTCGGGGCCATGAAGCAGTAGCGCTCACCCCTGTGCCACCTCTGATCATTCAAAATGTTCGCTCATAACTCTGATTTCACAGATGCTGCAAATCGTGTTTCTGTCAAAAAACATCACGGTAATTCAGAGAAAGCAGACGCTCAAGTATTAATGGGATATTCATCGGGTGGCACGGTGGCTCAGTGGTTAGCACTGCTGCCTCACAGAGCCAGGGAGCCGGGTTCAATTCCTGTCTGTGTGGAGTTTGCACACTCTCCCCATGTCTGCATGGGTTTCCTCCGGTTTGCTCCCACATTCCAAAAATGTGCAGGTTAGGTGAATTGGCCATGGTAAATTGCCTGTAGTGTTAGGTGCATTAGTCAGGGGGGAATGGATCTGGGTGGGTTTTTCTTTAGGAGGTCGGTGTGGACTTGTTGGGCAAAGAGCCTGTTTCCACACTGTAGGGAATCTAATCTAATCAAAATAGCCAATGCCCCTCCTCTTCCGTAATGGTGTGTTGCATTGCTGTAACTGCAGAACATAATCAACGAGTTCAGAACAGGCCAGACATGAACATTAAAAGCACATATAGAGTGTAAATGGGATGAAATTAATTTGCATCAGCTCCCATGTGGTATTACGTTATGTGGCAGGATCGACCCATCAGTTCTCCTTTTCAAACATTTCTTTTAAATGCTGTACAGGTATTGAATTTCTTTCCATGCATGGAGTTCTTTTCTTGCCCAGATGATAGCATCCTGCACTTAAGAATGAACTTTCCTGCTTCAGTGTTCATGGCAATTATTTAGTTCGGTCAACATGTGCTGCAGACAGGATCCACGCACAAGTTGTACAGTGGGAGCTATCAGTTAATTGTTCGAGACTGAGGCACACAAGTCATAGTAATGTTAATTGCTCCTTTTACTCCGTGCATGCTACACATGAACAAGAACTGTAAACTACCAGGTGTGAGTGAATAGTCTGTAGATTACCATTAGCATATAAGAAACCAGGGAATTTAAAAAAGGACCAATTTGGGAAGCCTGTTCCTGCTACAAACCAAATGCTATCTGCGCTTTACAAACTTGGTACAATTTGCCACATTGTGGATTCTGAGCAACTCATTTAATTTCCTAAGCAAATAAATCAGTTACAGATAAAATCTCCAAGATAAGCCTTTGTGAATCTTCTCCTTGGCTCTTGAGATAATCGAGCGAGGCCCCAGAATGTCAGTTTCAACTTGCAATGTGTCTGATTCAATGCTTGACAATTACAGAGCAAGTTCACTACACCAATATTCTGAGAGTATTCGCATCAGTGGGGTAAATTTCCATCTTACAATAGCCTCAATCCTACTCCCCCAAATAATAGGCCTACAGAGGAGCTCTGACCTTGGCAGATTGAGGGGCAAGGGCCAAACTGGAGACACTTGTGACAGGTTTTGTCAAATTCAGAGAAATACTACCATTACCATCTGACCTACAAAAATACCACTGTCTGTCACTTCCTGTTTGGTCCACTTGATTATGGTAAGAGTATGTACATCAGGCCTTTCTCTAAACAGCCAAACAGCCCCTCATTTAAAGGGACTTAGTAAGATGGCTATGATCACAGAGACAGTGGTAATGAGGCAAAGGTTTTTCCATGTCATTCTCAGTTCCATCCCATGCAAAAGCTTCCAATAGTCTGGACAGGGAACCTTAAAATTCAATCTCAAAAACAAAAACAGAAATTGGTTTAAAAAAACTCAGTAGGTCAGGAAGCGTCTGTGGAGAGTAGGCAGAGTTAATGTTTTGGGTCGAGTGACCATTCTTCAGAACTCAGGCACATACACAAACATTTACTGGACTGGAAATGTTTACTCTACTTTCTCTCCACAGAAGCTGCCAGACCTGCTGAGTTTTTCTGGCAATTTCTGTTTTTGTTTCTGATTTCCAACATCTGCAGTTCTTCACTTTATTTTTAGAATTCAGCCTTTTGTGTTCGAAAGACATTTTAACAGAATAATTTACTCTATCCTACATTCTGTTTTCATGCCAGTGTATAAGCAGATTTCATTGGAAGTATTAAATAGCTTGGTATTTTGTGCAGTTGTGGGAGCCTATTTAACATCATATCACTAATAAGATATTGTTAATCTAACCAACTTTTCACTGTTTTACATGTCCAAATCCATGTTACCTCTCATTCTGAAATGTCGCTCCTAATCATTTCACCAACTAACTTCAAACCTCCTTTCATAAAGGAATCCTCCAGTTTGTTTTACTGCATGTATTCAGTTGGTATGATCTTTCTATATGTTGCTCTTGATAACCAATTAACCCTTCAACAGTGGCTTCCTGCAATCTATCTGTACCTGGTGGTAGTTACACAGAATGCAGAAAAGATTTCCCCTGCTAGTGGCCTAGAAATTCAATCACAGCCAAATACTGGTTTGCAGGAAGAGAGCAAGTACTGCATATACCTGCTGATGTTATGCCAAATTGTACATAATACAGTGGCGGAGGCCTGATAAGGAGTTGAAGATAAGTTATTTATTCTTGTTCATTCACAAGTTGTGGATCTTTCTAGCTGGACCAGAATTTATTGGCCATCCCTGATCTCCCACAAAGACTTTCGAATGATAGATGTCAAATATTTTGCAAAGTCTTCACGGAAACACATCCCACATGGATGTCATGCTAATCTACGAAATAACATTTGAAGAGCATGATCAGAGAGTGCATGCTTGAATGAAGCATTCACTATTGACCCAGAATTAATAAGACTAGCAATATAAATACTTATACTTGTGTTATGACATTGATTCACTATGTAGACATAACTGCCTAGGCCTGCATTTATTGTCCATCTCGAATTGTTCTTTGAGAAAATGGTGTTGAGCTATCTTCTTGACTCACTGCAGTTTGTGTGGTGTAGGCAAAGCCACAATACTGCTACAGAGTTCCAGCACTTTGATTCCCTATTGATAGTGAAAAGATAATGGGGGCGGTACGATGGCTCAGTGGTTAGCACTGATGCCTCACAGCACCAGGGACCCGGGTTCAATTCCCGCCTCGGGCAACTGTCTGTGTGGAGTTTGCACATTCTCCCCGTGTCTGCATGGGTTTCCTCTGGGTGCTCTGGTTTCCTCCCACAGTCCAAAGATATGCAGGTCAGATCGATTGGCCATGCTAAATTGCCCATATTGTTAGGTGAAGGGGTAAATGTAGGAGAATGGGTCAGGGTGGGTTACGCTTCGGCAGGTCAGTGTGGACTTGTTCGGCCGAAGGGCCTGTTTCCACACTGTAAGTAATCTAATCTAATCAAAAAATAATACTATAATTCCATGATGTATGGCTTGGAGAGGAACTTGTAGATGCTAGTGTTGCCATATATTGACTGTCTTGGTCACTGTAAATAAGAGAGGTCAAGGTCTGGGAAGGTCTAAGGAGTGTTGGCAGATAACTGCAGTGCATTTGTCACTGGTACACATTACAGTGCATTGGCATTGAAAGAGTGTATGTGGATGAGTTGCCAATTAACTGAACTGTTTTGTCCTGGATGGTGTCAAGATTCTTGAGTTTTGTTGGAATGGTACTTGTCCAGGTAATTAGGGAGTATTTCATCACAATCCTGCTGTGCCTTGCAGATGGTGAACACATTTTTAGGAGTCAAGAAGAGAGCTACTCACCACAGATTTCACAGCCACTCAACTACTTTTTCAAGCTACAGTATTGATTTGTCTAGTCCAATTCAATTCCCGGTCAATAGTAGAGCCCAGATGTTGATAATGGCAATTCAGCATTGAATGCCAAGGGACAATGAATGGATTCTACATTATTGGAGACAATGTGGAAAAATTGCCTGGCACTTAGATAATGTATACATTACATGGAATCCCTACTGTGTGGAAACAGGCCCTTCAGCCTAACAAGTCCACACCAACCCTCCAAAGATTACCTCACTCAAACCCATTCCCCACTATCTTATATTTATCCTGACTAATGCACCTAACCTACACATCCTTGAACAATATGTCCAGGCCTGAAAGTTGTTCAAATCTTGCTGCATTTGGATACAGACTGCTGCAATATCTGAGGATTTATCAAGAAGAGAGTTTCAAACACTCATGACCTTCTAAGCGAAATTTAAAAAGTGCCTAATTTTGGTTTTAAATGGGAAACTTCTTATTTTAAATCAGCAATGCCTAGTTCTTGATTCTCCCATTCCAGAAAACATTCCTGTCCACATCTACCCTATCAAAACCCTTCAGGATCTTATAATGTTTCACTTAGTTCACCTCAAACCTTCCAGGTCTAGCAGTTACAAGCTGAGCATGTCCAACTTTTTCTCATAAGACAACTCACTTACTCCAGATATTCATCTTGTTAACCTTCTCTGATTTGCCACCAATGCATTTGAGTCCTTCCTTCAATAGGTGACCAATATTTTGTTGAGTACTCCAAATGCAGTCTCACCAGTATGTAGGTTTCTAACTAGTGGAAAATATTGTTTCTGATTCCAATTAACTCCAGCTTTACTCAGCTTTCTTGATGTTACACACAGTCAACTACTGCCTTGGTATCAGGTAAAATCATCATTACTTCCCTCTTGATTTCAGCCCTTCTGTCCATGTTTGGACCAAGCTGTTATAAGATGAGGAAATGCATAGCCTGGTAGAATGCAAACTCAGCATAAGTGAAGAGGGTTAATTTTGAGGAAGTACTTGGCAGCACTGTTGATGACACCCTCCATTATTTTTCTGATGGTTGAGAATAAACTGGGGTGTAATTGACCAGGTTAGATTTGTCCCGCTTTTGTGTACAGGACATACCTGGGCAATTTTTCACATTGATGTGGATGTCAGTCACGTAGCTGGACTGGAACAGCTTGTGTTGGAGCATGACAAGTTTTGGAGCAAGTATCTTCAGTAATTTTGTCAATGGCTTCTGCAGGATCCATGTCTTCTGTGATTCTTTGATATCATGTGAAGTGAATCAGACTGGCTAAAGATTGAAAACTGGAAGAACTGGGGATGCTTTAAATCGGAAACAAAAATGAGTTCCAAGGAAGGGTCACTCAACCCAAAACATTAACTTTGATTTCTCTCCACAGACGCTGCCAGACTTGCTGAGCTATTCCAGCAATTTCTATTTTTGTTATTGGTTGAAGATTGGGGTTGATCTACTTGAAGAAGCTTTTAAGTTTAAAAAAAATACTTAAGTAATGAAAGCAGAGTGGCCAGTTCTCCCAGCTCTGATTTTCTCTGGTTTGGTTTAAGCAGGTGAGAATCTAAAATCTGGATTTAGGCTGTTGTCAGGAGCGACCATTTAATGCATGCTTTTACTAACTTCAAAATGGCTTCTCAATGCAAGTTAAATAAAGTAACATAATAAAATGGCTTCAGGCTGTAAATTAGCAATATGTTTAAAATGGCTTCTCATCCTGCTAAAGGCTGCATTCCTGCCTTGCTGAGCTAACTGGATCAAAGATAAAGCAGAACAATGGATCCTTCACAGTATGGAATTAACTAAGCTGGACAGGACATTACTAAACATCCCAGCTAACCTTGAAATGCAGGTGCAAAGAGATAATGTGTGGAAAACAATTTTGTTTCCCAGGAAATATCATTGGGTTTACCTGCTGTCCATTATGTCATTTTATTGCACTTTATTGGATTTACTCTGCAATTAAAGCTGTACAATTTCTTAATAAACAAATAAAAATTGCATTTGTTCCAAACAAATTGTGCAGTTTCTCCAAGGAACACAAAAGCTTTTAACCTCTGTGTTGCTGGACAAACCTGTGCCCAGCCATTACTAATTAAAGCGTAAAATCTTGCTGTAGCAGACTGTACTTCTGTTATTTATTTGACCAATTGCAGAACCAAGAGACCCCTCCTGGGGGGGTTGAGATCTTCACAGGCAGTCGGTTTTGAGGCTGCTGGTCCAAGAAACTGCTACATGAAAGAAGCTGTTCTATGCTGAATGTCTCTATCATCTCTCTCTCCTATATTATCCTATGTTTGTTTTTTTGCTGAGGCTGTTTGGGAGGATTGTTGCAGGAATTTGAAATAGCATCATTAAGTTGGGATAATCTGTTGAGTTTTTGAATAGGTTCAGTAATTCTATATTCTGTTCTCTTTTGTTTCGGTAATCTTGCAAATAAATTTTGTTTTGTTTAAAACTAAATGGTTGGGCCTGCTGCATCACTCCTGGAATATCCACCTTTCCCCTGCTTAAAAAAAAACAAGAAAAGTTAGGGTCCGAGCTATTTTTTTGAAATGCTTTGAGGGAGTCTGGCCTGGTCCACAACAAATTATAGAGCCTTCTGTGGTGAGCTGTTTAGTCCAGCACCATTCAATCTGGATCTGGTAAAATATCCACCTTACACCTGCTTATAAAAACATGAAAAGTTAGGGTCCAGGCTACTTTCTTGAAATGCAGGTAGTGGGAGTGTTTTGCTCCGTCATTGTGGTATAATACATGTTTTGCCGATGTGAATTGGCTAGAATGTGATTGATGAATTGTGGACATGGTTTGGATAATGCGAACTTTCTACTGAACGGGTATCATGATCTTCTATAGCGTGGTTTTTGACAGCAGTTTTCTGTAGCACGAGGTTACAGAGGAACACAACTGCCGTGTTAGAGCAGAACGTCCTGTACTTCCCTTTGTCCATCATTTAAAGTCACCTGCTTTAAGGGGAGAAAGTGGGGACTGCAGATGCTGGAGATCACAGTCAACAAGTGTGGTGTTGGAAAAGCACAGCTGATCGGGGGCATCCAAGGAGCAAGAGAGTCAATATTTCGAGCATAAGGTCTTCATCAGGAATGTGTGTTGGGGGAAGGTGAGGGATGATGGTGATAGGTCAGAGTGTAGGGTGGAGCAGTTAGGTGGGAAGGAAGAAGGACAGGTAGGACAGTTCAAGAGGGTTGGAACTGGGATAAGGTGGGGAGTGGATGGGAGATCAGGAAACTGGTGAAATCAACATTGATGCCCTGTGGTTGGAGAGTCCCAAGGTGGAAGATGAGGCGTTCTTCATCCAGACATCGGGTGGCTAGAGTTTGGTGGTGAAGGTGGCCCAGGATTTGCATGTTCTTGGTGGGGTAGGAGGGGGAGTTGAAATGTTTGGCCACAGAACAGTGGGATTGTTTTGTGCGGGTGTCCCAGGAGATGATCTGGCCCCTTCCCTTGCCACTGCAAGAGGTGTAAAACCTGTGGCAACACCTCCCCCCTCACCTCCATCCAAGGCTCCAAAGGATGCTTCCACATCAGACAGATTTTCCTGCACTTCCAAACACTTCATCTGTTGTGTCTGTTTTCTCGATGTGGTCTCCTGTACATTGGGGAGACTGGACACCAACTTACAATCATTTCAGAGGACATCTCTGGGATACACGTACCAATCAACCCCTCCATCCTGTGGCCAAACACTTTAACGGCCCCTCCCACTCTGCCAAGGACATGCAAATCCTGGGCCTCCTCTACCGCCAAACACCAGCTACCCGACGCCTGGAGGAAGAACATCTCATCTTCCACCTTGGGACCTCCAACCACTCTGGACCAATGTCAATTTCACCATTTTCCTGATCTCCCCTCCCCCTACCTTATCCCAACTCCAACTTGGCACCGCCCTCTTGAACTGTCCTACCTGTCGCTCTTTCTGCCCACCTATCCGTTTCACTCTCCCCTCTGACCTATCACCATCACCCCCCCACCTTCAGATACCTATCACATTCCCGGCTACTCTCCCCCAACTCCACCCCATTCCCATTTATCTATCAGGCCCCATGGGCACCCCCCTCAACATTCCTATTGAAGAGCTTATGCTCGAAACTTCAACACTCCTGCTCCTCGGATGCTGTCGGGCCTGCTGTGCTGTTCCAGCACTATACTTTTTGACTGCTTTAACGGGAGATTCAGTCTGGTTAAAGTGTGAAGCAATCACAAAACTGGCCGCAGCAAGCAACAGGTGAGATATTAGCAAAATGTTTGGCACAATGCTAACCCAAATTAACAGTTGGGAAAGGCATTTCTCAGCTAGTCATGACAGTCGGAACCGTTTTTTTATTTTCCTTCGACAATTATTCGCCTGCAGTCAATTGCTCTCAGCTCCCAACAACTTCCCCTCCATGAAGAGGACTGGCCAGACCTTCAGCCCCAACAGCTCCCCCAAATGGCGAGTGCTAGGACGGCAACAGACCCACATTGGTGCACTGTCCATGCTTCCTGAGAACAAGATACATCAGGTTGCGCTCATTGACACGATTTCCACAAGCTTGGCAAGGGAATTGGAGAGGATTTGGGTAGGAGTTGGCATTTCAGCAGAACAGACTTTGTCACTGGTGATGATTTCCATGATGCACAGGGCGACCCATCAGAAGAACCCCTTCCAACTCTACAAGGAGGTCACCAGGTATCTTAGTGGTGAGAAAAAGATAACACCCTTGATTGGCATTTTAAGTGTCTCAGTTGTCACAAGGGTGGGAGAGCCATCCACCAACATACCCACAGCTGGCAAAATCCTCTTCTTTTTGGTCTATGACTAAAACAACTGCAAGCTGGAAGAGACTGCTGAGGAGGTCAATGCCAGGAGCATGTCTGGCTGCAATCCTGGATAAAGTTGAAAACTTTGAGAAAGTAGCAGCGTAAATTAACACACAAGCAACTAATCCAACTAAACAAACAACTGCTTGGTCTATTTAAACAGGACCTGATAAGGGTCTATTCTGTTAGCTAATACTGTGAGTTGCTCACTGGGTTTGAAAGCTAACAGGTCAGGCACCACAGCATACCAACATCAGTAAGGCATGCTCCAGTAAGTGCAGTACCATGATTTGATCAAATTAATCAGTGCTTTGATTGTTCTGGAATGTATTCTGCATGGCTTTGGGAAGCTTGCTCCAATATGCTGGCCTGTGCAATTACAATTCAAAATGATTATGGTCTCTCCTTGCATATCAGAGACTCATTCACCTGTTTAAAATCCACACACTGGTTGCAGAATTATTCAATTTCTAGGCCTTTGTGTTTTTCTTTGAGTAGTCCCAGGTCTTGGTTTTGGGTTCTTTATACTTTCATAAGAAGGTGCATTGGATCAAACAATGCACAAGAACCTTGCACTGTGCTGACACAATGAAATAGTGAATGACTGTCAATCTATGACATATCACTGCATTGCAGAAATTATATGAACAGCTTCAGCTTCTTTTGAACTATCAGACTGCATGCCAGAGGAAGATCAGGCTTACTATGAGAAACTCTCTTTGGCTAATACCTCTTAAATTTGAACCAGGATTAAGTAGTTGGTGATAAATCTAGTATTTTATTTGAATGTGTAAAGCATTAACTAAACTGAAACATAGCGTGCTGCCTACATATGTATTCCCATGATGTGTATGCAGAAGTGATGCTTATGGAGTTAGCATGGAATCCTGTCGGGAGAAGCAATTATGTCAGGATCAGACTGTAATATACAGATTCACATAGCAAGCGTTCAGTGCTGGATATTCTATTCCTTGCCTCGGAAGGATTAGTCCTCAAAGCAACAAAGTGTTTTTGTTATTAAATATTGACCTGTGTAGATAGTGAATTAACACTGGGGAAAGGCCACAACCACATAAAAATATTAAATGCAAACCAACTGTCCTCATGTATACATTTGAGGAACTACAATTGCTCCCAACACCCTATATCCACCCTAAAAGAAAAGCAGCAAATATGCCTTTTTGCACACTGTGCTGAAATAAACATGCTCTTGAAGTGCTTTTTTTAAAACACTAATATTCTTAAATCCGTTAGCAATACAAAAGAAGTTACAGTCAAGTTGCACATTAAATTTGAACTAAAGCAAATTCAATCAGTAAACAAAAGATATTTGTCAAGGCTATAGAGAATGTAAACCATGGTGTGGTCTTTGATTGCATCTGAAGAAGGTCACTGCAGTTGCAGAAGCAGGAGCTATTCTGGTGAAGCGATTACAAAAGTCTCCGATTACCAATAACATTCACCCAGCAATTCAATACTGTATTATCAGATTTTCAATTCCTCATTGTCAAACTTGGCCTTAGAATTTCAGACACCACATCCAATATCTGGTCCAGCAGCTAAACTTCAAAAGCTGTCTTCGATGGCAGGAAGCTTGTCAAGTTAAATTACTGCAGTTTGACAACTGGAGATACATGATCTGATCTCCTTCTTGCAAGTGACAAGCACTGTCATTTCATTTTAAACGGATTATAGATGTGTCTTCCATCAGACGATTGGCTGAAAGTTTAAAGATCGTAGATTTACCACTATTTTGTTGGTGGGATGCAAGATTCATAGTTATATTTGAGACAATGTGAGTCCATAATCTATTGAATCCCATTTGTGTCAACGTGATTATCTAAAACTTCTGTCTTAGCTCTTGGTTTAGTATTTTGGTTTTAAACTTTATCACACCTTTAAACTCATGCTTGGTACAGCTACTGTAGCACATTCATAAGTGAGGTGTGGAAGGATGTGATTTTAGCAACTGGTGTGGTGAGAACTAGAAAGGATACACAAAGCGCACAATAGGGAGATAGTGCAAGAAGAGGAAATAGAAAGGTATTCCCTGGAATCACGTGATGAGGAATACAGCAAAATTTGCAGTGCATGTACATGAAAGCAAAGAGGCTGGCAAGTAAGATAAATGAGTGAGCCCAGGCTCACACAGCCTATTTGTAACATGGCGTTGGGCCAATAACAAAAGGACTCAACAATATAGAAGCCAGTGTACTGAATATCCCCAAATACAAGATGTTCACAAAAGATACTGAAGAAAAGGAAGAACAGTGGCAGAATTGATTGAGGAGAAATTAAATTGTTGGAGAAAGAGGATAACCAGGAATGGTCACGGGGAGAATCTATTTGGTTAAAGTGAAGTTTAATTAAGTACAAGCAGCTTTCAATAGGCCATTAAGTAGTGGAGAAAATATGGAGGAAAACATTTGCAAGCAAGTTATACAAAAAAAATGCAAAACTGTATAATGGTGATAATAATGGGAGAGACATATAAACATACAAAGTGGGAACGCAGATAGACTATTTGGTGTGTTCAAATTTCTCCCTTAACTCCTTTGCCTAACAATAATCTATCCACTTCTCCCTTAAAAATACGCATTGGCCCCACCTCTTTTGCATTTTGACACAGGGTTTCAAAGATGCAAAATCCTCTGTGGCAAAAAAATCTTCCTATCTCTGTCTGAAAGAGTAATCATTAAATTTAAAACAAAGCCCTCTAGTTCTGGACTGGCCCACAAGACAAAAGTATCCCTTCCGTGTTAACCTTGTCAAGACCATTCAGGTTATTATACACTTCAAGCAAGTTGTTCATCACTCATTTTTGATTTTCTTTGTGACATGGATGTCGCTGGCCGGCCAGCATTTTTTCCCATCCCTAGTTTCCCTTGAGAAGATGGTGGTGGGCTGCCTTTACGAAATGTGGTCCACCTGCTGTTGGTTAATTCATAATGCCATTAGGGAGGGAATTTCAGGAATTTGACCTAGTAACAGTGAAGGAACAACAATACATTTCCAAGTAAGGATGCTGAGTGACCTGAAGAGGATCTTGCAGGTAGTGGTTTTGAGATGTATCGCTGTCCTTCTGGATGGAAGTGGTCATGGGTTTGGAAGATGCTACTGAAGGATCTTGAGTGAATTTTTGCAGCGCATCTTGTAGATAGTACACACTGCATTGACTGAACATTGGTGGTAGAGGGAACGGATACTTGTGGATATGGTGCCAATCAAGCAGGCTGCTTTGTCCTGGATAGTGGCAAGCTTCCTGAGTGTTGATGGAGCTACACCCATCCAAGCAAGAAGGGGTATTCCATCACAATCCTGACTTGTGTGTTGAAGATGGTAGACAGGCTTTGGGGAGTCAGGAGGTGAGTTTTTCGCTGTAGTATTCCTAACCTCAAAAACTGCACTTGTAGACACTGTGTTTATGTGGTGAGACTAGTTGAGTTTCTAGTCAATGGTAAACCCGAGGATGTTGATGTGGTGGGTATTCAGTGATGATAACACCATTGAATGTCAAGGTTAAAAATCACACAACACCAGGTTATAGTCCAACAGGTTTAATTGGAAGCACACTAGCTTCCAATTAAACCTGTTGGACTATAACCTGTTGTGTGATTTTTAACTTTGTACACCCCAGTCCAACACCAGCATCTCTGAATCTTGAATGTCAAGGGTCATGATCACATTGTCTCTTGTTGGAGATGGTCATGTGTGGTGCACATGTTACTTTACACTTTTTGGCCCAATCCTGAATATTGTCCGGATCTTGTTGCATTTGAACATGGGTTGCTTCAGTAATTGAGATGACGTGAATGGTGCTGAACATTGCATAATCATCATTGAACATCTTTTCTTGTGAACTTATTTCAGAGGGAAGGTTATTGATGAAGATGCTGAAGATGGTTTGGCCTCGTACACTATCCTGAGGAACTCCTGCAGAGATGACCTGGACCTGAGATGATTGACCTCCAACAACCACAACCATCTTCCTATGTGCTTGGTATGATGAGTTTGCCCCAATGGACATTGATTCCAGTTTTACTAGGGCTCCTTGATGTCACACTTGATTGAATGCAATCTTGATGTTAAGGCTCGTCACTCTCACCTCACCTCTGGAATTCAGCTTTTGTCCATGTTTGAACCAAGACTGTAATGAGGTCAGGAGCTGAGTAGCTCTGGTGACATGCAAACTGGGCCATCACTGAGCAGATTACTGCTGAGCAGGTGCTGCTTGATAGCACTATCAATGACACCTTCCATCATTTTACTGATAGACTGACAGGGGTGGTAATTGGATGGATAGGGAAGCAAGTTCTGGAGCAGAAATCTTTAGTACTATTGCCAAAATGCTGTCAGGGTCCATAGCCTTTATAGCATCCAGTGCCTCCAACTGTTTCTAGATATCACATGGAGTGAATCGAATTGGGTGAAGACAGGTATCTGTGATGCTGGGGACCACTGGTGGCTGCAATGGATCATCTGCTCGGCACTTCAAGCTAAATATTGCTTTGAATGCTTTAGCTTTATTTTTTCCATTGATGTGCTGAGCTGTTCTATTATTGAGGATGGGGATATTTTTGGAACGTGCTCCTGCAGTGAATTGTTCAATTGGCCACCACCATTTTACGATTGGATGCGACAGGACTGCAGAACTTAGATCTGATCTGTTGGTTGTGGGATCCCTTAGCTCTGTCTATCAATTGCTGCTTATGCTGTTTGGAATGCAAACTGTCCTGTTTGGTACCTTCACCAGGATGACACCTCATTTTTAGATATGCCTATTGCTGCTCCTCACACACCTGCTTGCAGTCCACTGTCTCCTGTGGTCATCAGAGCCACAGTTTCATTCCCCAAAGGTGCCACATGAAGAGTAACAGCCCTCTGCACTACCACGAGCCATTCATAAGAGAGGCAAGGGAAGCAAAGGGTCATTATTGGTATTATTGCTAATGTTATCAATTCACTCAAATTATTAGCTGGTGATCCAAGTTTAAAACCCACCATGGCATATGGTGGAAATAAATAAAAATCTGGGAATAATGATAACCATTGTCAATTATTATAAAAACCCATCTCGTTCACTAATGTCCTTTGGAAAGGAAATCTTACCTGTTCCTGACTTTATCCAACCTGCATGTGAACCCAGACTCATGCCAATGTGGTCAACTGTTAACTGCCCCTTGGTAAGTCGGGATGGGCAATCAATGCTGTCCCAGCCAATGGTGTCCATATCTCATGAACAAATTTTTTAAAAAGACACACTTAGAATAACAATACTTCTTATCTTATTTAACAGTCTGCTTCTGATCTGGGAACCCTGCTTGCTTGCTTGCTGTAAAACTTTATTTTAACTTGATATGTGAGGTAACCTTGTATTCCTGATCTGATTCAAAGCAGAGTTTCTCTCTCCATAGGGCTACTGACTGAAAGTTTCTGTCCTTCTGCTTGTCTGACTGGGTCAATCGAAACAGGAACCTCCTCCCCTCCTTGTTTGGATGTCGAGCTTGGAGTCAGCTCATTAGGAGGCAGCCCCTCAGCAAGTAATTTTCAAAGATTATAACCCAGTAAGTATGGGGTTGGATATCGTATTTGATCATGATGCCATGCGCCCAAAGTTCCAGAAAAATCTTGCTTTGTTGATCTATGTTGACAGCGGCAGTAGAAATGTGATCCTTATTTTCCTGAGATTATTTCAAATTGGAAGAGGAATTCCTCAGGTTGTCCCGAATCAGAAGAGAATTACATAAGCCAAGTGCAGATAATATTACTGCATTTTTATTTATTACTTTCAATATAACATTAAATTAAAACAGAGAATATTTTCCAATGGCTAAGTCTTAATTTTCTACAAGTTAATAGGCTTTGAATGAGTTAAAATCTTACCCATTAAAAAGGTGATCAGCCCATTCTTGTTAACCTGCGCGGACTATTTGGACTTCCTCCCACTGCTAATAATGTTTATTTTTCTTTTTTAGAACCATAATTCCAGAAGTGATGCACTTCATAAAATTATGCGAAAATTGGTGGACGACTCCTTTATTTGGGTGCACTTTGGACCCGGTTGCATGCAGAAACTACTGAGCTATATTGGTGCTCCAGATGCACAATAAAAATAGGGTTTGTACAGGGTATAGCAGAAAATAGTACTGGATAAAAATAAATCTTCTATGGGTAAAGTACTTAGTTAAATATGTGAGGATGGATTCTAGGTCAACAAAATGTCATAATTCTTCAAGATATTATTATTTACATGCTATTTGAAATGGACATCCAGAATATATGCCAACATTCTTGAGAAATGCAGTGGCTAAAACGTGCTCTTCATCTAGGGCTAAGAAATGCCTCTTAAATTTTACAAGAATTAAGAAATAAAACATTAGAACACTTGGCCCACAGGATAAAGTATTATGAACCTGCAAACATGAATATGCTCCTCCACTTTCCTTTGCTGAAGACATGAGCTACTGCTGTCAGTAAACCCTTGGTATTTTGCCCGAGTGGCTATTATTCACATGTGCTCCTGGAGGGTGAGCAAAAGCAGGCTGTCGACCCCAGGAGAAGGTAAGAAGTTCATTAGTCAAACCTGCTCCTATTTTTGGATGTGTGCCTCAAGATTTAAAATGAAGCAGTATGCACCAGCTGTCTGTCAAATAAAAGGTAAATGAGTCAGGGGTTTGCCAGTCTGTTATACCCTTTATACAGTTAGCAATAAGTTGGCATTTAGCCATGCCCCGTGCTGCAGTCACCTTTTCTGAATTAATAAATCCTCCATTGTTAACACATCCATCTGTCCATTAGTGCCCATACGGAGAGAAAAGGACAGACATGGAGAGCTACTTCATGTTCTTTCCAAATATGTTGTACGCAAAAAAAAATTCCCTTGGCAGAAGCAGATATCACTATTCGAGGTGAGAGGAGAAAAAGAAAGGGAGGGAGAAAACTATACAGTGAGGAACTTAATACAGGCCTGTTATTGCTGAAATAGATTAGATTAGATTACATTACAGTGTGGAAACAGGCCCTTCGGCCCAACAAGTCCACACCGACCCGCCGAAGCACAACCCACCCATACCCCTACATTTACCCCTTACCTAACACTACGGGCAATTTAGCATGGCCAATTCACCTGACCTGCACATCTTTGGATTGTGGGAGGAAACCGGAGCACCCGGAGGAAACCCACACAGACACGGGGAGAACGTGCAAACTCCACACAGTCAGTCACCTGAGGCGGGAATTGAACCCAGGTCTCCGGCACTGTGAGGCAGCAGTGCTAACTACTGTGCCACCGTGCCGCCCACTAGTGCAACATAAATGTTTTTGTTACTCGGCAAATAAATCAGCAACTTTTAAATTATTAATATACTTCAGAATTGTAATATGGTAACATTGAGTAAGTTCAAGTAAAAACTTGTTTTACCACAAACAAAATAATCATGATGTCAATTCTCGTGTTACACAGTGTTGAAGCCAATTTTAAATTGCTGAAAATTACTTTGTAAATGTATGCAAAACTATTTTCTCGGTAGATCAGAGTGCATTCATCAGTTCCTCAGTAAATATAAGGAATGAAAATCAGTGAAGGTACTTTGAAAATGCATTTATCAATTTTCATGCCATCAAAAGACCAAGCTCCATTCCTGAAATCACTGCACTTTGGCTACAAATGAGCACATTATACAAGTTGCCAATAGTGATTAATTCACACTGGAACCGTGGCCAGTTTGTGAGAGAGAGAGACCTGTTTTTCATTTGTTCTTCAAACAGGAAAAAAAAATTATAAAAACTTAAGTTACACTGCATACAATTTGCATGTAAAATTCTGCAATCTTTTATACCAGTAATGTAACTGCCAGATGAATTGTGCAGAAAAAGAACCAGTGCAATTGAACAGAAGTGACAGTCCATCAATTTTTTTAAAGAAAATGTTTTCTTACATTTTCTTTCTCTCTCACTCCTCTCTCAGATGAATGGTATATAAATATATGAGCATTTTTTTTTGGAATTTGGATTGATTTAATCAAAAGGTAAATAGATATGGCTTTGTGATGTGTCGTTTTCTCCCCCCATAACACGGTCAGAAAGTCTTTCTAGAACAGTGAGCAACATGAGAGCAATAACAACAAAAAAAGAATTAAGACTTGAGTTCCAAAACAAGTTTTAGCTTTTCTCCAAGCAGGTTTTAGTCAGTTCAATTTAGTGGAAATCAGTCACAGAAGAAGTAGCATTTTTGTTTGTCTATTTTGAGAGGTTTTCTCAACTAAAAGAGTTTGAAAAAAAATCAAGGTTGTAAAACTTGAAAAATTTAGACCATTAGAATTGTGAAAAGGTCATGCCATCAGTCTCAGGGAGAAATTACAATTGAAATTGGAATTTTCTCTCCAATTTTAGAAAGAGCAACTGGGAGGTATCAGTTAAATAGAAACTTAAGGAGTTGAGAAAGGAATATAACATCTCTGAACTTATATCTCTGTAATGGATACTACTTGGAAATAGGTTGATGTTATTTTATTGTTGACGTCTTTCCCACCCCCCATCTTTTCCTCCGCTACATTGATGACTGTATCGGCGCTACCTCGTGCTCCCACGAGGAGGTTGAACAGTTCATCCACTACACCAACACCTTCCACCCCGACCTCAAATTCACCTGGACAGTCTCGGACTCCTCCCTCCCCTTCCTAGACCTTTCTGTTTCTATCTCAGACGACCGAATCAACAC
>NC_057723.1:17697122-17724343 GCF_004010195.1 Chiloscyllium plagiosum | reverse complement strand
AGCAGACTGGGATCACGGATAGTTAGGTCAGGATCACAGTGCAGCAGACTGGGATCACGGATAGTTAGGTCAGGATCACAGTGCAGCAGACTGGGATCACGGATAGTTAGGTCAGGATCACAGTGCAGCAGACTGGGATCACGGATAGTTAGGTCAGGATCACAGTGCAGCAGACTGGGATCACGGATAGTTAGGTCAGGATCACAGTGCAGCAGACTGGGATCACGGATAGTTAGGTCAGGATCACAGTGCAGCAGACTGGGATCACGGATAGTTAGGTCAGGATCACAGTGCAGCAGACTGGGATCACGGATAGTTAGGTC
Organism: Chiloscyllium plagiosum; assembly: GCF_004010195.1. Taxonomy (NCBI): domain Eukaryota; kingdom Metazoa; phylum Chordata; class Chondrichthyes; order Orectolobiformes; family Hemiscylliidae; genus Chiloscyllium; species Chiloscyllium plagiosum. The sequence continues at coordinate 17,724,020 of NC_057723.1, read as the reverse complement.
AGGATCACAGTGCAGCAGACTGGGATCACGGATAGTTAGGTCAGGATCACAGTGCAGCAGACTGGGATCACGGATAGTTAGGTCAGGATCACAGTGCAGCAGACTGGGATCACGGATAGTTAGGTCAGGATCACGGTGAAGCAGACTGGGATCACATTTAATTAGGTCAGGATCACAGTGAACCAGACTGGGATCACGGATAGTTAGTCTCCTCCGACCTATCACCCTCACCTTGACCTCTTTCCACCTATCACATTTCCAACGCCCCTCCTCCAAGTCCCTCCTCCCTACCTTTTATCTTCTCCTGCTGAACACTCTCTGCTCATTCCTGAAGAAGGGCATGTGCCCGAAACGTCGAATCTTCTGTTCCCTAGATGCTGCCTGACCTGCTGTGCTGTTCCAGCAATAAAGTTTCAGCCGTCTTTCCAATATAACTTGATTTGTTTGCTTTCTTTCTTTCATGGAATAGACTTACTTTCTATTGTTAAAGAATATTTGCAGCCCCACGTAAACGTGTTTCAGTGACCAACCACCACATTAACTAACTGAACAAATGAATTAAACATATGACCTTATCAAGCCAGGTATCATTCTGGAACCTGTCTTCTCCAGTGGTACCATCATCTGTGGTTCTAAAAAGTAGGAACATTTTTGGGAAAAGATTACATTGCATTTAAGAAAATGTCAATTTTAAAGAAACAAGTACATCCAGGTACCAGGCATGAAATATGGATGTTGTAGTGAAGTTGTTTGCATGCAGTGGACTGTGTGTTGAAAGAACTTTTTGGGAGTACCTGACATAACAGTCAATTCTTTGAAGTATTTAGCTGAGGTTTAAATTAAGACAGTTAGCATTACATAAAGGTAGAAATAGCAGATTATGGTGTTCCCATGTTGTCCTTCGAGGAGAAAGTGAGGTCTGCAGATGCTGGATCACAAAGTTGAAACTTTATTGCTGGAACAGCACAGCAGGTCAGGCAGCATCCAGGGAACAGGAGAAGGGCCTGTGCCCGAAACGTCGAATCTCCTGTTCCCTGGATGCTGCCTGACCTGCTGTGCTGTTCCAGCAATAAAGTTTCAACTCCCATGTTGTCCTTGTCATCCTTGATGGGGATGGTGGGTTTGGAAAGGACTGTCTGAAGAACACTGATGAATTTCTTTAGTGAATCTTGTAGATACTACACAGAGATTTATTGAGTGTCCATAGCAGTGGGAGTGAATAATTATGTTTGCTGTGCCAATCAAGCAGTCTTTTTTTTGTCCAGGATAGTGTCAAACTGAATGTTGTTGGAGCTGCAGTCTTCCAGGAAAGTAAGGAGTATTCCACCACAGTCCTGGCACATGGTGGACAGGCTTTATGGAGTCAAGAGGTGAGTTTACTTGCTGTCTGTGTCTTGCTCTTATAGAGTCATACAGCATAGAAACAGACCCTTTAGTCCAACCCGTCTATATTGACCATAATCTCAAACAAGTCTAGATTAGAGTGGTGCTGGAAAAGCACAGCAGGTCAGGCAGCATCCGAGGAGCAGGAAAAATTGACGTTTCAGGCAAAAGCCCTTCATCAGGAACAAGACTAGCCATTCTGCCTGCATTTAGCCCACATTCCTCCAATCCTCGCCTATTTCTGTACTTAGGTAAATGTCTTTTAAATGTTATAACTGTAGCCGCATCCACAAGTTCCTTTGGAGGTGCATTCCACACACTAACCACTCTGTGTAAAATAAATTGCCTGTCATGCAAATCTTTCTCTTTCCTAATTTTTTTCAATCTTTCTATTCTCACCATAAAAATATGCCTCCTAGTCTTGAATTCGCCCACCCGACAGAAAAGACACTTGTTATTCACATTATCAATATCCTTCATTATTTTATAAACTTCTATAAGGTCACCTCTCAACCTCCCATGCTCCAGTGAAAAAAGTCCCAGGACATCCAGCCACTCATTATAACACAAACCCTCCATTCCCAACAACATCTGATAAATCTCTTCTGAATCCTCTCCAGCTTAATAATATCCTTCCTATAACAGAGTGACCAGAACTGGACACATTATTCCTGAAGAGGCCTCATCAATGTCTTGTCCAAGTTCAGCATAATGTCCCAATCCCTATTTTCAGAGGTCTGAGCAATGAAGTCAAACATGTGAAATGCATTCTTAAATACCTTATCTATACGTAATGCAAACTTTAAAGAATTATGTACCTAAATGCCCAGCTCCCTCTACAAAACTGCCAAGGCCCTACTTTTAATCATATAAATCTTGTCTGTTTGTTTTGCCAAAATGTAATACCTCACATTTATCAAAATTAAACTCCATTTGCCACTCTTTCAGCTCTTTAAACCAATTGATCAAGATCTTTTTGTAACCGAAGATAACCTTCTTCACTATCTACCAGACCACCAATCTTGGTGTCATCTGCAAACATATTAACCACGCTTTCAATGTTCTCTTCTAAAACATTTATATAAATGACAAACAAAAGTGGACCCAGCACCGATCTCTGTGGAACACCACTAGTCACAGGTCTCCAGCCTGAAAATCAACATCCCACCATCACTCTGTCTCCTGTTGTTAAGTCAATTTTATATCCAATTGGCAAGCTCACCCTGAATCCCATGTGATCAAACTTCGTTAATTAGGCTACCATGTGGAACATTGTCAAAGACATTACTAAAATCCAAGTAAACAATGTCTACCAGCCTGCCCTTATCAATCCTTTTGGTTACTTCCTCAAAAACCTCAATCAAGTTTGTGAGACACGATTTTCCTTACACAAAACTATGTTGACTATCCCTGATCATTCCTTGTCTCTCTAAATGCGCATATATATATATATATATATAATCATTCAGAATCAGTTTCAACAACCTACCCACAACCGAAGCCAGACTCATAGATTTAGATTAGATTACTTACAGTGTGGAAACAGGCCCTTCGGCCCAACAAGCCCACACTGACCCGCAACCCACCCAGACCTATTCCCCTACATTTACCTCTTCACCTAAAACTACAGGCAGTTTAGCATGGCCAGTTCACCTAACCTGCACATTTTTGGACTGTGGGAGGAAACCGGAGTACCCGGAGAAAACCCACGCAGACACAGGGAGAATGTGCAAACTCCACACAGACGGGAATTGAACCCGGGTCTCCGGTGCTGTGAGGCAGCAGTGCTAACCACTGTGCCACCGTGCTGCCCAAGACTACAGTTCTATAGTTCCCAAGCTTCTTCTTACATCCTTGTTAAACAAAGGCACAACATTAGCCACTGTCCAGTCATTCAGCAGCTCACCAGTATTTATAGATCATACAAATATTTTTGTAAAAGGGCTCGCAATTTCCTCCCTGATCTCTCTCGAAGTCCTGAGATACACTAAACCAGGTCCTGGAGATTTACCCACTTTTATATTTTCTAAGACCTTCAGTACTTCCTCTTCTTTAATGTGAACTGTTTATAAAACATCAATACTTATTTCCTTGAGTTCTCTAGCGTCTGTTTCTTTCTCCACAGTAAAAACTGATGCAAAATATTCATTTCATATATCTCTCATTACCTGAGGTTCCAAACAAAGACAATTTCTTTGATCTTTCAGGGGCTGTACTTTCTTTCTAGTTGTTCACTTCCTCATGATGTACTTGTAGGAATTCTTTGGATTATACTTAAACTTATTTGCCAAGGCTATCTCATATCCTCTCTTTGCCTTCCTGATTTCCTTCTTGAAGGCCCCCACTCTCTTTATACTGTTCAAGAGATTCATTTGAACCCAGTTGTTTATGTCTAATATATGATACTTTTTTTATTCTTGACTAGAACCTCAATATCTTCATTTCCCCCATTGTTCTGTAATCCTACCAGCCTTACCTTTTAGACTAACAGGAACATAATGACTCTGAGCTCTTATTATAATACTTTTAAAGCCTCCCATTTACCAGACATCCCTTTATTTGTAAACTGTCTACACCAATCAATTTTTTTTTAAGGTTCTTGTCTCATACTATTAAAATTTGCCTTACTGTAATTAAAATCTTTAATTTTTCTGGAAAGCTTTTCCTTTTCCATAACTATTTTAAAACAAACAGAATTATGCTCATGAGACCCAAAGGGACCCCTACTATCACTTCAGTCATTTGCCTTGTCTTATTACCCAAGAGAAGATCAAGTTTTGCTCATTTTTCTTGGAGGAACATTTACCTACTGATGAAGAAATTTTTTTTGGATACGTTTAACAAATTCTTCAGCATCCAAAACTTTAACACTGTGGTTGTCCCAGTCAAAGTTTGGAAAATTAAAATCACCTACTATTATAACTTTACTATTTTTACATATATTTGGGATCTATTTGCATATTTGCTCTTCAATTCCCGTCTGACTGTTGGAAGGTCAATAGTACAATCTCATCAAGGTAATGATTCCTTTTTTATTTCAAATTTCAATCTATTTATTGTATATACTCAAGTAATAGTCAAATTTTTTGACTACATTTTGGGGTTAATTTACGGGTTCAATTATAACATGGACACCAGTTTTGAGGGTCTGAAATTCATGCCCATCAAAATTCATACCATATCATTAGCAGGAGCCCAAATGATCTGGAAACAAATGAGAGGGAGAAAAAAAGAATTATGGTAAGTCTGCAAACCCGGAATGGTGAACTGGAAGACCAGGAGCGAAGTGAAACAACTGGGAGACTGGAAAGCTGGAGTAAGATGTGACAGCTAGCACATCGATTGATAAACATTGATCTGTTATCTGTGAAGAACTAGGGTCAACTTTTACACAACATATATGGAAAATTCCAGATTATTTGGCCAAAAGTAGGGGGTAGACTTTTACATGAGATTGATTATCACTCTTGTATGTCCAGTATTTAAAGTGGATGATTTTTCAGAAATATCATCACTAGTTACAGCAGTAATGTTTTCTTTAATCAAAAACACCATTCCCACTCCTATTTTTCTATCCTTCCTGAAGCATCTGAAATCCGGCATGTTGAGCTACCAGTCCTGTCCATCCCTCAGCCAAGTTTCTGTAATAGCTTTGATGTCCCAATCACATGTTCCCAAAATGCCCTGTGGTCATCTGCCTTACCTGTAAGACCCCTTGCATTGAAATAAATGCAGTTTTATTCTTCAGAGAGTTACTTCATTCTCAGACTTGCTCTTGTTGGTCTTTTCTAATTACCTTGTTGTTTTCAAATTCAAAACCATTCCCATTTATCTTTACATTTACTCTGTCACTTAAGATCCCTCCACCCTCTCTGTCAAATAGTTTACAGTCTCCCTGAATACAATTAGCAAATCTTCCTGCTAGGATATTGGTCCTTTTCCAATCCAGTGAAATCCATCCTTTTTAAACAAATCTTTTTTCTGTCCCAGAAGAGATCCAGTTATCCAAGAACATGAATCCCTGATCACTACACACCACCTGCTCAGCCATTGATTTATCTTCTTTGTCTTTATATTCCTACCCTCATTTGAGCTTGCCACCAGGAGTAAACCAGAGATTACTACTTTTGAGGTTCTGTTTTTAAACTTCTCCATGCCTCTTATATTCGTTGTCCAAAGTCTTCAACTCTGTCCTACCAATGTATCCAATAACTTCTGGTTTCTCACTTTCTGCTTTAATATTATGCTTTAAACGTTTTGCAACATCTTTAATCCTGGCACCAGGAAAGCAACATACTGTCCTAGATTCATGCTCACTGCTGCAGACTCTCCTTTCTATTCCTTTGACATGTGGGTCCCGTATAACAATTATTCATTTAAATTTTGTCAAACCCCACTTAACAGGAGATTCATTCTTAATGCCCAAGATCTGTCTGTCTCTTCTATTTTCCTCTGAGAGATTATCATTTTCAACAGAACCCAAAGCTGAGTATCTGCTCGAGAGAGGAGTAGCCACAGGAGACTCTGAACTGCTTTCTTACCTGTCCTGACAGTCACCCATGTATCTGACTGAGCCAGCAGTGTGAACACGTCTCTAAATCTACTATGATGTGGAGGTGCCGGTGATGGACTATTGTGACAAAATCAGAAGTCATATGTCACCAGGTTATAGCTCAACACAATCATAAGCTTTCAGAGAGCTGCTCCTTCGCTTGTTGGACCATAACTTTGTGTCATGTGACTTGTGACCTAAATCTACTAGCCATCTAACTCTGCTTCTCTTGCATATCCTCAATGTCATTAAGCCTAAAAAGAAGCAGCTTACAATAGTACCTTAAATTCAAACAAACTACCTTTCTTTACCCAAAGAGTTAATATTAAGCATGCAAAATAAAGAATCATATGTATAAATCTTAAATAAAATCAACCACTTAGCTAAACAATCGAACTAAAGAAAGACTCCCGCTCAAGTGGTCCAGCAGACAGCTTTCAATATTCTGAATAAATAAAAAATCTCACGCCAGAGCCATGCATGTCTAGACCTCTCCAAAAGCTCCATGGACACAACTCCTTTTCTTAAAATAAAACTCTCCTCGGTTATTTTAAATAAATTCTCTTTAGCAATGTTAATAAGAAGCATTATTTATATGGCCAGTCCTGTTTATTATCTGGTCAATGCTATTCACCAGGATGTTGATAACGGAGGATTCAATGATGGGTAATGTCATTGAATGTCAAGTGGTGATGGTTAGATTCTCTCTTGTTGGATATGATCATTGCTGGGCACTTGTGTAACTAAAATGTGACCTACCACTTGTCAGCCCAAGTTCAGCTATTGTTCAGGTTTGCTGCATTTGGATATGGACTGCTCAACATTGTGCAATCATCAGTGAACATTCTGATTTCTCACGTTATGATGGAGGGAAGGTCATTGATGAAGCAGCAAAAGATGGTTGGGCCTAGGATGCAACACTGAGGAACTCCTGCAGAGACATCCTGGAACTGAGGTATCTAACTTCCAACAGCCACAACCATCTTCCTTTGTGCCAACCACCCAACAGAGAGTCTTCTCCTTTGTTCCCATTGACTCCAGCATTGCTAAAGTTTCTTAATGTAACATTCAGTCAAATGCTGTACTGATGTCAAGGATAGTCACTCTAATGTCCTCATGAGTCCAAAGGATTTGGTTGTTTTGAGTTGATCCATTTCCATAAAGTAAGAGTTAACTAAATGAAATTTATAAACCAAAGCCGAGATTTCAAACTATGTTTCAAGTTTGAGTGAAATGTTTTCTGATGTGTGCAAGTTGGCCAAAAAATATTTGACACATGTTCAACAAACAATGAAAACTGAATTGGATAAAAAGGATAAAATTCAAACTTTTATTGTTGGAAACAAAGTGTTATTATTGTTACTGCCTTCTGGAGAACCAGAAAAGCAAGGTTCATAAGATTGTATCAAAACAAAAAGAAACTCAATGATGTGAATTATGTCATGATTATCCCAGACCATGGGAGAACACAGAAAATGTGTCATGTTGGATATGTTAAAGAAATATTACGACTGACAGGATAGTCAGAAGAAATGCATATTTACAATAGTAAATTAAATAAGGAGTGAAGTAAAAATATAAGAATTGGAAAATTTATCAGAAATTGATCATTGGAAAGTTGTTCCTCCAGTAATTAAATTGGACAATATGGAGGTTCATAAAAAGTAAGATAGCATAATATTCTGTCTTCCAAAGCCTTTTTGAATGGACTTAGAGGTTATTACAGGCTCATCAATCAATTTGTGTGAATAGATCAGGAAAGTTATCTTTGATGATACATTATGTCAATATAAGAGATGTACCATCTTTGAGATACTTCTTATAAACTCAGTTCAGAGAAGTTAACTTAAATGAGGAAAGAGATTAAGTGTATGATGGATAATGACATTATTTAACCAAGTTATAGCAGATGGAGCTTATGTATCATGCTTGTAACCCACCTGGTTTTGACACTCAGTTGCAGAGTCAACACATGAAAAAAAAAATATCAAATTCCAAGACATGAAGATCACATTGAAAGAAAGGGATTCATAACTTGCCACCAAAACTAACCAAAATAATTAAACATATGCTCTACTAAGAAGGGTTTAATTCTGGGATCTGATCTGTCAGGTACTACCACCAGCTAGGACCATAACAAGTGCATCTTTTCTGAGAACATGACACTCCATTAATCCAGTTCTGTTTCTTTCATTTTGCATTGGATTCTCTTTGTGGCCTTTCCTTTTTTCTCTTACTCAACCCTACACATCTTTGGGTAGTGTGGTAGACCATTTTCCCATTGGTCATCAAGGACCAAAATGACATGTTGCCCTTGCTGCACCATCTTCAGCTTGCATAGCCATCAAATTTGTGAGCAAGTTTAATTAAAATCTAAACATATCCAAAGCACAGAACAAATCCACCAATATAAAAATTCTCTCCCTCCACCATTCCACTGCACAGTAACAGCAGTGTCTAAAAGTACAAGATGCACAGCAATGTGCCCTTGTCCAACTGCTGCCACATTGAAGGACAAGGGCGGCAGTTATATGGGAATACCATCTTCTCAAGGACAATTGCAAACAGGCTATAAATTCCCATGAAAGACTGAAGTATAAAAAATGGGGTATGCCACGCAATCACAAAATGCCCCACTCTCGCAGTATCTGGCCCTCAGCGAATATAAGCATATTAAGAGTAATTGTATTCATAAAGTAAAGAAAATTCAGTCAACCTTTTAAATAGCTGAGCTGTGAACAGGGATACTGAGCCACAATTTAGACAAAGCAGATGGAGCTCCATTGTAAAGAGCCTTGACCAAAAACATTACTTCTATAAGATTTTTATATTGTCTCTTTTTGAAGCTCTTGGTTTACATTTCAACCTAACAACTCTATTCTTAGAAGTTATGACATTCTCAAAAACGAGAGTTTTTTAAAAATTCCTGAGAAGAAATTTGCTCAATTTCTTTTTCATTCATGGGAGTGGAGCATCACTAGATTGGGTAATAAATGCTAGCCTGAGGGCAGGTTGGAGTCAACCACACTACCGCAAATCTGGTGTCACAAAAAAACTGGACTAACTAAGGATAGCACATCTCCTTCCATAAAGGACATCACTGAACCAGATGAATTCTTATGACTATCCAGGTTGCACATCACCATTAGATCAGCTTTTAAATTCTCCATTTTTATTGAATTCAAATTTCATCATTTGACATCTTGAGAATCAAAATGTCTTCAGAATTTTAGCCTCAGGCTCTGGATTACTAGTCCCACTAGAGACTGGCCACCATCTTCCCACATGCAATTGAAAAGCTCAAAATGTGTTGAATGTTATTCATCGATAATAGTTGAGATTATGGAGAAGAATTTACATCGGGAACATCAGAGAGCTCCATCCACCTGTCTTAAAATTACGGCAGGATTGGAAACAACTCTTGATGGGCCATTATTTAATAAATTAAGGGCTTAAGGTGGGAATCCCCAGCCCCACATGAAATTGCAGACAAGTTAGAGTGGATGGATAGGTGGTGGAAAGGCCACCCAGAGAATCTTATGGCCATCTGCAAACCCATCGGTGGGTAGTATAACATTGTGTCAAATATGTTCGACAGCTTGCAGTTTAAGCCATGATTTTGCAGATTGTTTATTGTCTGACCTTTCGAAGTAAAACAAGGTCATGAGAAGGAATAACTCAAAGCTGAAGTGTTATTTTTTTCAGTCCCAGACTACTTACACATTTCCCAGATTAAAGACAAGAAAAGATTTCTGTTTGTTTGAACAAGACATTTTTCCAAGGAATTGTCTTGGAAGCTAAATCAAAAAATAATATCTGGAGTAAAATCCAAAACATAGCACTTATAATTTTACTTATCTATCACAGATGCATGTTCTTTGCTCATTTCTGTGTTTTCACTAGATTGCAAAATGAATCTTTAAACCACCATTTGCTGTGTGCCTGTTGAGTTCTAGAAACTAATTCTTGACCTCGGGACATTTTTTTTTCTCAGACCCACCAGTCAATAATTCTGTCTTCAAATCAGCATGGGGTCCTGTTTACAATCTGTGGTATAGGTCTGGCACTGCAACTTTTGCCAATCTCCTGAGACATTTTTATAATTACTGATCTGCTACATTTGAGTTCACTGGCTCATCACATCATGAAACTTTCTTCATATTGAGGTTTGGCTTTCTCAGCAGTCGCTTGCTTGGTTGTGTTGCATTTAAGTGAGGGATTTAGATGTTAATATCCAGAGGAGACATTAAGGACATTACGGGCTAGATTTTAATCAATGAAGTAGGCAGTGCAAGTCAGAAAACATCTCTGCTAAGAAAAGTGTCCTGCATAGTGTGAATTTTGCTCCAGGGTCAGATGGGATGGATGCAGGATGGAGTTGGACCTGTTGACACCAGACAGAGGTCATGAAGGTGCTGAATGCCAAGGTGGGCTGTGTCAAATGTTCACAGGTAACTCCATGGGCTGTAGTCCTCACTGTCCTGTTAAAAATATTGAGGCCAGTAACCTTCATCCCTCACATCTCACACTGGGTGGCATGATGGTTCAGTAGTTAGCATTGCTGCCTCACAGCACCAGAGACATGGGTTCAATTCCAGCCTTGGGCAACTGTGCAAACTCCATACAGACTTTCTCCCCATGCGCTCCAGTTTCCTCCCACAGTACACAGATGTGCAGGTTAGGTGTAGTGGCCATATTAAATTGCCCATAGTGTCCAGGGAAGTTCAGGGTAGGTGGATTCGCCATGGGAAATGCAGGGTTACAGTGGTGGGGTGAATGCTCTTCGGAGGGTCAGTGTGGACTTGATGGGCCAAATGGCCTGATTCCATACTGCAGAGATTCTGCGATCTCCTCATCCCCAACCCATTCCACATGCAACATTCATGTCAACTTATGTTAACCAACAATGTTCCAATGGCATCTCATGTCAACCCATCACACCTTTATGCCCATTCATTGAGTATACACAAGAAACAACAGACCCTGTAGTACATATGACAAATGTGAAAATGACCATCATAGCAGATGGTGCAACATGAATGAAAAATAAATCTTGAATTTATGACGGCCATCAAATCACTGTCAATTATTATAAAAATCCAACTGATTCACGAATGCTGAAATGGCTTAGGGAAACTAATCAGTTGCATCAAATGGCTAGAATGTTCTGCCCATGGCAGCATCAGCAAAAATGACCATCAAACAGTCATTGTGGAGATGAAGACACGTCTTCACATTGAGAACACCATTCATGGTATTGTATAGCACTGTCACTCTTGACAAATAGGAAAGATTTTGAGCATTCATTAGATGCTGTTGGCCATCAGTAACAGCAGAATCATACTCCAACAAAATCTGCAATCTCTTGGGATAGCACATCTCCCAGCTCATCATTCGCATCAAGTTGGTGGAACTGCTTTAGTATAATGAAGGGTGAAGGAGGGCACGCCAGGAGTAGCATCAGGGACCTAAATACGAGGTGTCAACTCAGTGAAGCTACAAAACAGGACTAATTGCATACCAAAACAGAAAACTAACCCATTCACCAATGAACGGATCTAACCTAAGCCCTGCAGTCTTTCCACATCCAGTTGTGAGTGGTTGCGGACAATTAAACAATTCACTGGAGGAGGAAGCTCCACAAATAGTCCCAATGTTGATGATGGGGGATCCCTGCATAACATTGCAAAGGATAAGACTGAAGTATTTGCAAAAATCTTCAGCCAGAAATGCCGAGTGGACAACCGTTCTCAGCTTTCTCCAGAGGTCCCCAGCATCACAGACATCACTCTTCAGCCAATTCAATTTACTCCACATGATATCAAAAAGTGGATGAAGGCACTTGACAGTGCTGAGGTAATAGGGCTTGACAATATTCCAGCAATTGTACTGAAGACTGGGCTCAAGAATTTGCCATTCCCCTTACACATTGTTCGGTGGATGCCATTGCTGTAGCTGTTCTGGAACAGCTTAGTGTTCACATTTTGATTCCAGTAACTCTTCTTTCAAACTGAACTTTAACCCTTCAAGATTCACTAGGAAAAAGTGAGGACTGCAGATGCTGGAGGCCAGAGCTGAAAAATGTGATGCTGGAAAAACACAGAAGGCCAGGCAGCATCCAAGGAACAGGAGAATCGACGTTTCAGGCATAAGTCCTTCTTCAGGAAGCCCTTCAAGATTCATGTTGAATATTGACTCTTTTTCTTTTCACGGATGCTCTCAGATTTGCTCAGTTTCGTTGGCATTTTCTGTTTTTATCCTAGATTTCCAGCATCCACAATATGTTGCTTTTATTCCTTTGAGCATGTTATAGCTAAATTTGATAACACTGTTGATGACCATTTCCATCACCTTTTTGATGATTGTAGGTAGGGTGATTGAGTGGTAATTGGCTGGATTGGATTTGTCTTATTTTTCGTAAAAGAAATACCGTCTCCAAGATGCAGTCAGCAACTAATCAAGTCTCCTTAAACAACACCTTCCAAATTGACAGCCACTACCATCTCGAAAAACAATGGCAACAGATACTTGAGAACACCACCGGTTGCAAATTCCCATCCAAGTCATTCACCATCTTGATTGAAAATATAGTGCTGTTCCTTCAGTGTCACTGGATCAAACTCTGGAACTGCTGCTCTAATGGGATTGTGGGCTTACCTACATCAAACGAACAGCAATGATTCAAGAAGGCAGCTCACAGCCACCTTCAAGGATGGTTAAAGATGCAGGCTCAGCCAGGAAGTCTCACATTGTATGAATTAATAATGAAAAAAAGAACTGCTAGAATTTTAATGTATCAGTAACTGGAAGTATAAGCTTAATCTTGTGTAGATATGCATTAAGCCATTGGCAAAGAAGACTTCACAAACTAAAAAAGTTTGGAAATATATTAATTAATGTTTTCCCTTCTATGTGTACCTATTCCAATAAAGAAAGCCATTCTGGAAATCTGCACTCTTCAATGTTATCGTGGGGTTGGAAGTAGATTCAGATGGAAATATTTGGGGCCATTGGAGCTGGATGGGGATATGACTTGGCGTCTGATACACAGGTAAGACGTTTTGAAATTTTTTTCCAATGTCCAGTTTGTGGTTCATGACCCTTCTGAGGAGCTGTGAACATGGAAATTCTGGCCCAACTTCATGAAAAATTGCTGGAGGCCTGGCCATATGTACCCCTGCAATGGGAAATATTCAGTCAGGACACCTGCTTATTTCATTCAGACATACTAGAAGTAAAATCATGGATACCAGGAACAGGGCCAGAAATCCTGCAATTGAGTCCTTTCTGCCAATTTTAAATAGAGTCATAGAGATGTACAGGATGGAAACAGACCCTTCAGTCCAACCCATCCATGCCAACCAGATATCCCAACCCAATCTAGTCCCACCTGCCAGCACCCGACCCATATCCCTCCAAACCCTTCCTATTCATATACCCATCCAAATGCCTCTTAAATGTTGTCTGTTTGCTCAGATTATTTAAGGAAAGTGGGAGGACAGTTTCATGTCCATGTCAAACAATCTCTCTGAGCACCAGGAATAAATTGTCTTTTCATTTGATTTTCACAAAGACACAAAATGCAGCCTATTAATCCTCAAATATAATTGGCTGATTTAGTTATAGAGTCATAGAGTCATTAGGACTTTCACGAACTGAAATCGTTTTTAAAAAAGGACCAAACTTTGACACAAATAGTCATAGGGATCATCTGATCCACTTAGATTTGTCAAGTCTCATGAACTGATTCAGATTAGATCGAAGACTGAAATTAACATCCTCCCAAGAGGAATGAAATCAGTCAGTCAGACCCAGTAGGAAACAGAAAATGGTCCTCATCTCTTTCCATGCACACTATGTGCAAATCTTAGCATGTTGGAGAAGAAATATCACCTGTAATTACTAAACTGGAAGCAATAACCTCAGACATCAAATTGTGCAAACAGTTGTCATTTTACAGAGCCCTTTTGGAAGACCGAAGAGAGATAGAATGAACAATGCAGAACTGAGCACAAGCTGAGAAGACTTTCTCTCACTCTCTCTCTCTCTCTCTCTCTCTCAAAACGGGTGTGTGTCTTTGTTTGTCTGTGTGTATATGTCCAACTGACTGTAGGAAGAACACGCAATAGACATCAACATTTCATCTTCATTATTTTCTCAGGGTTGGCAGCAAATAAATGCATTTTCTCTTCAAATAAATGCATTTTCACTTCAAATGAAAGACGACTTGTGATTGGTACCTTATCATTCACAATGAAAAGTAATTAATTGCAGAGAGTTATAACATCACACTTTGTTATGACAACTAAGGTAGCTGAGGAAGTTTTGAGGTAGAGTCACTCAACATGCACAGATGTTTCCAAACCTGCTGTGTTTTTCCAGCAATTTGCACTGAAAAGGGAGCCAGTTCAGCCCTTTTCCCCTGGTCAAAATAACTCCTTTCATGTTTGAGGGATTTTGCTGTCTGAAAATGACTTATCGTGCCGATCTATTTGACAGCAATCTAAAAGCAATCAGTTCATTATAAAGCAAGGCGCAAGTTATGGCTCAGTAGGCAGTGATCTCAGTGTTACTGGAAATCAAAAGATTGTCACTTCATTTCCACTCCAGAGACAAAAGTACATAGTTCCGGCTAACTGAGTAAAATGGAGTGCTGATAAAAAGAGGTGTCTTTTGAAAAAGCTGAGGCCTTGTCTGTTCTCTCAGATGGACTTAAAAATATCCTATAGTGCTAATTCTAAGTGGAACACAAATGTTCTTCCAGTGACCTGGTCAATATTTATGCCTCAACAACATCATGATTCAGGTTACGTGTGGTCGTTCATTGCTGTTTGTCAGACTTTACTATGTGCAAAGTGGTAGGAGTAACTACATATTCAAGAGTTGTTGGTTGGATCAACTGCACTCAAATGTTAGATATGCCATACAAGTTCAGATCTTATATTTTAAAGTTCTTTGAGAAATCCTCAAGTCATTTAAAGTGATATAAAAAAATCTTATTTTCTCTATAATATGATAGTCAGTTTAGCATTTACCCTCTTTTGCTTACATTTCTTTGTTGTCTGCAATAACTCACAGTTACAAAAAAAAGTTGTACTCATTATTCAGCACCAATCCTTTTATAGTCAGAAGTTCTCAGCACTCCTGATGCCTTGAGATGATGCCTTTTGTTCATGGCATACCCAGTAAGGTCATTACTTCTTCATGTCTATAATTCTGAGCAAGACTTCATAAGGCAGTGCAACACGGGCCTGCTTCATACGAGTTGCGTAATTAACACAGCATAAGGACCATCTTCTGACATGCCAGCTACTTATCTTCAGCAGCTACATCAGTACATAATGGTTCCCAGGTGTCAGGCCGCTAATTGCACTAGTATCATTACAGTGGAGGGAGAAATGACTGGCCTCCTACGCTCTGGCTTATGGCTGGTCATGATAGCTCAGCAGTGGCTGGCTAATTGACTGTGCCAAGAATAACGAGCACAAACCTTTTTTCCATAGACAGAGACCGCAGCAGAACAGTCCTATGATTCCGCTGCTGCATAACAGAGAAACAACATGATATTGAAAATGATCAGAAGTTTGTCATGAATCTCAAAGGTAACTTTTCTTACTGTTATCGGCCAAGAGAAATGGAAATGGAAGAAAAGTCATGCTTGCTTTGCACAGTTGAAGCACAGTTCATCGCTTTTGAAAAGCCTCAGTCAGTCACTCACTCACAATACAGAATATCGGGCAAAACAATATGCTAAAATATTGGGAGTAATGAAGGTAGGAGCAGTGCAATTTCACGCTGTGCCTTTTGGAAAGAAGAAATGGTTATCCTCTCTGCTCAGAAGATTAGCAGCTTTGCTCTATCTGCTTTTGATGTACTAAGTAAAACCTGCTGGAACTAATTTAACCTTACAGCAAGAAATAACGGGTAAAATCCCCAAACTGGAGAATTCACATGTTAATTGCTTGTTATTAAATTCCTATTTACATATAATTAACATGGGCACAGAGTCACTAAACCATATGTTTTCACAGCTGTTGCTGAATTTATTAATGTGATTGTCCCCTAAAAGACTTTGAGCTCCACTCTAGAGCTACGTTGTGCTGCAGAGGAGACTATCAAATTCATGTTGCATCATAATTGCTTTAACCCAAGATTCAAATTGCATTGGCAGGCGTTTCACGTTTATTTCAGAATTATTGACAGCGTGGGCACTCGATGTCAGATTACAAAGTGAACAACCATCGACAAGTGGCCACAATCCCCAACCAACTGAGTTACCAATTTCAGCTGTGTCACTTTGAAGAGATGCTGAGCTTCTCCATAAGGAGGGAGACAAAAATAAAACCAGAATGAGTCTCATTCCTGAGCCAGTCCCATGTAATCTCTGGTGACTGGTATAGTGCAGAAATGACAGAGGCATGGAAACAGATCACCCAGTCATCCTTGGGCACAGAAAGTGAAAACAAAATAAACTAGAAAACCAAAACACTTGATTATATAAAAAAAAACTTCTGTCTCCTAATAATTTTGGATAAGTGCAAAGCTTATTTCTCAAACTTGTGAAATTGCATTGACGGAGGTTCTTCTTTCTAATCTATTGATCCCATGTCCTTCTATATTTACTGGAATAACAGACTCAGAAGTTAAACATATATCATGTTTTTCAATATCCATGTGCAACTGGTTTGACAGTGAGACAGAAATTCCTTTGTGGACAATCATATTCGATAACCAACAACGACAATAGAGGAATATTAGTAGAGGTATTGAAAATAGCAACTTTGACGAAATAGCATGGACAAAGTACAAGACAATTACACAAAAGTTATAACACCATGTCATCTCCAATTTGGATTTGCCTAATCATGACTGAATTACTACACTATACTTTTTTACAGGGAGAAAGGACTGACTGAGCTATCATACTGCTCGAGTTTGACAAAGCCGTCGTTTCATGGTGTTGTGACTACTATAGCAGAACAGTTGTTATCATAAAACTGAGTGTAAGTAACCACTGTAAATCTGTGTCACAACTTTTTCAGTTTTAGTTGGACCATTTATCAATTTTTGACTTTTCCCAAAGTTCATAAACACCTTATGCTTTGCTAGTGCTAACTCAATATTTCCTGTAAATTAATCCACATGGGTATGAAGATGACAGGCGATTTCTTGTGCAATTACAGAACAAACAGACAGGAGTACAAGGTCACTGTAATCATGATGAATGCATTAGGGCCTTAATAAAAATAGGATTTAGCTATGCAGACATTTAGCATACACACGCTGAGTGACACAGATCCCATTAAAGTCATGCTTTCATTTCCTCAAATGTTATCGTTATTAATAGATTTGATTAAACTGATTTTGACCACACTGACACCAATTTTGTACTATGTCCTGTCAAAATTCATACTCTCAGAAATTCAGTTGGGATTTTATAGCATTCTTCATGTCAGTCTTCATATTGGAAGGAGGACAACAATAGAATAGCCATGTGCCATTGTCATGAGAGTGACACCATGCCGACAACATGCAAGGATATTTAAGGACCATTTTTGTGACACACAATTCAGGCCATCAGGTTTGTGAAGTGCCCTTTAATAAAGAAAGTGATCCTTTCAGCTTCATTTGTCCAGGTTCTTTTGCTGACAGTAGTGCACAAACAACACCTTTTTTTGAAAAAAATATACTGGTCTTCCAGAGCGATGCACACAACAAAAAGTCAGCTGCGATATTTAAGAATTAAGAATCATTTATTTTATTTTTACGTCTTTCTAATAATTGTTTTGTTTGATTTTTGAACAGAAATCATCAGGAGAAATATTCAGCAATATGTGCAGAGTAAAACTCAGTAAAAATGCAATCTCGAATTTGGCAAGTGGGACTGTGAGATTCTTCAGCAGTTTGATGGAGGGAGTGAGGAGGTACTGAAGGTTTTGGTGGGCTTAAAAACAGACTGAGCTATATCCCAGGCTGCTGTTGTAGATGAGGGAGGAAATTGCAGGGGATTCTGACCCAAATTTTCAATTCCTCTATGGTCACTGTGGAGGTGCCAGAAGGCTGAAGACGACTAATGTGATTCCATTTATCAAGAAACATAGTTGAAATAAATCAGAGAATTACAGACCAGTCAGATTCATATCAGTGGTCGGGAAATTATTGGAGGAAATTCTGAAGGAGAGGTTCAATCAGGAATAGTCAGCATAGCTTTGTCAGAGAGAGAACATGCCTAATAAATTTGCTTTAAATATTTGAAGGAGGTGACGAGGTGTTTAGATGAGGGTAGTGCAGCTGACATAGTTCATATGGACTTCAGCAAAGCCTTTGACAGGGTCGGATAAAAGAACTTCGGGTAACCCAAGTTGGCTCTAAGGTTGGCTTCATGGCAGGAGAAGGAGGGTGGTGTTAGAAGGCTGTTCATGTGGCAGGAGCCTCATATGCAGTGTTGTAGCAGAGGGATCAGCGCTAGGTCCCTTTACTGTTCATGATGCATTTTCAATATTATACGAAAGAAAATGCAGGGGGAGAGAGTTTGTGGAAGTTATGAAGATTGGCTGAATGACTGACAGTGAGGAAGAAGGTCTTAGCTTACAGTATGATATAGATAAAACTTAGAGTGTTTGTCCACAGATCCCTGAAGGTGGCAGGACAGGTTAATAGGTTGAAGAAGAACAGCACATTTGCCTTTACCAGTCATGGCATAGATTATAAGAACACAGAGGTTATGCGGGAGCTGTTCAACACTTTGGTTAGGCCACAGCTGGAGTACTAGGTACAGCTCTGGTCACTGCACCATAGGCAGGAGGGGGTGCAAAGGAAATTCACCAAGATATTACCTGGGATGAAACAGTTCAGCTATGAAAAGATGCTGGATAAGCTCGGGTTGTTTTTTGTGAAGCAGAGAAGGCAATGGGGGACATGATTGAGGTGTATTAGATGAGAAGGGGCAAGGGCAGAGAGGATAGAAAGCAACTGTTTGCCCTTATAAAAGGGGGCATAGCTTGAAGATGAAAGATAGGAACTTTAGAGAAAATTTCAATAAAAAATATTTGACCTTGAGTGTTGTGGGAACCAGGAATACACCCTCTGTGAGGTTGGTTAGGGTCATAAATTTGTACAATACAGAAACAGACCCTTCGGTGCAATGTCCTGTACAGTCGCAATGTAATATCCCAACTCCTATACTCAATACATTTACTCCACTGACTAATAAAGAGAAGTGTACCAAACACCTTCTTCATTATCCTGTCTACCTGTGACTCCACTTTCAAGGAACTGTAAATCTACATCTCAAGGTCTCATCAAAACACCCCAGGACCCTACCTTTAAGAATATGTGTCCTATCTTGATTTGCATTACCAAAATGCAAGACCTCACATTTATCTAAATTAAACTCCATCTGCCACTCATTGATCTGATCAAGATCAAGATTCTGATCAAGATTCCATTGTACTCTGAGATAACCTTCATCATCGTTCACTATGCCACCAATTTTAGTGTCATCTGCAAATTTACTTACCAATCCTCTGAGAGGAAACCTCACAATGCTTAAAAGGTACTTAGATTCACACTTGTTATGACATCCAAGGCTGTAGACCAAGTGCTGGAAAGTGGGAATAGTGTAGATTTAGAGTATATTTTGCAAGTGCAGATATCATGGACCAAAGACCCTCTTCTGTACTATATGATTCTACAATTCTAGGCTTCTGTCATACTCAACTGCATATATTCAATCGAGCATACACTTGTAAATAGTCCTATTTCACCACAACATATAAATGCAGCATGAGGTTTGTTTGCTTCAAAATATGTTTCTCATTATAATGTGTATCTTTAGACCTTCCTAAAGTGTGCATGATTTTTCAATTCCATTTTGTTCTTTTTATGCACTCCCGTGTGATCTTTCAGCATTGTGTGCTACATTCTAAACACAGCCTAATCAAAATCCCCGACCTAACCCGTGCTCATTGCCTACAACCTAGGAATAGTTGTTACAAAATGTGTTTCAAGGCTGATTATTCAGCCATCAAGCCTGTGTCTGATGTAAAACCATCAGTTCTGGAAAATAAAGTAATTTAAAGACTATTGCCAAAGGAGTGAACAAAGTTAAAAAAATCACAAAACATCAGGTGAGAGTCCAACAGGCTTATTTGGAAGCACTAGATTTTGGAGCATTGCTCCTTTGTCAGGTGGCTAGTGGGGAAAGGTTATAGGATACAGAATTTATTGCAAAAGGTCATAGTGTCATATACTGATGCAATATACAGAGGAACCTTGATTATCCATCATTCAATTATAAATTTATCGGATTATCTGGCAAGATCGCAAGTGCCAAGGCTTGGCAAGTGGCACTTGATTATCCGGAATTCAATTAACCGAATGAAATACTCCCTGCCCATGTCCTTCGGATAATCGAAGTTCCTCTGTATTGAACAAACCTAGATTGCTGTGAAGTCTTTCATCTTATAGAGAGGGCTGCAGGTTCAATTCATTAATATGTAAATCCCAGAACCTCTTTCAAGTCACATTCTCGAAATAACTTGAGGTTTTATTAAAAAAAAGATGACATCTCAGCTCTGACAATGCATTAAAGATGTGAGGTTTGAGTCTGTGTGTATTTCAGTCTTGAGTCAGATTGATTCTATTTCCAAAGTAGGAATTTATAAAATATCACATAGATTATAAAAAATATTGACTGCCTACAGATTGTGTGCTTTTGAACAAAATACAATGTATCTGCAAATACAATTCTACAAATTCTACAAGGAAGTCAATCCAGGTATTCCCCAACAGGAAACTCTGGATGAATCAGGACATAGAGAACCTGCTAAAAACCAGGTATGAGGCCTTCAGATTGGGAGGCCCACTCAAATATAAGGAATCCAAATACGACCTTTGCAGAGCCATTAAGACAGACAAGGATCCAAACTTGAGACCCAGGCAGACACCCGGCAAATATGGCAAGGACTGAATGACATCACATGTTCTAAAAAGAGACAGTGCAGGGTAGCGAACAATGACACATCCCTCCCAGATCATCTCAACGCCTTCTATGCTCGCTTTAAGCAGAATGTTGACGGAGAGTTAACCCCTATTCTGACAAGTCCTGACGAACCTACCCCAACAGTTACTGCATCAGAGGTCAGATCAGTTTTCCTTCATGTGAATCCAGAGAAAGAGGGGGGACCAGACAGAGTACCAGGCCGTGTACTCAGGGCATGACAGATCAATTGGCAGAGGTCTTCTTGGACATCATGGCATTAATCAACTCCAGCCTCCCTACTACTCTTGACCCACTCCTATCAGACCAACAGATTCACATCAGATGCCATATCACTTGCCCTTCACTCCTCCCTAGAACATCTTGACACTGAGAACAGCTATGTAAGAATCATACTCATTGACTACAGTTCAGCCTTCAACACTATTATCCCCTCGAGACTGATTACTAAACTTAGTGATCTCGGACTAAGTCCTACTCTCTGCAACTGGATCCTTAGTTTCCTGACCCACAGACCACAATCAGTGAAGATTGTGGGGCCAATGTTTCATCCTCACTAACACTCAACACTGGAGCCCCCAGGGGTGCATACTCTGCCCCCTACTGTACTCACTGTATACCCATGACTGCATTGTCAAATGCCAGACTCATGCCATTTACAAGTTCGCTGATGACACCACCATTGTCGGTCAAATCTCAAATGGCGACGAAACAGACTATAGATGGGAGGTGGAAAGCCTGGAAAAATGGTGCACTGAGACCAATCTATCTCTCAATGCCAGCAAAACCAAGGAACTCATTATTGACTCTCGGTGGGATGTTACTCATGCCCCCCTACACATTTACAGCACTGAGGTGGAACAAGTGGAGAGTGTCAAGCTCCTGGGAATGGTCATCCACAACAAGCTTTCTTGGACTCTTCATGTGGTCACACTGGTTACAAAGGCCCAACAACATCTCTTCTTCCTCAGACAGCAAATACCCTTGCCAACATTCATAGGTGTGCCATCAAGAGCATTCTGTTTGGATGTATCACTACCTGGTATGGTAACTGTACTATTCAATATCAGAGACGGTTACAGACAGTGGTGAACTTAGCCTGGACAATCACAAAGGCTAACCTCCCATCTATAGAATCCATCTATCAGGCCCGCTGTTAAGGAAAGGCTGCCAGCATTCTCAAAGATCCATCCCACCCTGGCAATGTTTTCTACAACCTCTACTTTGGGGAGAAGGTACAGAAGCCTGAACACATGCACCTGCCGGTTTTGAAACAGTTCCTACCCTGCTGTTGTTAGAATACTGAAAGGACTCAAAAACTCTTAACATTTGCCTGTACCTGTGTTTTTGTTTTTGCCATTGTTTACCTATTATTTACTTATCTATGCTACTTAATTATGTGACCTGCCTGTTTGCTCACAAGACAAAGCTTTTCACTGTGCCTCGGTACACGTGACAATAAATTCAATTCAATTTAAATGCAAATTCATCCCATAGACTTAGATGTGTGTGCGTGCATGTGTGAGAGAGAGTGTGTGTGTGTGTAAAGTGCATGCTTGATACAGTGTGTGCTGGACTGTGATGAAATGTATACCTGTGAGAGGGTATGTGCATGGGTGTGAGTGTGGTGGGTGTGTGTGCATGCCTGAGTGAGAACATACAAACATACACACACATTCTTACATTCACACATACTCACACAGACTGTCTCTCTTACACACACACACACACCCCTCTCATAGGTATACACTTCATCACAATCATGTACACATTCTATCAAGCACACACTTCACTCTCTCCCTCTCTCCCCCACACACTCACACTCTCATAGTCTCTCTCCCTCACATGCATGCACGCATACATATCGGGTGAATTTGCAATCAATATTTTTTATAATCCATGTGACATTTTATGAATTCCTGCTTTGGAAATAGAACCAGTCTGACTCAAGATTGAAATACACACAGACTCTAACCTCACACCTTTTTAATGCATTCCCTGAGCTGAGATGTCCCCCTTTTTAAATAAAATGTTAATTTATCTCAGGAATGTGACTTGAAAGAAGTTCTAGGATTTACATATTAATGAAATGAAACCTACAACCCATTCTATAAGATGAAAGACTTAACAGCAATTTAGGTTTGTTCAATATATTGTATCAGTTTATGACACTATGATCTTTTGCTATAAATTCTAGGTCCTATGATCCTACTCCACGAGCTGCCTGATGAAGAGCAGCGCTCCGAAAGCTTATACTTCCAAAGACATCTGTTGGACTATTATCTGGTGTCGTGTGATTTTTAATTTTGTCCACCCAAGTTTAACACCAGCACCTCCACATCAAAGAGGTGAAGGCAACATACCTGCAAGCTGACGTGGAATACTATAGTCGAGCTGGTTTTTCAATGGTCCCTTTAAGAGAACACTCAAATATATGGAAAACTGTAAAAATATAAGGTGTGATGCAAAGAAAAACACGGGTGTGATTCAGGTAAGAGAATGCTAGTTGATGATGTCAAACATCTACCTGGCAATGGATATTGGGCTGTTGGGATGGTAGTGGGGAACAAGGAAATGGCTGAGGAACTGAATAATTATTTTGCACCAGTCTTCACAGTGGAAGACATGAATAATATCCCAAAAAATCAAGAGAGTGAGGGGACAGAGCTGAGTATGGTGGCTATCACCAAGGATAAGGTGCTAGAAACACTGAATAGCCTAAAGTTGGATAAATCACCTGGACCAGATGGATTGCACCCCAGAGTTCTAAAGGAGATAGCTAACGAGCTAGTAGAGGCATTATTGGTGATCTTTCAGGAATCACTAGAATCAGGGAGGGTCCCAGAGGACAGGAAAATTGCTAATGTGACATCCCTGTTTAAAAAGGGACTAAGGCAAATGAGAGAAAATTACAGACTGATTAGCTTAACCTTCGTTGTGGGTAAGATCCTGGAATCCATTGTGAAGAATGAGATTTTCTGAATACTTGGAAGTGAATGGTAAAATAGGGCAAAGTCAACATGGTTTCATCAAGGGAAGGTCATGCCTGACAAACCTTCTAGAATTCTTTGAGGAAGTAACAAGCAGGTTAGATCAAGGAGAGCCAATGGATTTTATCTACCTGGACTTAAAGAAGACCTTTGACAAGGTGCCGCACAGGAGGCTACTGAATAAGATGAGGCCCCATCGTGTCAGAGGCAAGGTGCTAGCATGGATAGAAGCTTGGCTGGATGGCAGAAAGCAGAGAGTGGGGATAAAAGGGTCCTTCTCAGGATGGCAGCCAGTGAGAAGTGGTGCTCCACAAGGCTTAGTGTTGGGACCACAAGTTTTAGATCAAGGAACTGAGGGCATTCTGGCTATGTTTGCAGATGATACAAAGATAGGTAAAGAGACAGGTAGTATTGAGGAGGCGGGGATGCTGCAGAAGAATTTGGACAGGTTTGGAGAGTGGGCAAAGAAGTGGTAGACGGGGTATAACATGGGAAAGTGTGAGATCATGGACTATTTCCTAAATGGGGAGAAAATTCAGAGTCAGGAGTGCAGAAAGATTTGGGAGTTCTAGTCCAGGATTCTCTCAAGGAAAACTTGTAGGTTGTGTCAACAGTTCGGAAGGCAAATGCAATGATGGCACGTATTTTGAGAGGACTTGAATGTAAAAACATGGATGTACTTCTGAGGCTCTATAAGGCTCTAGTCAGTTCACATTTGGAATATTGTGTGCAGTTTTGGGCACCATATCTCTGGAAGGATATACTAGCCCTGGAGCATGTTCAGAGGAGATTCACAAGAATGGTCCCAGGAATGAAAAGCTTAACATATGAGAAACATTTGAGGACTCCAGGTTTATGCTGGATAAAGTTTAGAAGGATACATACAGAATACTGCATGGTCTAAACAGAGTAGATGTTGGGAAGATATTTCCATCAGTCGGTGAGACTAGGACCCGAGGGCATAGCCTTAGAGCACAGGGAAGACCTCTTACAATGGAGATAAGTAGAAACTTCTTCAGCCAGAGAGTGGTGAATCTATGGAATTCATTGCCACAGAAGGCTGTGGAGGCCCGGTCATTGAGTATATTTAAGACTGAGATAGATAGGTTCTTGAGTATCAAGGGATCAAGGGGTTATGGGGGGAAAGCAGGTGAATGAGGTTGAGAAATTTATCAGCGATGACTGAATGGTGGAACAGACTTGATGGGCTGAATGGCCTAATTTCGGCTCCGATATCTTACGGACTTATAATGAAGACATCCAGCTTGCATGAAGAATTACGAATGCTGGCTGAGGAAGCCGAGTACTTGTTAGCTAAAATAAAACAAAATGAAGAAAAGGTACATTCTTCTTTTTAGTGATTTATTGGGTAATAACCAATCCAAATGTAAACTGTAACTGAAATAAGCAACTTTGCATTAATTTTTCCCATGCTTGCACCCACATCAAATTTTAGAAATCGCCACAGTCACAACATGCCTTTCAGCTGATCTGTACTGCTCCTCATTATGCGACACCTTAATTTTAAAATTCTCATCATCGCTTTCAACACAATCCGTGTCCTAGCCACTCTTCATCCTTATACCTTTTAAATATCTTTGCTATTCTAATCTCATCTCTTGAGCATCCATAGTTTTGGCTGTTTAATTATTGTGTACCTTGCCTCAGCCACCAAGAAGCTAAGTTCTGGAATGCCATCCTTAAACTTTGTTACCCCATTTCCAGCTCCTTAAAATGCAAATCTTTGGCCAGCCCTTTAGTCATCTACCCTCATATCTCATTCTATAGTTTAGTGTCAACTTTGTTATGTAATGCTGCCTTGAAACACCTCGTGACACATATCCTGAAGGTGCCATGTAAATATAAATGTTTTTGT
Source organism: Chiloscyllium plagiosum (assembly GCF_004010195.1). Lineage (NCBI taxonomy): Eukaryota > Metazoa > Chordata > Chondrichthyes > Orectolobiformes > Hemiscylliidae > Chiloscyllium > Chiloscyllium plagiosum. Next base: position 17,698,218 of record NC_057723.1, on the reverse strand, counting down.
ATATTTTAATATAGAATGTTTGGAAGAGACCAGGGTTAACCTGATTTTTTTTAAAATGACAAATGTCATATTTTGTTAAATGCCAGTTGGAATGGACAATCCAATCAGAAAGATACAAGTGGAGAGCTGGTGGGGAAATTTTCAATACATGATGAGAGCATGTCAATGGTTTGGAAAGAAAATTTTCCCTGAATCCTGATTTGTGGATTAGATAAACTATTTGGCCGTGTTCACAATACGTTGCTGAACAGAGTTAAATATAAAAAAACTGTCTTGCATCCTTCCCTATAAACTGCATCTAATTGAAACACACAGAATACTGAATGGTCTGAAAAGAGTAGATGTTGGGAAGATGTTTCCTTCAGTAGGAGAGACTTGGACCCGAGGGCATAGCCCTAGAGCATAGGGAAGACCTCTTAAAATGGAGATAAGTAGAAACTTCTTCTGCCAGAGAGTGGTGAATCTATGGAATTTATTGCCACAGAAGGCTGTGGAGGCCAGGTCATTGAGTATATTTAAGACGGAGATAGATAGGTTCTTGAGTATCAAGAGATCAAGGGGTTATGGGGGGAAAGCAGGTGAATGAGGTTGAGAAATTTATCAGCCATGACTGAATAGTGGAGTAGACTCGATAGGTTGAATGGCCTAATTTCGGCTCCGATATCTTACGGACTTATAATGAAGACATCCAGCTTGCATGAATAATTACGAATGCTGGCTGAGGAAGCCTAGTACTTGTTAGCTAAAATAAAACAAAATGAAGTTTATAGGGTCATACTAATATTGAATAGAATGATAGAGTCATAGAGATGTACACCATGGAAACAGACCCTCGGTCTAACCTGTCCACGCCGACAGATACCCCAACCCAATCTAGCCCCACCTGCCAGCACCCGGCCCATATCCCTCCAAACCCTTCCTATTCATATACCCATCCAAATGCCTCTTAAATGTTGCAATTGTACCAGCCTCCACCACATCCTCTGGCAGCTCATTCCATACACGTACCACCCTCTGCATGAAAAAGTTGCCCCTTAGGTCTCTTTTATATCTTTCCCCTCTCACCCGAAACCTATGCCCTCTAGTTCTGGACTCC